>NW_027510148.1:645862-951725 GCF_048772815.1 Callospermophilus lateralis
AGAGACCCAGGCCTGGCTATAAGGAGGGCAGTGGCTAGAAACAGCACCTACTGTCCATAAGGGGATATGCCCAAGAATTGGTATATTTCATTGTCTTTGAAAATGAGCAAATCATTTAAGTTCTCATGTGAATGGATTATCACAAGTAGATATTGAATTCTAAACATAATGTTTCTATGTGTCGAGAACAAATTAGATGGTGAATAGCTATAATCGTAAAGAAAAGAGAAGGAACCCAATTTGGGACGTGGTCTCATCTAAATAAACAACTGTAAAGAGTCAACAAATAATAATGTAGCATTTGGTGTTTCATCTTCAAAATCTCAATACATTTATTCTTATTATTTTTAGAAATCTAATAGTTTGGTATCTAGTAATGAAAAATGGTATCTAGTAATGAACCAGAAAATGAGAATAACACAAATAATTACATACAAGGAGAACTTATGTGGGACCTGAGTTTTCTTTTAATTTCAACTCTTTGTTCATTCACTCACTCTTTCATTTACTCTCACTCAGAGTGAGAGAAGTAAGTGATAGTTAGGCTCTTCTTTTCTTTTTACATGAATTATGGTGTCAGAGTATACAGGATTAAATTATGTCTCCATATCTTATCAGTTCCAAGACAGTGGAGATTCTTAACCCCCCCGGGGCACAGTTTCCACCTATCATGTGGCTGTGATAATGTCACCTATGATCTAGGGTCATTCTCAGTGTTGGACATGTGCCTCAAAACACCTCCAGAGAGTTCCAGACATTGTGGTTGCTATGGCCAGCGTCAGTGGTGTGGTGCTGAGCTGGGAGAAGAGGCTCTTGTCCTCGGCAGTATCTGGACCCTGGGAACCAAAATGAACCTACTGAGTCTTCTGTGAAAAGAGCAGAGCCTCCCCGTTCATACTGTCACAAGACCACAAGGCACCATCAGCCTGGTGGCCTCTTCCCACCTTCCTGCTCTAGGTACACTGACCCAACCAGAACCTGAAATAGCCAAAATATTTGGCTGCCAATAATGCCATATATTATATATGTCTATGTCTTTACTGTTCTATTTTGTTTTGCCATTCAGAATGCTGATTTTATATGGATTTACATAAATTAATAACTTTTTAAAAAATGAATAAATTATAATATTTAAATAATAAAATCTAATAACTGTCTTCTCATTAAGGAAATTCATAGTGTTTTTAAACTGAATTAAGTAACCTAGCATCATCTCTCTTGTCTGTGCTCACTTACACGTTTATAGAAATATACAAAGCTTATATTTATAAGAAGACAGCAAACTCTCATTAAAATATGTATTCTAAGTCACATGTAAAGAACCAGAAAATGAGAATAACACAAATAATCAGAGTATAATCATATCGATATCTAACCCCTCACTCATATTTCACCAAATATTGTAAATGTAAAGTATGTTTCTCTGGCATGTAGATGCTCCAGGGATTTGATACAGAGGACACACATTTGCACTGCTCCACTGGGTACCAAACACTTTGAAGAAATGGTAACTGAAACCTAAACTCCTCTAAAGGATGTGGCCAAAGTCCAGTTCCAAACAAGCATGATCATGAAACACAGACTAAAGTTTAAAAACTAGGTTTTTTTTTTAGATTCTTTCTTTCTTTATTTATTTTTAGTCATACATGACAGCCAAATGAATTTTGACATATAATACATACATGGAATGTTTTTTTATCATGGGAATGCCATAGATTTGTAAGGACAGGATCACCACTATTTGAGACCAGGATGCTTCCATTAGAGGGAAGGGACAGTGCTTCCCAGTTAAGTGGACCTTTGGAGACAAAGGAAGGGAAGAACAGCATGGTCCCCAGAACCTGTCCTGGGGTGAGGTCTCAGGCTAAGGCTGCTGAGAGGTTTCTCCAGGAGAAGGTTAGGTTGTGTCTCCTGCCACTGAGGGGTCTCAGGAGGGATGAGAGTGTGCAGGCACACACATGGTGAGGAAGAAGTGAACAGGGCACACTCAGAGCAGCCACAGCCCATGTCTGTCAACAGCAGGACTTGGTCCAGGCTGCACAGACATCTCTCAATCCAGGTTGAGTGACACAGTGAGGACCTCAGACCTACTTCAGTAGCCACAGAAACATCAGCCCAGTGACACTTATAGAGGAGTCACCAGGAACTGCTTGCCCAGCCTTGTCAGTTGAAGGGAAATGACTCTTGGCAGTGACAGTTGGTTTGGAATGTCCTGTGTTCTGATTCATTTGGAGCTTAGTGGACAAAGGTATCCCTAGTGCTACCCTCATCTCCAGGAAGGTCCATCATGATGCAGCTGGCACTGTGAACTTCCTGAACAGTGACTCCCATCTAAATTTCATCCTGTCTTCAGAGGAGCTTCCTTTGATAAAAAGTACATCCCATTTGGATCAGGGACTCAAAATAGATACAGAGGCTGGTCAAGGTCCTGAGCCCTAATGGCTTAGCCCTCTCTTCTAAGGTGTCAGCTGTTGTCCCTGCAAAAATCTTTGGTCACAATGTTTGAGTGAGTAGGGGGAGCTGATGGCAAGACAAAAGGAGTCTCAGGTTTGGGGGTCTCTCACGCCAGAGAAGCAAAAACTTAACTGTCTCAGATCTATTGCTTATTAATATTGTTACTCTACCATGTCACTTCTTTCCTCTAAATATCACTGTCCTTAACTATAAGGCAGGTGTCAGCATTTCTACTCAGACCATGTCACAGGTCGACTTGGGGATCACAAGCCATGATGTAAAAGCTCCCAGAAGCTGCAATCACCTCACCCAACAGTGGAGGAGAGGAGCTCTGCCCCCTCTCCTGCCTTTAACCACCAACTCCCTCCTGGGGGCAGCCACTAGCTAGTGTGTGACTTTTCCTCCCAGATATTTAAAATTGAAAGGCCATGCACATTTATGCTGAGCCAGCCATCTTATACTAAAGCTTTACCTGCATCTGGTTACATTCAGCCTCATGATACAAATAAGGAGGCACATTTCAGTGCTCAAATTGAAAGGTTAATAAAATAGGTACTTGTCACTCCGTTTTTCTGTATGCTTAACAAAACACTATTGAAATCTTAAGAACTGTCTGCTAATCTTGTTCCCAGAATTTGCTATCCCCAACTGCCAAACTGTTTGCTAATCTTGTTCCCAGAATGTGCTGTCCCCAACTGCCAAACTGCAAAATGTAACTTCCCTCCCTGCCCTCTCCAAGAAAAGTATATAAGCTCTGCTTAAGAGGTTCTCAGGGCTCTCTCTCTTTCTCTCTTTGCTCTATTCAAGTGAGCTCTGAGCCCCAGCATGCTGGTCCCCAATAAACCCTTTGCCGTTGCATGAGATAGTCTCTTGGTGGTCTTTTCCTCCGACGCTCACCTGACCTTTACAAAATGACAGTGCAGAGGACCCAGGACACAGGATTGCATGACTCACCCAGGTCCACAGCTCCAGGCTGGTCTGAGCCCAGGCCCTCTGCAACAGCACCTAGAAGCTTAGGCCCTCTGCTCTTCTTCTGGCTCTGCACTGGCTCATCTACAGGAACACAGTTCCTACCCACCCTATCTACAGGTGTGCTAAGGGCCCTCTCCACGACCTCCCTGAAACCCCACTCTGACTCAGGAGGCTCAATGGGGCACCAGTAAACACTGGCTTCTGAATTTGAACTCTCAATCTCAGCAGCAATTCCACCCTGGACTAGGAACTTTGTATGGGCCACCAGGAGGAATGGGAGCCATGAGCATCCAGGAAAGCACAGCTCACAGGCCAGCGCCATCTGTGGACTCAACATTTCAGGCTGACCCCAGTGTCCATCAGCTGCACAGCTAGGACCTGAGCCCTATTCCTGTCCTCTCCTTCCTCTCCAGGCTTCTCTGCCCAGGACAGTGGCCCAGCAGCAGCTCAGTCCAGGCTGGTGAAGCAAACTCCTCCATCCACTCTGGTCCTGTGTCCACAAGGAGCCAACTCCTTGAGGAATTCATGAGCAGCCCCACCAATGTGCTTGCTGACAGGTACTCTGTATCCTCCTGGCCTCCTGGGGTCCTGCTGCAGGAAGAGGCCCATCTAATGCCGAGGTAAGATGGGAAATTGCTGGTTTATCTTATTTTCAAATGAACTTGTATGGAAATCTGACATCACACGTGACAGATGACATGGAGGTTTCCTTGGTGGGGTGGACTGCCTCTCTCATCATGTGACACTGGGCCAAGGGGTCATGCCAATGGCAGCACCATTCTGTCAGCTGTGTGGGAGGGACGTGTCCTGAGCCCCCATCTACCTCCTGGATCAAGAGGCATGTAATTTTCCATCAAGACACATATGAGAAAGGGCGACATCCCTGACTTTCTTTGGGGGCACTGCACCTGCCTTGGGGCCTTTCACTGGACAGGAGAACTCAGGCCTGGGCCCACGGTGCCCAGCCTCCCCTGAGTCTCATTATTTCCTGTAACTGCCTTGGTCTCAGGATCAACTGTAAACAAGAAGGATCTGGAAACATCCTCACTGAGGGAAGCCCTAGATGAGGAGAAAAGTGGGCTTTCCTGCTGGCTCTGGCCTGGGAGCCTCCCTCCTGCTGGCTGTAGCTGGGGAGGGCTTGAGATCTGGGGACAAAACTCACCTTGTGGGTGAGGAATCTTGGGCCCCTGTGAACAGACCATTAGTCCTCAGGCATGTGGGTTTGCTTGCCGTTTCCACTGATGGATCTGTGTGGTGTCTCCTGAGCAGCACATGCTCTAAGCTCAGATTTCCTTTAACAGCAAAATTGGTAGACTCTACTCCTGAAGTAACACAAGCAAATCCCACATCCTGATTTTCTGGTTACAATGTGGGTGTGTAGTGAGTGTGTAAACTTCAAATTAACTTCATACTTTAGATTACTTTCATACTTCAATACACACAGTTCACACTCAAATCATGAGTTCACTGTATGACACCACATCAGACTTTACTTCAGAGGGTACAGCATAGGCCAGGAGAGCTGGAGGACCCTGCTTCCCATAGGAACTGGGTGAGGAACTGTTCTGCAGGCAGGTTCTCACCTCAAAGACCGACACACTCTGCCACAACCATCTTCCTGAGGGTACTTTAACCTCTGCTGTGGGCTCAGCACCCATTAGGATGTTTACCCCTGTGGCCTGGCCCCCCATGTGGGGCATGGACCAGGACTGAGTCTGCAGGATCCCATGTTCCTGCTCTTCCATATGTGGCATCCAGTGGTGGGGTCCCCTGGGGCTTCACACCTGTCCCTTCCCTTTTTCCCTGAATGTGGTTTTTGCAGGAGGGATCAGAATGCCCTACCCTGGTCTTGAACACCTGGAGAGCTGGGCAGGGCTCCTTCCTTCTGCAGCTAGACCCAGGGCAGCACCTGCCCCCAGCCCTGGTGGGGACCTGAGAGAGGAGGAGCCTGAGGAGGCCTGGGGAGTCTCACTCCAGGCCTCCCCACCTGAGCTGTGACTCTTCACTTCATGTTGCCCCAAATAGAAATGTCACCACATGTGGACAGTCTTCTTCCCATGTCTGGCACCCACCGTGGTGTCTGTGTGGTGCCAGAAACACTGTGGCCAGCAGAGGAGAGAGGCCTCCTTCAGGGGTTGAGGGTCATGGTGGGACATGGCCTCCTGCCTGGGAGGTGCAAAGGAAAGGCAGGCTCTGTGTAGGAGGGAGGGTGACTTCAGCCTGTGACAGGACACTCCCCAGTATCCCTTTCCAGCCTCCCTAGGGAAGCACATCCTGGGCTCTTCTGAAGGACTGAACAAAGGAATGTGAGTGTTTCAGGTAAATGTAAATATAAGTGGACTCAGGTTTGATTTTCCCTTTGCATTGCCAATTCCTGGGCAATACATTATAGTAATTAGCACCTGATGGTCTGCAGGGGTCAGCACAAGCTGAGACCAGTGGACTGGGAAATGCCTCCTGTTGGCCCAGATCTGTAGCTCCCTTCTCATGGCCACACTGCCCTGGAAATTCTTTTCCTCTGGATCCAAGGGGCATAGAAGGGGACCCCGCTGTGTGGGATTAACATGTAAATGAGGGCACCTGCAGGCAGCCCCTGGCCTTGGGCTGCAGAGGGAGGATTTCTAGGAGCAGCAGGAAGACAGCAGGACACCTGGCCTGGGAGGGCAGGAGGGTTCCCTGTGCTAAGAGGAGGAGATGAGCACAGCATGCCCTGCCCCAGCCCAGGTTGTTGGTGCCTGGACACTGTGTCCCTTCCTAGGCACAGGGATCAGGGGCAGCCCTGTGTCTGTTGTGAGCACTTGTGCAAGTCTCCCTTGAAGCCTGGAGGCTGGAGCTTGCTTCCTGCTCCTCCTCTTAGGGCCACTGGCAGAAGCAGGGGTTGCAGGTCAGATCAGCAGTTTGGGAGGAATTGGCCTCATCTCCCAGAGTGTGGGGATCTGGTCACAGAATTCACTTCCTTCAGGGTAACTTGGGCTCCTCTTATCAACATTATTTTGGGCCTGCATTTCTCCTGCAGTGAACAGGTAGTTTGCTAAGGAATGTGATATATCCTGTCCACTTAGGTCAGGCTGAAAGACCCTGTAACCCGAGGCCTAGTTACAGAATAACCAGGGCATGTCACAAACCTGCGCAGGCACCAGAAGTGTTTTTGAAATCAGTTAAGTGTAACTGATTAAAAGGGAAAAACAGGATGGTTGGGAAAGAGCAGAAAAACAGATTCCAGGGCATGCCTGAATAAACAGGGGCTAATAAGCAGGAACAGAAAAACCAGAATGCTCATATGTAACTGTCATGTGGTATTTTTCCAGGAACATAAAATGAAAAATAACTTTACCCTTCAGGTAACCTATATGCTGGGTTCAAAATAGCCAATAAGAAACCTGTTGCTTACCGCGCGCGTGAAACCTGCCCCTTTACCCTATAAAAGACCTGTACCCCAAAGCCCGGTGTGCCAGCTCACACGTCTGTGTCTGAATAAACCTCCTGCCTTTGCAGCCAGTGCCTCGTGCGTCTTTCTTGGACAGGGAATCGGAGGGTCTTTCAAGGCAGAGCTGCAGCTAAATTGCTTCTTGGAAAAAAAAAGCATTCTGCACATGCAGGCTATTGATAAATACCTGTAAGAAACCAGAGAAAGAGAGGCCCCTTCTTTCTTAAGTGTCATCTCCAGAGGAGCCCTCCCCAGAGTGATGGACATGAGCCAGATATGCTGCTGAATTTCCATTAATTACCATGAAGCAAAGTAACCATCCCAGTCCTTCCCCACACTAAACTCAGTCCAGGCTCCCAAAAAGTGAACAAAAAAAGTGCTGTTCCCATGCAGAGGAAACTCCCACCCTCTCAGAACTGTCTGGTGGGCAGAGGTCTGTGCCTAGCCTGGGTCCCTTCCTTGGAGTCATGAACACAGTGTGTCCATTGCAGCTGCAGCTCACAGCTCACAGGACTGGCTCTGAGGGCTGCAATGATCCTAGGCATGTGGGAGTGACACCTTGAGTTGTGAGGTTTTGCAGATGTGAGCCTTGACTGCTGAATCTCTGACCACACAGAGCCCAGGTGAGTTCTGAGAAGCCAGGGGAGGAGCAGGGGGAGGTGTGGACAGTGTGTCCTCCTTGCAGCTAACGACTTCCTACTGTGTCTCTAAAGGCTCCTCTGTCAATAGAAGATATGATTCCAGTAGTGACCATGAAAAAACTCCAGGTAGATTCCAACAATGAGACAGGACCCAAGGAAAAGGCATTCCTGGGAGTCACTGAAGTATAACTGCTCAGCTGGAGACAGAGCAAGGGGCTATGAAATCAGAAAGAAAAAAGAAATGTGACTTTTCACCTTCAGCAGCTAATGGTGCAATAAAAGAGCTGTGATGCCTTTGGGCTTTGAGTGCTTGACTCCCAGCCATCTTGCTCTGCTGTCAAGGTGTCTTTCCCACCAGATCAGCTGTCTCCTGAATCTGCCTCTGACACACCTGAGCCCTGGGGTTGCCTGGGTAATGCCTGTTGAGAATGGAGCACAAAGTCTCTGGGTGGGGTCTGGTGCTGAACCCCAGTGCAGGTGTCTCATAGACCTGGATCTCTCATGGCTTCCCAGACCCTGGATGTGGAGGGGATGCTGTTCCAGAGAGCTCAGGGTTGTGTCCTGGCTGTTTACTCCTGGTGCACTGATGCCCTCGTGGTCAGTTTACCTGAAGAATCCCTTAAGTGTGATTGAGGTTGTAGCAAACTCAGCCACGTGCAAGGTGAGCCCTGAAGCTGGTGTGGCCCCAGATCCTGGAGAGTGTGCCAGAGCTGGAGCTTCTTAGCTTCTTAGCTGTTCTCACCTCAGACACATATTTCATAATTTAGCCACTTTTTTTTAATGCTTATGTGCTCTGTTTTGTTTCAGAATTTTCTCAAAGGTCAATGGAAGAGATATGTAATTTCCCTTTTCTAACATTGTTTTATTTCTACCTGAAGAAACTCCAGGTAGATTCCAAAATTGAGACAGGACCCAAGGGAAGGGTGTTCCTGGGAGTCACTAAGTTGTAACTGCTCAGCTGGAGACAGAGCAAGGGGCTGTGAAATCAGAAAGAAAAAAGAAATGTGACTTTTCACCTTTAGTAGCTAGTGGTGTAATAAAAGAGCTATGATGTCTATGGGCTTTGAGTTTTCTTTAAATTTTGATGGTATGTTAATATTTTCATATAAAATCATAGTGGTTTTGTATCATTATTTTATCAAATATTTTGTGTGGCAATTGACCACTGGCTGACATGAATTCAGACACACTTGTGTGTGTGTGTGTGTGTGTGTGTGTGTGGTCACCTTGTCCTTTAATTTGTACAATTGGTGACATATTTTTGCACTGACTTTAACATCACATTTTTAGCATAAACCTAAAAAAAAGAAACTAAACTCAGGAGTAGGGTGTTGGCCTTTTCCCAGTGGTGGTGGTGATCAGCCTCCTGAGCCCCAGGGCTACACACAACCCCTGATAAGAAGGCAGGAGGGTCCTAGGAGGAAAGGGTGAGGCTGAGCCAGGGTGTGTGTGTCACTCAGCAGGCTGTGTCCCTGTGGAAGTGGCTGCTGCTCCCCAGAGCAAAGGAAGAACAGGCTCCATGCTCAGCTTGGGCCCTGCGCTGGTGCGGGCATCCTGTCTCCAACAAGGGAGGCTGAGAATCTAGCAGGGCTCCCCATCCCAGAGCCAGTGATCTGTTAGGCCTGGAGGTTTGGGGAAGTGGTGACGCTGGACCCAGCTGTCTGTGGCCCTGGGCTACAGGGGAGGGTGATGGTCTCCCAGAAGTAACTGGGCAGAGAAGTGGCCCCCATTAACAGATGAGGGGCAGAGCTTCAGCATTGCCCTCCCACCCAGCCCAGTGGCTCCCCACACACTCACCTGGGCAGGGAGCAGGAGAGGAGCCCCTGCCTGCTGCATTCAGCAGGGCTGCTCTACAGGATGGTGCTGGGCAGCCTCAGCTCTCCAGTCACTCCAACACCAGGGGTGCAGCTATCAATTCAACAAGATCCTGTCCCAAAATAAAAACTCAAAAAAACATAAAAAAGAGAAAAGAAAAGAAAAGAAAAAAAGGCCTGGGGATGTGGTTCAATATTTAGGCACCCGTGGGTTCAATCCTCAGTACCAAAAAAAACTGAACTTCTTGCATCTTGGAAAAGATGTAAAGGAAGGCAAAACACAAGAGGTTAAGACATGAGAAGCTTATGGGTGGCTATAGGGTGCATTGGCCTGGGGCCAGCATGGTTGATTGGGCCTTGTTTTAGTCAGTTTTTTGTCAGCTGTGACTAAATGACCTGTCAAAAACAATGTGGAGGGGGAACTGTTTGTCCCAGGCAGGTTTCAGAGGTCTCAGTTTATAGATGTCCTGTCCATTGCCCTGGGACCAAGGTGAAGTAGAACATCTAGCAGAATGGATGACGAAAGAAAGCAGCTCCAGACGTGGCAACCAGAAAGCAGAAATAGAGCTCTGCTAACCAAAAATAAATGTAAATCCTGCAGGAATGCCCCCCCCCTCCAGCTCCCGCAGCCACACCCCACATGCATGCAGTCACCAAGAGTTCATCCACTCAAGTGGGTCGATACTCTGCTTGGATTATGGCTCTCATAACTCAATCATTTCACCCAACTTTCTTACATTTTCTCACATATGAGCTTTTGGGAACACGTAGCTAAACATTAACAGTGTTTGATGAAAATTCTTAACCTAAAACATAAGAGAGGAAAACAGAAAAGGAAAGCAGGAGGGAAACCATAGTAGGCAAGAGGTGGAGAAGAATTAACTTTGAGTGTGCTTTTGTTGGGAAAATTGAAATTGTTAAATACAATTTTTTTAAATAAGACTGTTGTGTGGTACAATAAGAGTTTTTCCTGGATGTAGAATGTTGGATTGTTCCTCAATGGGCAGGAGGTAGTAAGAGTCAAAACTGCTGGCATATGCACATTGAAGGTGTACACAAGTCATGACACTTGATGTGTCTTTCAGAATTTATTAAAAATTTATAGCAAGGATGTCCTTTATGTAATGAGTCCACTTTATTTTTTGAGTGTGGGGATTAGGAAAAACTTAAAAGCCATCTAATGGGCATTTGGCAGAAAAAAAATATGATAGTCCAGCCTTATTGTGTTCTATCACCACATTCAGCAGATTCAGGGGATCCGAAATGATCTTAGTAATCCACATGGCTTGTTAAAGGAATACTTGATGACTTCAATGGTTTTAATCTTTGGAATATGTTAAAACATACAATATGGCATTCTTGGAATTGTGTGTTTGCTACTAATTTTCATTTGTGTTATAACAATAGGATCTTCTGTGGAGAAATCTGACAGCTCCAAATAATAACAAATCATTTGTGCTTAAAAATAAAAAACGGGGAGATGTGGAAAGAGGTGACATGTATCAGGTTCTCTGATGGCCTCATATATGTGATCCACTTGCCCTGGGAAATTTCTGTGTAAAAGTCAAGTTGCCCAGTTGCTCTGGTGACACCCTGCCTGAAGAGGCTCTGAGAAGAGACACAGAGTCACATCAGTCTTGACCTTGAGATCACACACCACCTCCCAGCAATAGAGAATTCTGAGTATGACAAAGTCACAATGTTTTACCCATGCTGTGACCTCTACACCTGCACACTTATCAGAAACTCTGGCAAAGGGCTTCCTGGGTGTAACAGGATACCCCTAGGTTTATAACAGTAGAATAGCTACAAGAATGTTTCTAGTCTTGTAAATTTTTAATGCACAAAGAACAATGCCTCTACAGTCTTTAACTTCCTGATTATGAGACACTATATAATACATGTGTTATGCCTGCTGCAGGTCACTTCTTCTCCATTAGAGATGAGTGCTTCACCTGATGCCAGATTTCTCTCTAAATGTGTGTCTTTCCTAATCCTTCATCATCCCTCACTGGTTTTTGAATTAAGGTCTATGCAGGTCATAGCACAGAGTTATTGGAGATTGCCTATATCAGTTTTAGATTGATACTTTTTTCCTTTATTTTGCATGAAAATATCATTGGGATTTTTGATAGGATTCCATTAACTTTGTAGGTAAGTTTTGGATAGTTTTGATTATATTATGTCATTGGAAATGTGAATACTAGCTGTCTTTCCATTTATTTGTATATACTTTCATTTCTTTCAGGATCATTTTATAGTTCTAGGTGTATAAGCCTTTAATCTTCTTGGCTAAGTTATTTCCCAACTTCTATTCATAGTATTTTTTTCTTTCATTTTCAGATTACTCATTATTAGTGTATATTAATGCACCTTAGTTTTGCAGATTGAGTTTTTTGCTCTGCATCATTGCTGAGTTCATTTATTAGTTTCCTTAATTTTAGTGTATTTGAATTTGTTGCTCTTTGTTACTCTTTTTTCTTCAGTAGATAATTTGCCATTGGGCATGGTGGCACTCACTTGTTATCTCAGTTCCTCAAAGGGCTGAGGCCACCTGGACAACGTAGTGAGATTTCAAAATATAAATATAAAAAGTGTGTAGCTCACTGAAAGGTATAGCTGCAGCTCAGTGTAATGTGCTTGCCTAGCCAAAGCCAGACTGCAGTCTGCTCAGAAGACTGGCAGTTGTTAACATTTGTTTTCCCATTAGCATTGGAAAAGTGGTTTCTGTAGACTAGATTAACAGAATGTGTTTTGGAGATTTATGAAACTTTCTAGGGGTGTCCCTTGGAAGGTGTCATCTTGTTGATATTAGTTGTTTCTAAATCCATGCTATGTTTTCTCTTATCCCACACTGCTTTAACTTTAGTTAAAAGACACCTTCATGTTGTTCTGTTTATTGATCATTACTCTTATTTACTACTTGGCAAAATGTTATCTGGAGTAAACCAATTGCTACCTTTGAAATGTTTTTGTTTATTACTAATCAAATAGTTTGAGATGATTTCTACAAATAGTGACAACTTCTCTGAAATATGATCTTCTGGGCAGCTGGTTAGAGACTCTGCCTGAAGCATGGGCTAGTGGGGAAACTGCTCATGTCCTCAGCACTGGTGTAAGAGTGCGACAAGATGGTAGAGTTTGGAAAGGAAAAAAGAAATCCAGGAAATACTATCTGGCTTATATAAATTCATTAGGAATAATGAGCCACGTTCACCATTAGGGAGGTATAATCTATCCAAATCCAGATTTCCCATGTATCAGCAAAGTTCCAACTTTGTGTGCAGACATTTCTAAAGATATATGAGTTCAGGAGTCCTAATGAGAAGAAGTCCCTTCTTAGCAAGCAGGTGGTTGGAATTTGTTTTTAGATGCGTGTTTGAGGTTCAGACTGCAAAGGGAAATTACGATGGCCCAAGATAATATCTTTCTCCCAAAACTCTTCTGTGACAAGGCTATTCTTGCTCTGCTACTGCTTTTCTGCATAACTTAATCCTAGTGTAGGAATGTCTGCATTTGAGGAAATGAGTCCAGATGGATTCTGATTTTTGGTGACCAAATCACAGAATAAGTATTTGGAGAGTACAGAATCATGTGAACACTGTCATGGTAAGTGCAGATTCCAAGTACTGCTAATCTCACCAGCCCTCAACTACACATTTGTAGGATATTTTATAACTCAGTTGCCTTTGAGAATGTGGCTGTGAACTTCACCCAGGAGAAGTGGGCTTTGTTGGATCCATTCAACAAGAATCTCCACAGAAATATGATGTAAGAAGTCTCCATGATTTCTTTACTTAATCCAATAGAGAACATGTGGGCCTTTGCTTTTAATTATTGTGAGGTCTTAGATTTGAGATATGTAAATGAAATAGTATAGTAAACAAAGGAGACATGATCCAGTGTATATACTAAGAAAACACACAAAGTCAGAATTTGAAACAAATTAAAGAATTTTTATTTGACCTGTCTTATCCTGGCCAGGGATGTTTCTGACATAGCCTAAGTAGCTCTCTGAGAGAAACATGCCAGGCTGTCTGTGGTTCCAATATTTACAGAAGAAAACTACATCATATGGAATTTTGCAAATTGCAAGCACGCAGAGTACAGGGGCTGAGAACACAGCAGAACCACATCTTGGGGACTTTATAGTTGCAGGCATACAAAGTGTAAGTGGGTGCACAAAGTGCAAAAATACACATTTTTATCATCTTTAAAATAGTTCATAAAATAGTTTCACAGAGAAACTATAAAGATGTAGTACTTCTTTTATCTTACTGTTACTTCTTCTATCTTATAACTAGGGCAAACTAAGGTAACTTAACATTACTAATTTTATAACTTATAATCCTGTTATAATCTTATAATTTTCTTATTCATATTCTTTCATTAATCTATATTTCCTAATCTATAACCTATAACCTATTACTTGTATTGATTTGAATCAGACCATAACACAGTACAATAGAAGTACAGTAGGATTTTTGTAACTCATTGTAATTCAAATGATTTTACTGGATCTGCCTTTTAGGCTGCAAATGCAAATACCAGAACATTGATGAGGAGAACAAAAATTCTGGGAGAAATCAAAGGTAATTTGTAGTCATTCAGCATGGAGTGACCCTTCAGGGAATCATAGCATGATATGGATTTTTTTTGGGGGGGGTGTGAGCCATTTCAATTGAACCCTGGACCTTGAGGAGAGTATACAAACATTTTTATCATTAACCTACATATCCTTTTCATGTAAATTGTAAGACATATAAAACAAATAATCAGAACTTTAAATATATTTATTCTTTGTATTTTTCATGAGTGTCATATACATCATACAACACAGATGTTCCAGAGCTTACAAAATAATTGAATTTTAAACATTGCTAAGTAACTACATTCACAAATATAACTGTGTTTTTAAAATATATTTTTACTTGTCAATGGACACAACATATTAATTCATTTATTTTTTAATATGTTGTTTAGATGTTGATAAACCTTTATTTTATTCATTTATTTATATGCGTTGCTGAGAATCAAACCCAGTGCCTCACACATGCTAGGCCAATGCTCTACCACTGAACCACAAACACAGCCTGCTTGTTCATTTATTTTTATGTCATACTCAGTATTGAATCTAGTGTGTTACATGTGAGACAAGTGCTCTACAACTGAGCTACAACCCCAGTCCAAATATCACTGTTTTAATAATAGCTATTGGGAAGCCATGTTACAAATTAATAAATATATTTGCTTTTTATTAATTTACACATATTACAAACCTAGGCTGGGCAGCATGGCACATGCAAATAATCTCATTGGCTCAGGAGACTGAGGCAGGAGAATAACAAATTCAAAGCCAACTTCAGCAAAAGTGAGGTGGAAAGCAACTCAGTGAAACCCTGTCTCTAAAGAAAATACAAGAAGGGCTGAGGATATGGTTCAGTGGTCGAGTGTCCCTGAGTTCAATCCCTGGTACCAAATAAAAAAAAAAAAAAGAGCCCTTAAATTTTTGCTCATATTGATAGTATGTAAACCCAAGACCTATTAGTTAAAGAAAAATTATTAATAAGAAAAACACGATAATGTCCTTGTTATTTTTAATAGCAGTCATGTAGTAGAGGAATTGTACAATTAAAAAGGAAGTCAGGGCTTGGGGCTTTGGGGCTGTAGCTCAATGGCAGAGCGCTTGACTCGCATGCGTGAGGCACTGGGTTCAATCCTCAGCACCACATAAAAATAAACAAATAAAATAAAGGCATGCTGTCCATCTACAACTATACAAAGTATTAAAAAAAAGGAAGTCAGTGAGAAATCTTCAGTAAAATTCCAAATTTTAAATCTGTAAAAAGAAAATACTTATTAGTATAAATTCATATAAATGACGTATATGTGACATTTCTTCACATGTTATTCATTCCTTAATGGGCACACCATATTTTACTCTGGAAAGAAAGCATATGAGACTGAAGAGAGTGGAAAGGAGCCATATAAATTCAAACAATACAAGAGTTCAAAGGCAGCCTCAGCTAAAGCAAGGCACTAAGCAACTCAGTGAAACCCTGTCTCTAAATAGCATTTAAAATAGGGCTGGGAATGTGGCTCAGTGGTCCAGTGCCCCAGAGTTTAATACCTGGTACCTCTCCCCCCAAAAAGTGTTCTGAGTTTGCTATTTGTATTTCACATTTAACTGTTTGGATATTGAATAACAAAGAGAAACTAATGAGAAGCTATATTGGAAGCATATGTGAAAATTTCTAAGGCATTCACATAAACATGAGCACACACAACACCAAACTCAATTAGCTCAGCAATGTTGCAGATGACAAGAGAAATACACACAGAAACAGAAGATTTTTACACTGGAAATGAACAAT
This sequence comes from Callospermophilus lateralis, assembly GCF_048772815.1. Lineage (NCBI taxonomy): Eukaryota > Metazoa > Chordata > Mammalia > Rodentia > Sciuridae > Callospermophilus > Callospermophilus lateralis. The sequence continues at coordinate 661,545 of NW_027510148.1, forward strand.
CTCAAAATGAAAACAAGAAGCAGTTCTATTCAAAATTGTATGAAAAAAAATACTTGGAAATAAATCTTACAACAGAAGAAGGTTAAGACCTATTGACCCGAAAGGTAAGAAAGAAAGTTGAAAGTAATTGAGAAAGAGCTAAATAAATGGGAAGTAGCTAATATTCAAGCACAACAAAACTCAACAGTGTTAAGATCATGTTATTCCTTATTTACTGCATCCAACAGAATACAACAAATATGATAGTGTATCATTGTGCATCTTGCATCCAAAGGTCTTGAGTGCTTCTTGTCTTCCTAGTTGAACCCTCTTTTTCCATGAGAGCAAAGACTGTGTTGCTGATGGAAAAGGAGATACCATGGGGAGGAGAACCAAGGTGCCCCAGCCAACAGCCAGTTCCCTCCAGAAGCAGAGCTGCCTGGTCAACATGTAGAACACATGTCTGCATGGGCCCCGATGTGCCCAGATTGCTGACCAGCTCACCCACGAGCTGGTAAGTTGTGGAGTGATTTGTTCTGCAGTCAGAGCCACCTGACACATAGACCCAGTGCAGATGGGAGGCCAGGGTTCAACAACACATTCACTGGGAGTTACTGGCCAACAACAGGAAGCCAACAGGCACTGAGTTATCCTCTTCTTGTTCAAGGTTGGGTTTCCTATTAGATGGTGTTGAATTACACAGGTATGCATATGAACATCTGTACATGTGATTGGTAGTCACAGAGCAGTCCACACATGTGAAGAGAAAACAGTCACAGCTTGAAGATTAGAGTCAAGGTCCAACTACAAAGTAAGTACAAGTGAAAATCGTGCATGAGTGAGAGTGGGAGCCAGGAAGCAAGGCTCAGATTACCAAGCTCTGCTTTATTACCTGTGGTTGGAGTCAATAGGTCAGACACCTGATATGACTCATTTTGGGGGGGTAGTAATGGCCTAAAGCAAGGGTGGATTTTATAGGCTGATTCATTAGGTTGGGACAGGAGTGTGAATAGGGGGCTTATTGTATTGTGGTTAGGGTTGGAGGTCAACCAGGCATTCCTTATGTACTCCTTCCCTCTAGCTGAGGCTTGGACTTTTCAATGACAGAAGCTTCAATTTTACCCCAGACAAGGTGGGTGAGAAAACAGCTGCACATGGGGGGAAATGGCCTTGGACTTATACTGCATATTCGTCAGAAGTTTATCTTTAATCTGCTACCTGCACATCTAAACAGTGGAGGTGACCTGTAGACACAGCTGAAGACTTAGGGTTCTCCTCACTTTTTTAAAAAAATTATTATTATTATTACTTTTATTGTTGTTGTTTTGTTATCTGATTTCTGGAAGGAGATGGTCCATCACCAAGCAACAGGTGGGGAGGTGTGGTCAACCTGTGGAGATTTTTTGCCTGCAGCTCCAGTTCTCTCCTGGGGCTCTGTTGTTTGGAAAGCAGGAGAGCTACTAGCAGGGAAGAGATGTATCCTCATTGTATCATAAAAGTGGGTGAATGTTGCTGACAGACATCAGGGGGGTCACAAACCTCAGAGATGCACCTGTTATGTGGCAACCACAAAGATTAGGTTGGACTCCTGACCACATGGAATGTGGCTGGTCTGCAGTGAGCTACTGAGAGAACACCATAAATTTTAAAGAAATAGTACCATAAAGACAAGTAGTTAATTAATAGTAATTGAAGGTTTATGGAAAATGACATTCCTATAAGACAGCTCACCAAGAAAAATGAAAAGACAGTGTGGTTTGAGAGGAGGGAGGGTAAATTAACCATACATTAACAATGGACACTGAGGGAAAAAGTAAAATTTCATCCCTTTTTGGGTTCTTCCCCAGCATATCTAACAAAAGCAAACATTTATCCCTGCCCAACTGAAATGCCAGATTCGTGGGACCACGATAGACCTCCAGAAGCCAAATTCGATGCAATCACACAAGAGTCTTTATTGCAAGCTCAAGCCTGGACTCACAACCATTTCCGATGCAGGGGTCCTGAGGAGTGAGTCCTGGCCCTTGGTTCAGTGAGGCTTTATAGGTTTTGGGGGGATACTCTATGTGTCACAACATCACACAGCAAATCATTTCATACTGTGGGAAAAACAAACAACAACTCTTAACATTGATTAACACATTCACTGGCGGGAACAAGTTGGGTAAGGGTGATTGGTTAGTTCAAGTGGTGGATACATTTGAACTGATTGGTGTAGGCCGTGAGGGGTTGCAAGGGTGTATATGCTAAACTGCAGGGTTGCCTAATCCTGTTATCAATCTGCAAAACTACTGGGAGGGTCACCTGACATTTCAGGTATTTTTCCTGTCTCATGCTGATTGGTGGTTGCTAGGGGGTTGCTATGGGTCGTTACCTAGCATAACTGAGTCAGGGACACGTAGTGCTACAGATCTCTCCTGTTATTTACGAACAATTCAGCAGTGTGGGTATGTGCCCAGGAGGCTCTATGGGTTATTCCAAGGAAAAAGGTCATGCCCCCTCCCTCTGGACAGGCCTTGAGGTAGAAGCTGGTTTCTCAAAAAATGGAGTCATATCAGTTTCTCACAACCACAGTGAGTCCTGAAGGAGGGAGGCAAACACTGAAAGGCTGGGTCCTGAATTTTTTACCCTTTCCCATAGCAGATGATTCCTGGAAGGAGAAAAGCAAATAGTGAGGCTCTAGGTAACAATGGGTCCCAGAGATAAGCAGGGAACACCTAGTTGTGAGCTTTTCCCAGTGACAATAAGTTTAAAACTTTTTACAGCTGCCTTCCTGAGTTAAAATTTTAACTTGCAGTACTAGGTTCCTGACCATCCAAACTGCATGTCTACAGTCTCCAAACTCCTGTATCATGGTGGGGTGGGGGGTAATATATTTCCATACCCAGAAAATGAACCCTCCTATGCCTGATGGATTGACTTCCCTGAAGAATAAAGGAAAGTTGGTGACCTGAGGTTTGCTTGATTGTGGGCCATGCACATACAGTAATACCTCACTGCATCGGTTGCATAGAAAAACAATGATATTTTATGTATATTACATTAAAGAACTCACAACCAATTTCACCTGTAACTGACTCTCTTGTTTTGAGGTTTTTTTTTTTTTTTTTTTTTTTTTGCTAGACAATCACTCTACCACTGAGGTATGCCTGAGCTATTTTACCTGTTTCTTTATCGTTTTTTAGGTGACTTTCCGAAAATTTAAAATTACATGACACATTTTATTTCAATTAAACAGGGTCTTCCTTTGCATAGCTGGGCCTGAGCCATCTAAACAAACACAGGTGAGGAAGGTCATGCAATTTGAAATCGTAATAAAATTCTCAAGTTACTCCCAATCTTGAACAGCACAGTTATTTGTACATACGGCTGACATTCGTTGGTCCTCTTTAGATGTTGCCTTCCTCAACAGTATGAATACAAACGTTTCCCGCCAGGCTCAGGTACCCTCTCGCCAAGGAAGCCCTGCCTGAAAAGGGCTGGGCCAAGAGCCTGTCACTCTGGCGTGTTTCAGCCATCGACTGGTTAGAATAGCTGTCACTCAAGACTGTGAGGAGGACAATTAGGCGCTGGGGAGGAACTGTCCAATCAGGTGCGCAGACGGAGGGGAAGGGCGGGCTCTCACAAACTCGCTCCTTCCTCTATTCCGCTTTTGCCACTTCGCTGGATCCCCAGGGACTCTGCATATCCTGGGGCCCCACCGAGCTCGGATACCCGACGTCCCTAGGAAGTACGGCGCGTCACTGGAGCCCCCCAAAACGATGAATGTGCGGCTAGTACTGGCCGGACCCGGTGAGCACCTGCCTTGGCCACGCGAGTCCCTGTGAGCTGCGGAGCGTGGGGCGGAGTCCCCAATGCGGGTGGCCTGGACCCTGCCCCTTATCCCGCGGGGTGGGGAATGCTTGGTGGCGGGTCCACGAAGTCGGCTGCATAGTGTTACGAGTCCCTGCTGGCGGGTGACCTTGGACCTTATCCCCCTGATCCCGCGGGGTGGGCTGGGTGGCAGGTCCCCGAGTTCAGCTGCAGAGGGTGACCGAGTCTTCTCTGGCTAGTCATCCTGGGTGTCTGTCTCTGGGCTGGGCTGGGCAGGGCAGCAGGTCCCTGTCCTCTTCCGCTCCCTATTAGCGACCTCTCGGTCATTATCTAGGCAGCTCATGCAGCCTGACGCTCCCAGAGTGTGCGGTGAGCAGGGGAGGGTGACATGGAATCCGGACTCGGGTTTGTTCTTGGAATCCAGACTCAGGTGTGTTCTGTCAGTGACAGTTGGCCCTTGGGGTCCCCGTCTGTCCTTGTTTTCTCCACAGAATTAACCTGTGCACCCGACAGCACATACTCCTAAATGTGCAGGAAGCTGGGTGTGAAATCCATTTCCCATTGGGACTTTGCTGCTCCTAGGGCTGGTAGCAGACCCCTACAGACCCCAGCTCTATTTTGTATTTTATTTAGATACAGGATCTCATTGAGTTACTTAGTGCCCTGCGGTTGCTGAGGCTGGCTTTGAACTTAGGATCCTCCTACCTCCACCTCCGGAGGCACTGGAGTTGCATGCATGGGCCACCACACCTAACCAGATGGTGTTTTAATTTTGATAGTTTCATCTATTCATTAATAGCACTTCTAAAAAACGTTTTATTTTATTTTATTATTATTTTTTTAATGTGGGCAAAGTTTTCTCAGGAGTGGAAAGCAGAGAGGAATTACCTAGAAAGTCCTCATATGGTCCTGATGCATCTCTTCATCATGCCCAGGAACAGACACCTATGCAGAGTCTTTGGGCAGACGTATTTTTTCAATACCACACAGGGTCCTGTGTCCTCAGCCGATCTGTCCTTTCCTGGGGCTGCAGCAGGGTGCCCACAGGTGTGCTGCGCCCTGAAGGGTGTAGGTAATTTCAAGCTCTGCATCAGCTCCTCCTAGAGGACAGCCTGAGGTATAGGAAGCAGCCTCTCAGCGGAGCAGCTGGAGATACTCAGGTCAGGCAGTGAGATGCTGGTGTTGAGGGAACATGACACACATGGTTCCTGCCCTCAGGATGCATTCAGAGCTTTGAAGGAAGAACAGTTATCCTAAAGAGCAGGGGAAACTAACCCTAGCAAGGTGGAGCAAAACCCTACAAAGCTCTTCAGCAGCAGGAGGCGGGTGGGAAGTTGTGCCTGGTGACAGATGGCCTGACCTGAAGCTGGAGTCTGACAGATCAGTGTCCAGTGGTTCTGCAGCTGCCTGGATTTGTTGTCTTGGAAAGACTGGCTCAGGTATTTTAGTGTCAGTTTTTTTATTAATTGTATAATGTAGTTTATTAGTAGAGCTGATCAGAAAATATTCCTAAAGAGTAAGATAGAGATATAATTCAGTAGAGAAAGAAGGCTAGAAACAGAAAAGAAATACTTGGTCTTATATTTCCATAGTTAAAAATTCTTATGTACTGGTTTTGTTCCCCAGAGTGAGTTTACTGAGTCTCTCAGATGCCTTTTTTGCAGGGTGGGGGGTGTTGCTAATTTAAAATATAATTCCAGGCCTTTGCTTTGGGAATGCTACCTGGAAATAGAAAAAGGGAAAACCTGTTTCAGTGTGGCTGCAGATATGAATGTATTCACAGAAGACAGTGTGGTAGAGAACTTGGTTTCTTCTTTTTTTTTTTTTCTTTTAATATTTGTTTTTCAGTTGTAGTTGGACACAATACCTTTATTGCATTAATTTATATGTGGTGCTGAGGATTGAACCCAGGGCCTTGAACATGCTAGTTGAATGCTCTATCACTGAGCCACAACCCCAGCCCTCCTCCTCCTCCTCCTCCTCTTCTTCTTTTTTTTTTTTTTTTTGTGTGTGTGTGTGTGTGTATGTATGTATGTGTGCGCTGGGGATTGAGTCCATGGGTTTGAGCATTCAAGGAAGGCACTCTATCAAATGAGATAGATCCCCAGTCCAGAAGTGTGTTTCTTCATTACAAAAATTCAACCTCACTAACTTAGTGAGGGCTTTGCTAACTTGCTGAGGCTGGTTTTGAACTGGTGTTTGTTCTGTGTCATCCTCTGTAGTCACTGGGATTGTAGGCCTGCACTACTGCACCTGTCTAGTTAAAAATTCTTATGTACCTTTTTCTCCTTTCAGATGTGTTCTTCTGGGGGGAGCAGGGGTGGGAGAGGGGTTTAAAATAGAATTCTACAACTTGGCTTTGGAAATGCTACCTGGGAAAAGAAATAGGAAAGGTTTTGTTCCATTGTGGTTGCAGAAAGTGAGTATGTTTCCCCAATACATGTGGCAGACTAATTGGTTCATTATAAAGATTCACTGAATCATGAGCTCTTGTATTTTGGAGGGGAGGGTGCAGGGACAGGGGAGAGTCAGATCCCAGGTCAGAGAATGTTTCACCAGAAGTCATCCTGTTCTCAGGGGTATGTTTCACCAGAATGTTTCACCAGAAGTCATCCTGTTCTCAGGAAGAAGGGTATATATTGGCTCTTGCTGTCAGTGGGTCGGAGTTCAGGGTCCTGGTTCAAGGAGAGAAATTTGAGTCAGTTTTGCTTAACAAGTATTTTTCTGATCCCTGAAAACAAAATTGGTTCTCTCATCACTTATGAGGGGAAAAAAAGAGGGGAGGGATTTTCAGGATCAGTGTGTATGTGCCGTGGGTTAAAAAGGGAACATCTTTTGAGTCATAATGGGAAGGGGTTTCTGTGCAGTAACTGCTCTAGCAGAATGCAGAGTTGGGGTTATTGAATCAAAGATATTTTGCAGAATTCTCTTCGACACTTTCTTTTTCTTACATATCTTTTTTATTTTGGCCAATCCTAAGTTGAGTCCTTTAAACTGAACCTAAGTGATATGCTTTGCTAAAATCAAATCAGTGAAGTTAAGGAGGGGTGATAGGAGTCCCCAGTTTGTAGTTCTTTGCTCTCAGCAGGACTGGCCCTCCTGCCCTGCAGCTGGCATCTACAGTGGGGCAGTGTTGAGCTGACCCTGAACTAGGGTTTGTGCTGACTGGTGGTGTCAGAATTGAACTTTTGAGTGACTTGTGATTTTGGAGAACAGATTGGTGTTCATCAAACTCACATTGTGGTGTCAGAAGTGGTTTCAGGAAAGAGGCCTCACAGGCCAGGACCTTCATGTGCCTCCTGGTGGGTGCTTGGGTGCCAGTGACAACTGAGGTCCTGCAGGAGGGAACATTCCACTCTGTGGAGAGGAGAGCACAGTGACCTTCCAGAACCAAATGTCCCAGCTGCTCATGTTTTCCTCATTCCCTAGGAGAAGCCACATGAGCTGCATCCTCTGTGAGAGTGGTCCCCAAGCGGAGATTCCTGGTGAACTGTGGATCAGAGGGTGCTTCCCTGAGCTGGTTTCTGTTGCTTCCTTTATCAAGTCTTGCTGCCGTACAATTCTAGTTTGTCCCAAGAATGTAGCAAGTTCATTTTTCTTTCTTTCTTTTTTTCCTTTGATAGTGGGGATTGAACTCAGGGGCACTCAACCAATGAGCCTCATCCTGGCCCTTTTTGTGTAATTTTTTTTTTCTTTTTTAAATAGCCATTGTCTCACAGCATTGCTTATGCCTCCCTGTTGTGAGCCTGGCTTTGATCTCATGATCCTTCTGCCTCCCGATCACAAGCCAGTGGGATAACAGGCATGTATCACCTCACCCGCCCAAGAATTTCATTCCTTCTTTAATGGAAGATTTTTATATTATGGATTAACATTTATTTGGATACAGTAATTTGATGTAACAAAGAACAGAGTTTTTGAAACAATTTTTTAATGCTCAATTTGATATGAATCAATTCACCCATATATTCCTGTCCAAATAGGGATGGGTTGGCCCTGGGCAGGCTGCCTCTCTCCCTGCTCTCTCCCACCTCTGCCTGGAGGTGAGTGCAGTGCTAATTCTGTCTTTCCTTCTAGTTTAACCAGCTGTGAGGAAGCAGAATTTTTCTTAGTTCTGTCTTATTGAGTTTTCAGTACTTTAATGTTACCATTAGTGCTCTATCACTGGAGTTCTATAATGTGCAATGTGTAGTTTCTCTGCCTCAGTTGGTTAGACTCCTGTGCTGTCTGAGTCTTTGGGTCTCCCAGTTTCCTTCCCTGTTCCTGCTTCAGGAACCTCACTTGTTTCCAGTTTCATTTTTATGTTTTTGACAATTTCATTGTATTTTTTAAATTTGGTCCCCAAGTGTGTACCCTTTATAATTTTGTACACATAGGGAAATTCTCAGATTATTGATTATGGATAAACTGCACTGTAGTATGTGGAGCAGCTCTCTCACTGTTCATCCTTGTGTGTTTACCCTCTTACCTGTCTATCCTTTTATACTTCCATGTGACTATATATTGCTTTTCACTGAATACCATTAGCATGAGCAAATTTCAGTTTATATCCATGTTCTTTGAAATGGTTTTCAGTCATTTTCTCATTTTGAATTTACTTTTGATGTTATATCTTTTACTTTTATTATTCTCTGCACTTGAATTCTTTTTTTCTTGTAAAGACTGCAGACATCTGCCCTGAGGTAGGGTAGCCTTCTTGCACCCTATTGCAGTTTGATGGAAGAAACCCCTTTATAATAAATGTGAGTGTATCACTCTCTTCTTTTGAATTTATCTTAAAAAGAAAACCTACAGGACAGGGGGCAGGGTGCATTTTAAGAGATAAATCCTTAGGTGTCCCCTCCTGGACACAGGGAATGAGTCCCCTTGGGCCAAATTTCAGCAGTCAGAGTGTGGCTGCCAACATGGGAATGTGTTTACCCCACTGTGTGTGGGTATTCATTCTGAACTGTGAGTGAGGCAGGCTCCTCACCTGAGCTGGCTCAAGTGTTTTCTTTTGCTTTCACTGAGTTTTTTCTTTCTTTTTCTTTTTCTTTTTTTTTTTTTTTTTATTATTGTCATGTAATTAGTTTTTCATGCACTTAATACTTGTACTTCCTGATTGTCTTTATGTTTTTCTGTCTGAAAATTAGTTGACAGAGTAAAAGTATGAGCAGGCCTTGCCCATGAAGCCCTGGCCTCTTCCCAAGTGATTTACACCTGGCTTCCTCCTTCCTAGTCAGGCTTGACCAGGTGGCACACACCTTCTCTGAGGTCAGGTCAGGCTGCCTTGGAACCAAGGCTGTAATTCCTCACATATGCCTGGGACTCTGTGCCCAGAAGAACTTCCTAGCCTACAGGGCCTGCTTTGGAAAGCCAGGCTCAGCTCTGCATAAATGGAAATGTCCCCCTGCTGGGGCAGGTCCCCTTGCAGGGAGGAAGTTCTGCCTGAAAAGGGCTTTTGCCAATACCTTGTCTTCCTGGCCTATGTATTCAGGAGCGTGATGCATCTCCTGTCAGTCAGGGCCCCAGAGTGTGCATATTTGGGGTGAGAGAGGGGTCTTGTGGAGCCCTGGCAGTCAGCAGGCAGCTGGTAGGAGGGGGTGGTCTTCCACAGCCTCAGAGGCCAGTATCTCTCACCCTGTGGAGCTCAGAATCCATCTCCAGGACTGTGTCTCCTCTGCTGTGTGAGGCCCAAGTGGCTCTGGCTCACATTTGTCTCCCTGTGACCTGCAGGTGCTATGAGGTCCACAGAAAGGATGTCAGGTCTCCCCAGAAGGCGGAAAATGGTGAGTATGTGGGGCAGGTCTGGTCAGGTGGGAGGTATGCTTGTTACAAGTGATGAACCAGCTGTGGCTGGCCTCTGGCCTCCCACTGTCAGCTCTATAGTCACCCAAGAGTACCTGAGTCATATGCTGCTTTAGCTCAGCCCTTGATGGTCATGGTGTGGGCTGGTGCAGGTGGGTTCCCAGTGTGCTGCCTGGTCTGTAGCCACTTTGGCAGAACCCTCTCTGCCCAGCTGGACCCCAGCCCTAGGTTCTCAGTGTGAAGTGATGGCAGTGGGTCTCAGGGGATCCTGCCTTAGGTGTGGGGCTCCTGGGTAGAAGATGCTGGTCTGAGGGGTCTGTATTTCTTCTTCTCAAGGAGTCACGCTCCTTTTCCCCTCCTATGCCCTACCAGGGCTTTTGGTACATTCTTAATATTCCTGTCCTTTTCTCATATTTACAGATCTGACTCCCCTTCCAAGTTCACAGCATTTTTTTTTTTTTTTTTTTTTTTGTGAATTTCCCATATGATGAAAGGAGAGAACAGTCACCTGGAACTTCACTGTATCTCTCTCTCTCTCTCTCTCTTTTTTTTTTTTTCCTTCCCTAGGAATTGATACTTTATCAAATTGTGGAGAGGTTTCTTTTGGACCCCTCACAGGTTCCCATGTTTTCAGCCACTGTATTGCCCTGCTTGGGGCTGCCTCAAGTCCTTTAGGCTGCCCTGTGTCCTACAGGAAGCAGGCAATTTTAGACCCTTGGTCACCTCCTTCTAGAGGACATTATGAGGTGTGTCATTCAGCTTGTGAGGGGAGCAGCTGGAGGCCCTGGGGCTCAGGAATGTCCTGGAACAGGCCTCATCTAGAGAGCTACCTCCTTGGGACATTGTCTCCCCCAAGCCCTGTTCCCATTCCTTGGAGACAGGTGGACAGTGAGCCTGTGGATGCTGGTGCTGAGGGGCCAGGTCAGCAGTGATTCTTGCCCTTGCATTCTCTCACAGTTGTGTAGGAGGAAAACTCTCCCAGAGCATAAGGACCACCCACCCCAGTGCAGTGCTGTGCAAACCTGAAAGCCTCCTAGACTGGAGTCATGGTCCAGGTCTCCTGGGAGGGTGATCATGGAGTGTTTCTTTGAACAGGACCAGGGGGGATGATGTCCGGCTGTCAGGGACCTTACCAGCCCCTTGATCCTTACACATCTGCTCCCTTAGCTTCAGCCCTTTCTGTGTTTATCACTTTAAAATGTTCTGCTCACTTATTGCAGGCCTGGGTTTCCTTAAATGTGAAATATATTTATTCAGAGGTGAGCAAGGTGAAAAAAAGTTGTTTTTTGTTTTTTTGGTTTTTTTTTTTAATCTTTTCTATTTGATCATTGTTATTTTGGAAATGTTTTAGGGCTTTAAGAAAAAAAAAATAGGCTATGTTTCTTGTTTGTTTATTTCATTTGTGGTGTTGAGTATAAAACCCAGGGCAGTGCTTCCCAGATTTTCTCAAATTGCACCCCCCTTTTTTTCTTTCCACTTGTATTACTATATTAGTTATACATAATATTAGAGTTTGTTTTATTTATGTATCTTTTTGCTGTCAGGAATTGAACTCAGTGGCACTTTACCGGTGAGCTACATCCCCAGCTCTTTTTATTTATTTATTTTTAGACTGTCTCACTAACTTGTTTAGGGCCTTGCTACATTGCTGAAGCTGGCCTCAAACTTGCATCCCCTGCCTCCGGCTCACGGGTTGCTAGTCTTACAGGTGTGTACCTCCTTGCCTGGCTAATGTTGGGTTTTTATTTTTTATATAGTATGCAAGCATAGGGTGTAAGTTACTCTACTTCAGTCCCCAGTAACTCCCTTTTCTCTCTCTTATTCTCTTTCTGTTTCCTTACTGCTATTCTACTAGACTTCCTTCTGTTTATCTACAGTTTTCTTTTTTAATTAATGCTTTATAGATAAACATAATGGTGAAATTCATTATGATATGTCATCTATGCACATAGCATAATTTGTCCAACTTCACTCCAGTGTTCTCTCTTTTCTTTTCCTTCCTCCCTAATTCTCAATCTCCGTCCTCTTCTGTACTGATCTCTGTTCTGTTTTCACGGGATCCTGCCTACCCCACTTTTTGTCCTGATTTTCCTCTAGCTTCCACATATGGGAAAGAAAACATTCAGCATCTGAGGTCTGGCTCTCACTTATTTCACTTAGCATGTTGTCTTCCAGTTCTACCCATTTTCATCCTGATGACATACTTTCATTCTTTATGACTGAGCAAAATCCCATTGTGTATGTGTACCTCATTTTCTTTATTCTTTTTTCTCTTGGTGACGCCCTGGGCTGGCCTTGGATACGGGGAACTGTCCTGTGACTTTATCACTGAAGCGTGTTGATGTTGCACAGGGCGCTCAGGCTGCTCCCTGCAGGATGGTGCTGAGTCCCAGGGTTTGCAGTAAGGACTGAGGTGCATCATGAAGTTATGTGAAATTTGAGGCTATTCCAGGGTCACATTTGTTCTGCTTCTTTTTCTGTGTTTATGTGTGGAGCAGCTCCACTGCTATTTGGCTGACCATCTGCTCCCTGGAGGTGTTGTCATTTCTCATCTACGTGGTGTTAAAGGTACCATTAGTGCCACCTTTGGTGACTGTTGACTTGAAGCAAGTTTTGTACTAATTTCATTGGTAGTCAAAATGCTCTTTTTCAAAGTTCTGTGGTATTTTGGGTCCCTTGTAATGTTGAATGATGTTTTGCATTTCTAAAAAGGAATCATCACCCGGGATTCTGATGGGTTTAAATATAATATATAATATATAATATATAATATATATATATATATATATATATATATATATATATATATATATATTATAAATATAATATATATAGATTCTTTGGGATTATTACCACCTTAATAATGTTAAACCTTTTTCCATGAGCATGAAATAGTTTCTCATTTATTTGGATCTTGAGCTTCTTCCAAGAAGTGTTACAGTTTAGAAAATAAGTTTTATAGTTTCTATTGTGTATGTATGTAGCATATATTATTATTATATTATTTATTCTTCTATATTTATTCTTGGAGTGTCATTATAAATGAATTTTTAAGAATTGCATTTCAGAATTTTATAAGAGCAAAGCTGATTTTTGATTATTAATTGATTTTTATTGAGTTTTGTTTACTAATATTTTCACCCCTGACCTTGGGAACACATCTTCCTCTTGGGTACTTCCAGGCTTTGAAAATTATGAGTGCTGGTGCTCTGAACTTTGCAGGGCAGGATTTTGTGTGGACCTACGTTGTGAACTCATTTGGGTTACCTCAACTTTGCGAAATGGCTTGAGGTCCAGGAGCCACCGCTCTGACACATGAGATAGGGTTGATCATTTCAGCCTGTGACAGTTGAGTGGCTGTGGGCCTGTGAGGAGGTTTGTGTGAGGCCTCTGTGTGTTAAAGCCCTAGGACTTCTCAGGTATTGATCTTCCCACATGTCACAGGCTTTCTGGTAGGTTCAGCAATGAAGAAACCCTGTCAGATGTCCTGTTCACTTGTAGTAGAGACTGTAGAGAGCAGGAAGCCAGTAATACAAGGCAAATGTGTTACCTGTTCCTACCTCTATCATTGTGGTGGAGTTCTTGATTTTGCCTCAGTGTCTGTTGCTGTGAGAGTCAGCCCTGAGGTCTGTAATGGTGTGATTTTGTTCCTGTCTTCCCTAGTAGCCCCCCTCTTGGTGTGTTTTCTAGAAATGGTGAGAGCATGGAGACCTGGTTTTGTTCTTCAGTATAGCCTCAGGTTTTGTAGATCCCCATGACTTTTTAGGGTGTTTTATTCATTTCCAGGTCTGTGCGTGTTAATGTCACAAAATTGGGTTTGCTTTTTGTCAGCTGCTGCTGCTTCATTCTTTCTAGGTATCAACACTTCTCCAGATGCATGATATGCAGATGTTTTCTAAAATTCTTGTTCTTTTTTTTTCTTTTGAGGTGTTGGGATTTTTTGATCCTGGAAGTTCTATTATATGAGTGGGACAAAATAACATGATTTCTGAAATAAACATTATCATTCAGCACATCCTGTGCTGCTTACCTACACAGTCAAGCACTGTGACTCAGTGTAAATGCTTAGTTTGGTGAGATCCTATCCAAATCTTTACTACGTTCTACCAGCTAAACTACAACTTTGTCAATAGGTATTTCTCAGGATAGGTGTTGACAAAAAGACTAATATTAGCTCTCCTCTGCACATGAAGTCGTAGGGCTTCATCATTCCATGTATTAGTCATTAACCCTGAGAAGATCTTAGGGGTGACCTGAGAGCATACCTTACTTTCTTGATTAAAATTGAGAAGGGTATTTTTTTTTTCTCTTCTGATGCTTTCCTGATAATTCTTTCTTATATTGGAATGTCCATTTGGGGAAGTGAGTGCAGACAGAGTACAAGTTTAACAACCAAATCAGACACTGAATATTTGGAGATCACAGAATCATGTAGAATCATCTATTCTCACATGTAGAGAATAGAACTCACATGTTGTCAATCTCTCCTGGTATACCCTATACTTTTGTGGGACATTTTAGACCTCAGTGGCCTTTGAGGATGTGGCTGTGAACTTCACCCAGGAAGAGTGGGCTTTGCTGGAACCTTCCCAGAAGAATCTCTACATAGATGTGATGCGGGAAGTCCTTAGAAACCTGGCTTCTATAGGTAAGGATGACGTTTCATTACATAATCATAGACAAAGCACCTGGGAGGTTTTTTTTTTCCCCCTCATGAATTTGGAGTGTGAGAAAGGGAGTACTTTAGGGAATAATTTGGGCCTAATGTCACTGCACTCTGCAACATAAATACCATAATCCTGTCTCCTCCCCGCCTTTACCATTTTTTAAATGGGTGCAGTATAGTTGTCCAAATTGTAAATCCCATAATGCATTCTGAAATCATGATGATGCATAATGACTTTTCTGGGACTACATTTCAGGAGACACATGGGAGGACCAGAACATGGAATATCAGAACACAAATACCAAGAGAGATGTAAGGTAATTTGTACTCATATGAGGAAACCGAGTGCCTTGAGGGAATTCTAGCACATCCTATAGTTCCACAAATAAGCAACAGAAACAAGCATGAGATGAATTATACTTATTCTTTTTTCACCAAATATGGACTTTAACGTAAGATAGTTGTTTACTGTTTTCAAAAACTATTGAATTTTTGAAAGTGTTAACAAGCTTCATTTATGATAGCACTGCTTTAGTAGCAGCTGTGGAGAAGCAGTTTACAAAGTAATTGTTATATTGATTTTCAAAGAGCATATAGTATAGATATGACAAAAAACCAGTGCTTTCCATGATATTGGTAATAGTATAAGTCCAAAGCCTATTAATAAATGTAAAAGTATTAATGATTCAACCATAAATTGTACTTGTAATTATTATTATTATGTTTTTACAGAAGTCATATGGTAGGCTCTGGAAAACTTTGAAAAGGTACCCAGTGTGGAAAAATCTCAGGGAGATTCCACATCTTAGTCTTAAAAAAACATTCCTGCTAGTCAGTTCATGTGAAAGCAATATGTGTGGACAGGTCTTCACATGTCATGTTTTCCTTAATAGGCCCATCATATCTCACTCTGCAAACCAACCATATGAGAAGGAGGAGTGTGGCGGAAAGCTATATGAATGTAAAGAGAAGAGAAAATCCTCCATTTCTCTCACAAGTGTTCAATGCCAGATGTCAGAGCACACTGTAAATGGACCTAATGGAGGTCTGACATGTGGAAGAGAGTTCAGTTGTTCCAGGTGTTTTCAAAAATATCAACCATCTCATACTGGAGAGCAGCCACCTGGATGTAAGCATTGTGGAGGCGCCATTACTATTTCAAATAACCTTCAAATGCATGAACAAACTCCTCCTGGAGAGACGACTTACAGATGTAAGCAGTGTGGGAAAGCCTTCACTCATTCATATTCTCTTCAAAAACATAAACGAAATCATACAAGTAAGAAGCTCCATGAATGTAAAGAATGTGGTAAAGCCTTCATTAAATTCTCCTACCTTCGAATACATAAACGAACTCATACTGGAGAGAAGCCCTATGAATGTAAACAGTGTGGTAAAGCCTTTCCTTCATCCAGTAAACTTCGTAAGCATGAAAGAATTCACACTGGGGAAAAGTGCTATGAATGTAAAGAATGTGGTAAAGTCTGCACATGTTACTCTGAACTTCAAATACATGAACGAACTCACACAGGAGAAAAGCCGTATGAATGTAAGCAGTGTGGCAAGGCTTATGCTCGGATTTCTCGCCTTCACTCACATGAAAAAACTCATACTGGAGAGAAGCCCTATGAATGTAAACAGTGTGGGAAAGCCTTCGCTACATCTGGTAACCTTCAAATACATGGAAGAACTCATACTGGAGAGAAGCCTTATGAGTGTAAACAATGTGGGAAAGCCTTTATTTCTTCCACTGCCCATCAAATACATAAACGAATTCGTACAGGAGAGAAGCCCTATGAATGTAAGCAGTGTGGCAAAGCCTTCATTCGATCCTCTGCCCTTCGCTCACATGAAAGAACTCATACTGGAGAGAAGCCCTATGAATGAAACAATGTGGTAAAGTCTTCACTTGTTCCTCTGAACTTCAGGTTCATGAACAAACTCATATTGCAGAGAAGCCATATGAATGTAAACAGTGTGGCAAAGCCTTCACTCAGGCCTCTAGCCTTCACTCACATGAACAAACTCATACTGGAGAGAAGCCCTATGAATGTCAACAATGTGGCAAAGCCTTCACTCATTCCTCTACTCTTTGCTCACATGAACAAACTCATAATGGAGAGAAGCCCTGTAAATGCAAAGAATGTGGAAAAGCCTTCACTGTATTAGCTTACCTTCAAAAATATAAAACAAATTCATACTAGGGAGAAGCCCTATGAATGTAAGCAGTGTGGCAAAGCCTTCAATCAGTCCTCTAGTCTTCACTCACATGAAAGAACTCATACTGGGGAGAAGCCCTATGAATGCAAAAAATGTGGAAAAGCCTTCACTGCCTTCTCTTATCTTCAAACACATAATCAAACTAATACTGAGTAGAAACCTTGTGGATGTACAAAATGTTTTAAAGCCTTCACTAGTTTGTTTAACCTTTGAATACACACATAAATTCATACTGGAGAGATGCCCTATGAATGCAAAAAATGTGGGAAAACCTTCACTGTATTCTCTTTCTTTCAAATACATAAAGGAATTCATACTGGAAAGAAGTCCTATAAATGTAAGCAGTGTGGCAAAACCTTCACACAGTCCTCTAGCCTTTACTCACATGAACAAACCCATATGGGAGTGAAACCCTATGACTAAGCAGTGAGTCAAAGCCATCACTCAGTCCATTCTATTTCACACACATGAAAGAATTCATGGTAGAGAGAAGCCCTATAAATGTAAACAATGTTGAAAAGTCTTCACTACTTTGTCTAGCCTTAAAAGGCTTAATCAAAATCATTCTGGAGAAAATTATTAGTGTGAACACTGTGGGAAAGCTTTTCCTTGATTACTTTTGCTCACATGAACAAAATCATATAGGAAAGAAGCCTTATGAATGTAAACAATGTGGAAAGCCTTTGCTTCAACTGGTGAACTTCACTCCCAAGAAAATACTCATACTGGAAAGAATGTTACCTGGGTATGTAAACATTGAGGTAAAACCTTTAGTCCTTCCACTTGTCTTCATGTGCATGAACAGACTCATGCTGGAGAGCAGCTCTATGAATGTAAACAATGTATTAAACCTTCATGGTGGGGTTGTAGCTCAGTGGTAGAGCCTTTGCTTAGCATGTGTGAGGCATTGGGTTTGATTCTCAGCACCACATATAGATAAATAAATAAAACAAAGGTTCATCAATATCCAAAAATTTGAAAAAAAAAACATCATTTTTTTTTGTCTTTTTCTCTTTTTCTACAAATGCATGAACAATCTCAATGGAGACAGGTCCTGTGAGATTAAATGGTCTGGTAAAGCCTTCAGTAGTTTGGCTTACCTTCAAATACTTTAAAAATGTAAATAGTCTGGTAAAGATTTGACTAGTTATGCTTATCTTCATATACATGAAGGAACTTATACTGGAGAGAGGCCTCTTGAAAGTAAATACTGTGGTACAACCTTTGCTTATTCCAATTCAATTTGAAAACTCATACCAAAAAAAGACTGTATGAAAACAATGTGAAAAGCTTTCAGGACTTCTATTCTCCTTCAATTGCATAGCACACTCATATCACAGAGAAAAAATTTGATTGTGTATTGTGTAATTTTTTTTTTTCTTTTTAGTTGTAGTTGGACAGAATATCTTTATTTTACTTATTTATTTTTATGTGGTGCTGAGGATCTAGTGTCTCACCCGTGGTAGGTAAACGCTCTACCCCTGAGCCACAATCCCTAACCTGTCTTATTATTAGCTTCAAATCACAAACAGATTCATACCAGATAGAAGCCTTATGAATGTCAACAATGCAATAATGTGCAAAAGCTTTCAATTGATCTTCCTACCTTCAAATACAAGAACAAACATACTGGTGAGAAGTTCTTTGTGTATAAACAATGTAGTAAGTCATTTGTTGCAGTGACATTTAAAAACATAAAATAACTTCTTCTACTGAAACAAAGCTGTATTAATATAAACAATCAGAAAAAAGCTATATTAATGTAAACACTTTCCTTTGGTGCAGTTCCCCTAATAAGCATTAAAAAAATGATAATTAGAAATGCTATTTCAGGGACTGGGGCTATAGCTCAGTGGTGAAGTGCTTGCCTTGCATGTGTGAGGCACTGGGTTCAATCCTCAGCACCACATAAAAAGATAAAAAGATACTATGTTTTCATCTACAACTCAATAAATATAAAAGAAAAAGAAATGCTATTTCAATGCAAAAGTTCTGAGAAATAATTCAGTTTTCCTGTTCATTTTCAAATATGAAAAGATTCACACTACAAAAACTCTGAACATTAAAGAAGTGATAAATCATTTTTCCCTGTTGCTTTCAAAGCCGTTTCACTCACAGTGGAAGAGAAACCCTCTAAATGTGTGATATTTACTTCTTATACATGAAAGGTAATGGAAAAAAGTAATGTGTGAAAGAGTTTAATTTTTACAGTTCCTTTGAAGAACAGAAAAAAAAAATTGTACAGGTTGAGAAACCCTGAACCAGAAATCTGATAGAGCCTTTACAAGTTTCAGTTTGATTTATGTGTCACATTTCCATTGTACTGACAGAACTATTGGAAAATTCGACCTATGGGAGGGAAGATTTATTTTGGCTCATGGTCATATACCTTTTTCAGTGTATCACAGACTGACCACCTTGCTTTAGGCCTGAGGTGAAGCAAAACATAATATGGAGTGATGTAGGAAGGAGAGACTATTTACCTCATGGTGGCTGGGAAGGAGGGAGAGAGAGGGAGACAGAGAATCAGTTAAGTACATCATTACTTGCCTAACAAGTTTTGTTTTGCAGACTGTAGATGTGGCCTTTCTATTTTAGAGTTTCCGCTTCCCTTGATACTCTAGTGTGCACTTGTGATGTGGGTCACATCTTGATGCCTCATGGTCCAGGTCCAGGTACAAAAAGAAGAGGAAACCATGATGCTAGGTTCTAATAAAGCATGGGAGAGGCTACCTCATGTATTCTGAGGGCAAAATCCCTAGTCAGTGTGTGGGCTGCTCTTAGCACACTAACAGCATTCCAAAAGTCATATAAGAAGGTTTGATGGTCTTAGACAAAATCACTATGCATTTTGTACTAACCCTAATAAGAATGAATCACCTTTCCTGGAGATTGAGGTGGTGACTTCCATTGTAGGTTATTGGGCAGCTAAAATCTTTCAGTACCACACAAAACATGAGCACTACTGGGTTCAGAGGAATATATTACCTGTGTAAAGTGCAAGTTTGCATGAGTACCCCAAATTTTTCAGAGGAAATTTATGTAGAGAGTAGTAGTTTTGTGTAGTGGGAAGTTCTAGAAACCTACTAACAAATGACATTGGTCACCAAGACCCTTCAATGCTTCTTGCTATGCCAATATCCCAACAATTATGCTGATCTCCTGGTATCAAGGTACAGGATGGTTCTTTAGTTGGCCTTGAACCAGCTCAATTCTTCCCCACCCCTGTTGCTTGTACGTGTCAAGAATAAAAGTGAAGTGTGGACATAGAAGAATAAAGAGCATTCCCGTGCACCACTGGCCAAACTTTCTGTGTCATGGAGAAGGTGAAGTGGCAGAAGGCAAAAGAGGCGACAGACATGGTGAACTCAGCAGTCTCTTTCTCCTTTTGTTAAAATATTTTTTGTTGTTGTTTTTGATGGACCATTTTTTTTTTAATTTGCTTATTTATATATGGCACTGGGAATCAAATGCAATGCCTCACATGTACAAGCCAAGTGCTCTAACTCTGAGTACTTCTATGCCTGGACTCCACATGGGTATTTAAAATATTGCCTTCAATAAGATACTGATTCATTTTTTTATACTGTCTTGTTCCCAAAAAGAAGTTTGTAGTGTAGCAGAAATAGAATAAGAAAGGGGTCAACAGTGTTAGTGTTAAACCATGATGCAAAGAAAAGACCACTGACTCCAATTTAAATCAAATTAAAGCAAACTTATAATTCTGACCAGCAGCGACTGTCCCTCTCCTGAAATATGTGGGAATAGAAGACAGTACTCCAACTATCTAGGAGCTCAGTTTTATAGCACAAAAAGTTGCAAAAAGGGGGGGTGTCTTGAGAACTTACAGATAACAGGATTTTGAAATGCATAATACTAAGGCAAGTAGTAGGTTAAAGGTCTAAGTGGTTCAGCACTTAGGGAGTAAATATAAATCCCAACATCTGAATTTATGAGGCACTATTAGAGTTTCAGAGAGGATTGTTATCTTGTCAGGGAAAGCCAGAATTTATGAGGTACCACTGAGGTTTCAGAGAGGGTTGTTCTGGTCAGGGAAAGCCAGGCATGGGTGAGTTCAAGGTACAGGCAGGAATTCCAAAGAAGCTGATAAATCTCAGGAATTTATAGTAAAACAGAAATTAACTTTTCATGACTTTGTGACAAGATGGCTCCCAATCTTAAGATGGAATTAGGCTGGGTTCATCAGTTAGCAGAGCACACAGTCACCAGGGGTTTGAGAAGGGGAACTCTGGTGGAATAGGGAAAGTAGCAAATGATAAGCTATTACTTTTATTAATTTGGAAAGGGGAATTTGGAACTTTTTAGAAACTCCAACCAGAGACATACTCTTAACTCAGAGTTTTGTTCTGTATTGTCCTAGGGTTCAGGATCTCTTTTTATTAGGGGAGCAGTCCAGTTGAGAAGTGGATCCTTCAGAAATCTAGCATTACAGTGGAGGGTTTATCTTACAATGCTCTGGTGATTTGTCAAAACAGATTTTTTTTAAGTTGGAACCTACAGTTTTTGTATAAATATGTATGAGGGTGCTCTCTTAGTCCCTATAGCCATCTCAGTCATAAATATATATTTATGTTAAAAACAAGAAGATTTGTGTGGGGGGAGTAGTCTTCTCACCTTTGTCACTAGTTTTTTAGAGACATGACATTTCATTTATTTAGTGTTTTATTAAAACAAAAAAATGCACCTCATTGATTTGGAGGCGTTTGTTTTCTCTTTTATGTTCTCCAATTTATTCTACAGATTTAGAAATTTTTTAGATTCAAACATCTCCAATCTTGTCACTATAATTATATTTGATCTTTAGAAGGAACAATTCCTTTATCTGGAAATGCACAGATTCCACAGTGGAGATGTTTTAGAATTCTTGCATTCATATAGATGTATGTGTATGTATACATATATGTATATGTATTTGTATATCTTGAGATTTGTGTGTATGTATATACATATACATATATACATATATCAACCTGCTTTTGTTCACAGTCCAGTTTTTCTCAGTCCCAATCTCACTGACATTGAGCTCAAATTTACACTGGGCATAATCTGAACTTTAAAATATTCATGTAAAAAAAGAACTCACAAAAAGATTTGTAGCTAAGATCTGAGAGACACCTTTGGGACTTACCAATATATAATGATAAATCAGTGAGTTTAGGGACTCCCCATGTTTCCCAAACACTGGTTATTTGAAATAATAACAATTCACAAATAGACAGGGAAATCTGTTAGGGTTAGGGTTAGGGGTCTAGCAAGGGCTTATACAAAGAACACTTAAAAAGAGTGTCCAGAAGAAAGGCAAATTAAGAGTATAATTGTATAGGGAGTCCTTGGTGGTTTGTTGGGGTTTAGAATTAAGTTAACCTGGTTTGAAATTTGGTTTTCTAATATAGAATCAAGATCACAGTCCAGTAGAGACAAAAGCTGGTAATCTCCACAGAATGTCATGTGATCTGCCCTCATTGCCTCCCCTGGATATGGAAGCATCCTTTCCCATTACCATGCTGAAAGAATCCAGGGTTAACTTAAAAACATGAGCTGACTTTGGAACCTAAAAGAGGGCCTCATGTCACTACAGAAGTGTAGGATTCCACGAGGATGGTGGGTGGGGAAGTAATGACAGAATGACAGACATGCCACATCTTTTCTTTAGAAGGTTGAGTTCTGGGGGCTGCTCCTGGGGAAAAGGGGGAGAGAGGCAGACCCTGTGAACATCTCAGGACACTGATTATGGGCAACTGAAATACTTGTTTTCCCATGTTTTTCTCCTCAATATTGGTAACTTGCATGTCTTATGTGGTTGTGAGAGACTGTGTTTCAGTTTGACAGAACTTTTCTAGAGAAGATGCAGACTTGAGACAGGCCATGCCTTGAAAGAAGAATGTAGGCAACATTTTCTCCTAGGCCCCACCTGGTGAGATAGGTACATTGATGGAAGGTGGAAATGACCACTCCCTTTCCTGGGCCACAGAGGGCTGGAGATACCTTTTTAAAATGAGGAAGTCCTGGTTTCCCTGGGAATGTATGCTTCTGCCTGTCCTTTAGTCTCCTGTGCTGGTTAGTAACAGGGCTGTTCCACTTCACACTGGTGAGGATAAATTAATGAGGAAATGAAGGATAAGAGGCAATAGTGATACAATGAGCCCTGGTACAGGTCTGAGTCAGTCTATTTTCAGAAATGGTCTATGCTTCAACTTAGGATGGACAATAGCCAGAGGAGTATACACAGTCCTGAGAATAACAGCCTCAAAATCATTTCTCCCAGTAAATTCATGTTGATAAAGTTAATACTGAAAAAAGAAAAACCATCTTTACAATTTCATTGAGAGAACCCAGTGGTTTTCCTGGTGACACACTTTTGTATCTGAACCATCAGCTTTTGAAAATAAGGGTTGACTTATCAAGACTTGCCCTATGACACTTCAAACCTCACTTCAATATATTCATCCCTTTATGTTCTCAGATTTGAAACTATTTCTTGTGACCTTTGTCTATTGCCACTCACTTTCCTGCACTAAAATTATGACTTCAATGATTTAATGTCAGATCTAAAATCCTATAAGCATGCATCTGCAATTTGCTTTGTGAGTGTCTGTCAAAGTGACATATCCCATGCTGAACTGCTTCCTGAGTGAAGGAGTGTGATTGATGAGTGGGCTGTGAACTAGAATACTACTTTTTAAACTCCACTTACAATGACATTGACAATGATTCCAATCAGTATGTTTATCTGAACAATTTCAACAAGATTCTTTAATGCACCTTGATATCAAACAACTGGATAGAAGAATGACTGTAATTTTATTCTGTGGTGAAAATTGGTGGCACATGTGTGTGGCAGTATCCCTGGTTACATAAGGTCTTTCTTTTTCATAAAGAAAGTATTGATTGATTGATTATCTGGAGTGTAAAAACAAACAAAACCAAAAAAAAAAAAAAAAAAAACCCACCAAATATTTTGACATGATTTGGGCTTATCAAAGAGGAGCATAAAGAATGATGCTTGGGACTATTCAGTGTCCAACCTAGTGTGTGTGTGTGTGTGTGTGTGTGTGTGTGTGTTATGTGTGTATATATATTTCACACACATTTTTTTTCCTTTTGATATTAGTATTAGCTGCAGGACAGGCTGAACAAATGTTAGCTGCAGGTGGGCTGAACACTCAACCCCCACCCTTCTGGTGCCTTATAGCTTATTTGCCTCAAGACTGAACACTGAAACCCACTCAAAACTGAACACTCAACCCTCACTTGTCTGGTGCAATGGAAACCCACATTGGGCCCCTGCCTAAGGGCAGAAGATGACACCCTTAGCAACTACAGTATGATCCAATCACTATGCCAACAAGGCATCTTGCAGACCCAGAGACCCCGTTAGATTTTGGCTATAAAAATTCTCTCCTGCCAGGCCCTCCCCTCTTCTCACTTTGCCTTCCCTCTTTGCTTTCTCTCTCTCTTTCTTTTCTGTTTTTCATCTCTCTCTCTCTCTCTCCCTCCTTTTTCTGTTGATCAGATACTGCTACAATAAAGATCTCTTGGTCATTCTGAGTGTCATGGTCATGTTCCTTTTATTTTGGTGCCAAAACCTGGGAAGAAGGTAAAACTCACATTTGACCACCACAGTGGTCCTCAGGGACTCCCTCCTACCTCAGGTTTGACCTCTGGGTCCCAAATTATTTCTCTTTCTCTACATAGACCTCACAGACCATCTTCACAGGACTGTGTAACCCCCGTGAACACACAATGGAGTACTGACTGTTGATCATCTTGTCAGCCTCAGTGGAGCAATGCATGTCCCAATTTAAGGCCATCTACCAGACTCTTTCTAAAATGTTTCATGATGGGCCACTGGGCTTCATACTGTCCCAGTACACACAGAGGTGCATGGCCTGACCTAGCCCCCATATTCTTGTAGGGCTAGCCATCGATGATTGATGGGGTCTCAAGACTCCTGAATCAACAAGTCCAATAACCATGCTGGAACCCAGAGTCCAAATGACTGTCCATGGTCACTTTCCTTTCACCAGGGGTTGAATTCAGGGGCATTCAAACATGGAGCCACATCCCCAGCCCCTATTTTGTATTTTATTTTGAAACAGGGTCTTGCTAAATTGCTTAGTGCCTCACTTTTTTGCTTAGGCTGGCTTGATCTCTTGATCCTTCTGCCTCAGCTGCTGGGAATACAGGGGTGTGCTGCTGTGCCCAGCACACCTAGGATATTTGCAGCAAAAGCAGCACACCTAGGATATTTGCAGCAAAAGTAGCATCCAGGAGAATCTCTGCTGCCCCAGGTCTTTTCTCCTTGTCCTACTCCTCCTTCTCTATCTCCTCCTCCTCTGCCTCCACTGCCTACTCCTCCATCTCCTCCTTCTGTGTCTTTACCCCCTCCTCCTATAACTCCTCCCGCTCCAACCCCTCCCCCTCTCCCTTCACCCCTCTAACTCCTCCAAACTACTTCCTCTACCTCAACCCCTCCTCCTCCCCTCCTTCAATACCTTTCTCCTCCACCTTCCCTCCTCTTCCTCCTCCCCCTCTTCTTCCTCCATCCTCTCTTCCTGCTGTACTCCTCATCTCTTGTCCACAGTCTTCCTCCTTCTCCACCCTTTCTCTACCTCTATTTCTTTCTCCACCTCCTCCTCCACACCCTTCCTCCTCTATTTCCTCTTCTTACTCCTCTTCCATCACTTCCTCTTCCCCTCTTCTGCTCCCTCCAACACCTACCTCCTCCCCCTTTCTCCTCCATCCCCTTTTCTTTCCCTCCTCCACTTTCATGTCCTCTTCTTCCTCCTATATTTTCTCCTCCTTTGCCTCCACTCCATCTTTCTCCATCCCCTCCTCCTTATTTATGCCTCTCAGCCATACTCCCTCCTTCATCTCCACTATATTCTAAGCCTCCACCACTTCCTGCGCCCCTACTTCATTCCCTTCTTTCTTCTCCTCCCACCTCCTCCTCCTACCTCCTCCCCTTCTCCATTCTTTATTCTCCATCTCCTATTCTTCCCCTCCTCTGCTCCCTTTTTCTTCCACCCCCTTTCTCCCTTCATCCTTCATCTTCCTCTTTCTTTATCCCTCCACCCCTTCCTTCTCTCCCTTCTTTTTTGTACACTGATTTCTTTTCTCCTTCATCCTCCTCCACCCCCTCTTCCTCTACTCCCTTTTTCTGCACTCCCTTTTTTCTTCCTGCCTTCCCATTTCTCCATCTTTTTCCTAATCCTGGCTCCTTCCTTCCCTATCCCTTCTTCCTTCTCGACCCCCCCCTTCTTCTTTGTGCTCCTTTATTCTTCATTCGCAGCTCCTCCTTCTTTTTGCCCAATCTTTTTTTTTTTCTTCAGTAGCCTTACAGCTGCAGATTTTGGCTTTTACCCCGACTAGTTACCAAAGTCTTGAACACTCAAAGTCCAATTCCTATAACTTTGTTCAACATGAACACCAGTGGGATTAAAGGAGGATTAAATGTCACAGCATTCAGCTACTTATGCATATAAAGGAAGATGGCAGTATCTTTCTGAAAGGAGAATCAGTTAAGATGTGGGAGGAGAGTGCTGCATATATGAATGTTGTAGAGGGAATTGTGCTGGGAGAATGGACACATTGGCTGGACCCACTAATGACAACTTCAAAGCTTTGTTATAATCATTGACAGACTGGAAGAGAACATCAGCAACTCTTTGAACCATAGCACACCTGCCAGTAGACACCAGTCACTATGAACCTGGTGGTCCCTGCTAGTCAGTGTGGCTCCCTCATTGAAAAACATGTTTATTAGATGAAGGAGATTTGACAGAGCACAGGGGCTCAATCCCAGGTGACAAGGACATTCTCCCTAATGCAGCTGGATGGGCCTTTGCTATTGCAGGCATTTCTCAATCCATCACTGAGTGTGTCAAACAGATGTGCATAGTCATGTTAGAGTCCCCCCACTGGGTTGCTCATCCCATACTGCCCAAGATGCCATCTTCTGCAGTCCTCTTTTCAGGGATCCAGGGCAGGTACAGCACAAGCAGCAACAGTGCACACTTTTCCCACAGCACCTCATCCATGTGCCTCAATCCTGATATAGAGAAACCCTTCTGGAGACCTGTGCCATTCAAGGACAGTCTGCCATTCCATAGCTAGCCTTGACCAAGTTGCACCAATTGGCAATGCAACACTCTCATTGTCCTGGGACACAATGATCACACGGGATTAAACAGCATTGATTTCAGCTCTTCAGATGTGAAAGGCTGTCCAGCAGGTTTCCATGCACCTGGTCAGGCTACTCACAAACTCAGTGTCCCAAACAACTTGACTGGCTGCATAATCAGGTGTCAAGGCACCAAAACAAATGAGATCCTTCAGATGTCTGGAGCACAGGTGAATATTGTGAGCCCAGTGGAAGATCTACTGATAGCAGCTCACCATCACTGAATCTGCTGCCAGCAGTAGCCTGGCTCAGAATCTCATCAAGCTCAGCCTTTCCTCAGAGAGAGGTGGCATGGGGAGCCATTGGAACAATGTAGATTGATCTCTTATCCCTTTCATCTGCTCACCGCCACTCATGATCCATCTGTTTAGTTTCTGAACAGTCATTCCAGGTTTTACATAGTTTGTAAATCTTAAGATTTTACACACTTTATTATCCACTCATGGTTGTTTAATATTATTTGTTCTAATTAGTTATATATGACAGCAGAATGTATTTCAATTTATTGTACACAAATGGAGCATACATTTTTATTTCCCTGGTTGTGCATGAAGTAGAGTCAAACCATTTGTGCAACCATATATGTATCTAGGGTAATGCTGCCCATCTTGTTCCACTACCTTTCCTATTTCCAGGTCCCCTCCATTCCTTTCACTCCCCTTTGACCAATCTGGGGTCTGAACCCAAGGGCACTAAACTGCTACAACACATCCCCAGTTGTTTTTAATATTTTATTTAGAGACAGGGTCTCCTTAAGTTAATTAGGGCATGTCTAAGTTTCTGAGGCTAGCTTTGAAGTCTCAGTCCTTCTGCCTTAGTCTCCTGAGACACTATGGATTACAGGCATGAGATATTCACTATGTCCCACTGAAATAATTCGTTTTTTAGATTCTCAGTTTAGTATGAATCTAAACATCCATATGTCCCCATCCAAATAAAGGTCAGTGGGCCCTGGGCTGGCTGCCCTCTCTCACTGCTCTTCTCTACCTCTGCCTGGAGATAAGCTTAGTGCCAATTCTTTCTGTCATTCCTTATAGTTTAACCATAAATGAAGAAGCAGAATTTTACTTGGTTTTGTCTTATTTGAATTTTGAATAACTCAATGTTATCATTAGTGCGCTATCTCTGTGGTGCTATAACTTGTATTGTGTGGATTCTCTGCCTCAGTTCGCTAGACTCCTAGTGCTGTCTCAGGCTGTGGGTCTTTCAGATCTTTTCTTTTTTAAGAGCCTCACTTTTTTCCAGTTTAACTTTTTAATCTTGATAATGTCATTCTTTTTAAAAATTTGGCCCCCAAGTGCACACACTTCATAAATATTGTAGACATTGGAAAAACATTGTCAGATTATAGATTATGGATGAATTCAAATTACTAGAAAATTCCAGTGCAATGTCTGGATGGGCTCTGACTATTCATATATGTGCATTTATGTCTTACACCTGTCTATCCTGGTTTATTTCATATCACCATATATTTCTTTTTTACTGAATATCATTTGCATGAGCAATTTTCTGTGTATTTCAATGTTCTTGGAAAGGTTTTCAGTAATTTTCTCATGTTTATTCATTTGTGAGGACATTTCTTTTTCCATTTAATATTTTCTTTGTGTGAATTTATTTTCCTTTGTAAATACTGCAGGCATTTGCCCTGAGGTAGAGCAGTCATCTTGCACCCTGTTGCAGTTTCATGAAGGAGCCTCATTTTTAATAGATTTGAGTGTATCACTCTCTTCTTTTGCATTTCCTTTATCTTCTCATTAAGAAAACCTATATGACAGGGGGCATGGTGGGTTTTGAGAGATAAATCCTTAGGTGTCCCCTCCTGGACACAGGAAATGAGCTCTCCTGGGGTCACATTTCAGCAGTCAGAGTGTGGCTGTCAACATGGGAATGTGTTGACCCCTCTGTGTGTGGGTATTCATTCTGAACTGTGAGTGAGGCAGGCTCCTCACCTGAGCTGGTTCAAGTGTTTTCTTTTGCTTTCACTGAGTTCTTTTTATTATTGTCATGCAACTAGTTTTTTATGCACTTAATACTCGTATTTCCTGATTGTCTTTATATTTTTCTGTTTGAAAATGAGTTGACAGAGTAAAAGTGTGAGCAGGCCTTGCCCATGAAGCCCTGGCCTCTTCCCAAGTGATTTATGCCTGGCTCCCTCCTTCCCAGTCAGGCCTGACCAGGCACACACCTTCTCTTAGGTCAGGGTAGGCTGCCTTGGAACCAAGGCTGTAATTCCCCACATATGCCTGGGACTCTGTGCCCAGAAGAGCTTCCTAGCCAACAGGGCCTGTTTTGGAAAGCCAGGCTCAGCTCTGCATAAATGGAAATGTCCCCCTGGTGGGGCAGGTCCCCTTGCAGGGAGGAAGTCCTGCCTGAAAAGGGCTTTTGCCAATACCTTGTCTTCCTGGCCTATGCACTCAGGAGCATGATGCATCTCCTGTCAGTCAGGGCCCCAGAGTGTGCATATTTGGGCTGGGGTGAGAGAGGGGTCTTGTGGAGCTCTGGCAGTCAGCAGGCAGATGGTGGGAGGGGGTTGCCTCCCACAGCCTCAGACGCTGGCATCTCTCACCCCGTGGAGCTCAGAATCCATCTCCAGGACTGTCTCTTCTCTGCTGTGTGAGGCCCAAGTAGCTCTGGCTCACATTTGTCTCCGTGTGACCTGCAGGTGCTATGAGGTCCACAGGAAGGAATTCTGGACTCCCCAGAAGGCAGAAAATGGTGAGTGTGTGGGGCAGGTATGGTCAGGTGGGATGTAGGCTTTTTAGAAGTGGTGAACCAAGTGTGGCTGCCCTCTGGCCTCCCACTGTCAGCTCTATAGTCACCCAAGAGTACCTGAGTCAGATGCTGCTTCATTTCAGCCCTTGCTTCCTTCAGGCCATGGTGTAGGTTGGTCCAGGTCTGGCAGCCACTTTGGTAGAACCCTCTCTTCCCAGCTTGACCCCAGCCCTAAGTTCTCAGTGTGAAGTAAAGGCAGCGGGTCTCATGGGATCCTGCCTCAGGTGTGGGGCTCATGTGTGGAAGATGCTGGCCTGGGGGTTGTGTTCCTCCTTCTGCCCAGGAGTCACCCTGCTTTCCCCAAAGTAGCCCATGCCTGGGTCATCAGTTGATCCTTAATATATCTGCCCTCTCCTCACATTTCCAGACTCTACCTTGCCATCCAGCGCACAGCATCATCAACTCTTTGATCCTCACACTACATTTATGTGGGCACAGCTTCAAAGATCTTTTCTGTTTGTGAATTTGCCATGTGATGAAAGCAGAGATCAGCCACCTGGAATTCCACTGGTAAAATACTTTGTGCCTCTCTTTATTTATCTTCTGTAGGCACAGATAATGTAATAAGTTTGTGTTGAAATTCCACTTGGCTCTTCAGAGGGTCCTCTGTCCTCTGCCATTTTCCTGTCCATTCCTGTGGCTGTGAAAGTGTGTCCTTCACTGCCTTGTTTCTTGCAGGGTGCAGACAATTTTGGGCCCTGGGGCAGCTCCTTTTAGAGAGTAGTCTGGTGTTTGGGATGTAGAATCTCAAGGGACCAGCTGGAGGGTCTGGGTATGAGGAATCCTTTGGGATTTGAGCCATGCACTATTACCACTTGTATACTTCATTTCTTTCTTCCTTCCTTTCTCCCTCCTTCCCTCCCTCCCTCCCTCCTCTTTCTCTCTCTCTCTCTCTCTCTCTCTCTCTCTCTCTCACTCTCTCTCTCTCTCTTTTTCTTTCTTTCCAGGGATTGAACATAGTCGTGCTTAAACACTAAGCCACATTCCCAGCTTTTTAAACAATTTTTAGAGACATGTTCATACTAAATTTCATAGGGTCTAACTAAGTTCTAAAACTAGCGTTGAATTTTTGATTCTCCTACATCAATCTCCCAAATCACTAGGATTGAATCCATGTGCCTTCACGAATGGCCTGAATACCCTAATTTCAGAGATTAGTTTTAATTGTTTTTTCTGTTACACTTCACATTGTTTTTTTGTTTTTTTTTTTTATATATAAACCTGCAGCCAGGTGCAGGTTTTTTTTTTTTTTTTAACATGTTTAAGCAATTCCCCCTAATTTTCTACACCCATTGCCTTCTGATTAGGCAAAGCTGTGAGAGGCTTTTTTAGACCTCAGATCGCACTATGTCCACTGTGATGTGCAAATGCAGTAATTCACAGGTGAGTCTTTCCTCTGTTGTTTCTGGAATCTGAGACCAGACACCCACACTGGGCACTCAGTGTTTCAGTCAGCTTTTTTGCCACTGTGAATAAAGGACCAAACAAGAACAATTGTAATAGAGAAAAAGTTTATTTGAAGGCTAATGGTTTTAGAGGTGTTAGTGCACAGGAGGCTGGTTCCATTTCTTGGGGCTCAAGATGAGGCAGAACATCATGGTGGAAAACTGTGGCACAGGGAAACAGATCACATGGTGATCAGAAAGTAGAGTGAGAGACTCCACGTGCCAGATACAGTATATCCCCCATAGCCACATCCCCAGTAAACTGCTTCTTCCAGCCACACCCCTGCTGTCTCCAGTTACCACCCAGTTAATCCATTCAGAGATTAAGTCACCAATTAGGTTAAAGCTATTTCACAATCATTTCTCCTTAAAATCTTCTTCCATTGTCTCTAGTTTGAGCTTTGAGGGACACCTCACATCCAAACCATAACACTCAGGCTGCTGTCTTATATATTTTTATGTATATATTAAGCATATATATTATGTATTATATATTGTTGTTCTTTATTATTCTTCACTTTTTTCCTTGTGCTCAATTGTAAATAAACTTTTCTCTTAATTGCATTTCAGTATTTCATTTCATATATAGAGAAGTTGATTTTTGATTATTAATTGATATTATTCAATTTCATCTATTACTTTTCACTCCTGACCTTGGGCACACATCTTCCTATTGCTAGCTTCCAGCTTTTGAAAATAATTTGTTCTGCTGCTGTAAACTTTAATGTAAAGCATTTCATTGAGACCTACATTGTGAACCCATTAACTTTGGGAAATGGCTTGGGGTCCAGGAGCCACTCCTGTGACACAGGAGATAGGGTTGATCATTTCAGCATGTGAAAGTTGAGCAGTCATGGCCCTGTGAGGAAGTTTGTGTGAGGCCTCTGTGTATGTGTGGGTGTACTGGAGCCCCATGACTTCTCAGGTTCTGATCTTCCTCTGTGAGCAGGCTTTCTGGTAGGAGCAGCAGTGAAGAAACACCATCAAATGCCCCTGTAATTTTGCAGTAGAGACTCTAGGGAGCGGGAAGCTAGAAATAAAAGTCAAATGCACATCGTGTCTGTGGTCATTGTGTTGCTGTCTCCTCCTACTTGGGGCCTGTGGATGCTGTCTCTGTGGATGAGTCTGAGTGTGAGTCGCCTGCACCCACCTGTATCTTAATGGTGAAATCAGTGATTTTGACCCACTGTCTTGGGCTATGTGAGTTAGCTGGAGTCTGGAACACAGGGATTTTCTTCCTGGAGTGGCTGGTAGCACTCCTCTTGCTGTGTTGCCTGGAAGTGGTGACAGCAGGCATCCTTGACTTAGTTTTATCATGATGGAAGGAGCCTTTTGTCCTGCATCCTTAACTATCGTGTTAGGCTCAGGTTTTTTAGAGCTGTGGCCTATTAGGGATTTTCATTATTTCCAGGTATGTTTGTGTCATGAAGATGGCTTGAGCTTTGTCAGCCACTTTTTCTTTATTTTTTCCAGGTGTCAACACCTCTCCAGATGCACAATGCATAAGTATTTTCTACAGTTCCTCAGGGTGCCATTCCACTCTGATTGTTTCCTACAAAGGAAACATTTTCCTCTTTAGTGTTGATTCATGTTTAAGTTGCACATGTTGATGAGGAGCAGTGAGCTAGTTGCACACCTGTTCAGTGTGTCATCATCAGATCAGGGCATTAGCTCTTCCATCTGTTAACATTTATCATTTCTTGGTGTCTGTGGACTGCTCCCAGCTTCATTATGAAATACACAGGGACATGCTGTGCACCCCTGTCACCTCCTGTGCTGGAGGGCAGCACTGCTGGCCCTCCTGAGGTATTCTAGTACCTAATACCCAGCCTTCTCCCTCAGGCCCACCCTGTCCTCCCTCCACTCTCTTCCTCCCTCTGGTGACTACCCGTGTACTTTCTGTAAAATCACCTTGTGCTGGCTCTCTGTGCTGCCTTATTTCACTTAGCAGGGTATCCATCAAAAAAATTTTTTTTTCTAATTGTCTTCTGTATTTCAATAGTGTCTGTCATGATGTTTCCTTTTTCATCACAAATTTTACTAATTTGAGTTTTCTCTCTCCTCTTTTTTAGGGTGACTAATGATGTATCAATTTTATTTGTTTTATTTTTTTTTTCACAAAACCAGTCTTGTCAATTCTTTGAATTGTTTCTATTGTTCTAATATTATTGATTTCCACCCTGATATTAATTATTTTCTGTCTTTTAGTTTTGGTGTTTGTTCTTCTTTTTCTAGGGCTTTAGTTTGTAATGTCAGGTGGTTTATTTGTTGATTTTTTTATTCTTATAATGAATGAACTTAATGTTATGAAATTTTCCTCTTTGTATTCACTTCATAGTGTCCCAGAGATTTTTATATGTTACATTGGAGTTCTCACCTATCTGTAAGAATTTTTTTTTACCTCCTCCCTGATGTCTTCTGTTATCCACGAGTCATTTGATAACATATTATTTAGTCTCCAGGTGTTGGAGTAGCTTATATTTTTAATTTTATCTTTCATTTCTAATTTTACTTCATTTTGGTCAGATAGAAAGCAGGATAGTATCTCTAGTTTTTGTATTTACTGAAATCTGGTTTGTGGCATAACATATGGTCTATTTGGAGAAGGATCCATGTGCTGCTGAGAAAAAAGTATATTTGCTTGTTGATGGATGACATATTCTATATATATCTGTTAAGTCCAAATGATTGATTATTTTATTGAGTTCTATAGTGTCTTTGTTTCGTTATTGTTTGGAAGATCTTTCTAGTGTGTGTTAAAGTCACCCAGTAGTATTGTGTTGTGGTCTATTTAATTGTAGTTGAGAAGAGTTTATTTGATATACATAGATGTCCAATTGTTTGTGGC
This sequence comes from Callospermophilus lateralis, assembly GCF_048772815.1. Taxonomy (NCBI): domain Eukaryota; kingdom Metazoa; phylum Chordata; class Mammalia; order Rodentia; family Sciuridae; genus Callospermophilus; species Callospermophilus lateralis. The sequence continues at coordinate 695,282 of NW_027510148.1, forward strand.
ATATTTGTGAATGTTATGTCTTCTTGGTGTATAAATTCCTTAAGCAACATGAAATATCCTTCTTTATCCCTTTTCACTAGCTTTTAGTTTGAAGTCTACTTTATCTGACATGAGGACCTGCTTGTTTACATGGTCCTTGTGAGTAATATGTTTTTTTCTAACCTTTCACCTTCAGTCTGTGGATGTTTTTTCTTGTGAGATGAGCCTCTTGAAGGCAGCATATTGTTGGGCCTTTTTAAATTTTTTTTTTATTCCAATCTGTCAGTCTATGTCTTTTAATTGATGAGTTTAGGCCATTCACATTCAGGTTATTATTGAAATATAAATTGTATTCCTGGACATTTTGGTTTATTTTTGGTTTTTACCTTGACTTGGTTTCTCCTTTGATTGGCCTTTCCTTTAGTGTAGTTCCTCCCTTTGCTCACTGTTCATTGTTGTTTTAATCTCCTCCTGGGATATTTTGCCAAGAATGTTCTCTAGTTCAGGCTTTCTCCCTACAAGTTCTTTTAACTTATTTATCATGAAAGGTTTTCATTTTGTCATCAAATCTGAAGCTTAATTTTGCTAGATGTAACACTCTTTGTTGGCATCCATTTTCATTAAGAGCTTGCTATATATTGCTCCAGAATCTCCTGGCTTTGAGAGTCTGGGTTGACAAATCTGTAGAGATTCAAATTTGGCTCCCCTTATATGTAATCAGATTCCTCTCTCTTGTGACCTTTATGATTCTATCCTTAATCTGTATGCTAGGCATTTTCATTATAATGTGTTTTGGTGTAAATATGTTTTTATTTTGTGCATTTGGTGTCCAGTAAGTTTCTGGTATTTGATTTTTCAATTTATTCTTCATATCTGGGAATTTTTTTGATATTATTTAACTAAAGAGATTGAATACTTCTTTGATTTAAATTTCTGTGCCTTCCTCTATCCCAATAAATCTTAGATTTGGTCTTTTGATGATATCCCATAATTCTTGGAAGTTCTATTAATGATTTCTTAGAATCTTTACTTTGTGCTCAACTTAATTTCAAAATTGTATATTTTGTCTTCATTATAACTGATGTTCTGTCTGTTGGTGATACTTTCTATTGAGTTGTTTATTTGTTTTATTGTTTACTTCATTTCAAGGATTTCTGGTTTTTTTTTTCAGAATCTCTATGTCCTTCTTGAAGTAATCTTTTGCTACCTGTATTTGCTCTCTTATCTCTTTGATAGTGATCAATTTTTTCCTATATTTGCTCTCTTATATCAATCTTTAATTCACAGATCATTTTAATTATGTACATTCTGAACTCCTTCTATGACATTTCATCAATTGTGCTGTTGTTTCTATTATTGCAATATCTTGGTTTCTTTGGGGCAACTTCTTTCCTTCTTTTTTCATGTTGTCTATTTTTTTTTCTCATAATGTGGATCTGATGTATTGCAGTTTCTACCCTATAATCTTGTAGTGTCCCTGAAGATTACCTCTCCCTCACCTTGGTGTTGGGCTTGTGTTCCAAGATGGATACTACTGCAGGTAAAGGTGGTGGTGGCAGTAGCGGGGGTAACTCAATATAGCAATAGAGATGTCCCAAGATGGATTCATCCACTTTCAGAGATGAAGATAAAATGGGGGGCCATACAATGGCTTTGGGCTGCCTGTTCTGAGATGCAGCACTTGGCCTGCTATGCTTCAGGAGGCAGCTGCCTCCAATCTCTGTCTGTTGTCCAAAGGTGGAGGTTACAACTTGGGGAGGGCTATAGCAATGGCTTCAGTGTTCCAAGATGGAGGCAGGCTGGGGGATCAATGCATTGGTAAATGGGGAACCCCAGCATGGTCCTCTGCTCTGTGCAGAGGCGGTTCTGTGCCTGGGCTCTCACACATGTCAGCAGGGATGGTACTGTGCCTGATTGGGCCTGGGCTCCCTTGTGAGTGGCGGGGATGGTCCTTAGCCAGGGTATGGGCTCTGACATGGGTCAGCAGGTTGGCAGAAGTAATGGACTTGGGCTTCTGAGTGGCAGAGATAGTTCTATGTAAGGATTCTGAAGTCTCTGATTGCTTCATGATTTTGGCATGCTTGGTGGTAGGAAGTTATTGTGCAGAGACACAGAATGTCTCGCTGCTAGGAACACTTCTGTGCAAATCACAGAATGCCTGCCTGCTGTTGCAATTTGCCCTGCATGAGGAGGCTCTGTATTAGAGCCTTATCAGCTTTGACCTTGATCTCAGGTCCACAGATCTTTGGAATAAAGAAACTCACTTGTTAGACAACCACAAAATTTCACCAAGCTCCTCTGCACCTGAACCTGTCCACATAACCGTAACTTTAAACATTTGACTTTCTTGAGAGCTTTACAGAGCTCCTAACATTGCACCTTGCAACTATAGTGTGTAACCGAGGAATAAGCTGCATAATATTGCTAACTCTATAACCAGCCTAAGGACACAATGAACAATAATGTACTACTGATGCCAGGGACTTATTGATTTAAATAAATCTGGCAGCTTGGACATTCGGTCATTCTGCCTCTGTACCTTGCTTCTGTCTACTTTTGATTTTGTAGAGTTCTAGGCCTGGTGTTGGGCTCTGGCTTGTGTCCGCGGGTCTACCAAACATTTCTTTCATATGTGGAAGCTAGTGCAAATTAAATAAATAAAGATGGCAGAGGATCAAATATAAAATGTAGGGAAGATCATTGGAGTAGGAAGAGACCAGAGGGAGATTGGAAAGGGGAGGATACAGAATGCATTTCATAAAACCATGTTACATGCATATGTAAACACACCACATGAAATTTCATCTTTAGGCATATGCAGAAAGTACCAGTAAAAAACAAGAAAGTAAAACAGCCAAAGGAAATCAGTAGAGCAGAGGAGGAGAGGTGGGGAGGGGAAGGAATGGGAACTTAAACCAAATTTCTTGCATGTGTAATTTTGTCAAAATGAAACCAACTGCTATGTATAATTAAAATTCTCTAAATAATAATAATAATAATCCCAAATTGCTGAGGGCCTGGCCAAGCTGCCCAGGATGACTTACTTTCCTGTCTGGCTTCCATACACACAGGGGGACTACTCCATGCACTTCTCAAATCCAATCACATGGTGGCAGTAGAAGACCACCAGCACCATCCCATTCAGAGCCATTCCTCTGGTGACTCATCCACAGACCAGGTAAGTTCCAGTCTCTCTTTCCTCTTACTTGGGTAAGGAGTGAGTTCCAGCATGTCATCTAACATCTCCTTTTTTGCACTGGTATACCTGTGTGGTATACTATGTACCTTTACACTTAATGGGGTGGAAGTTGGTGTGGTTTCTCTTCTGTAAATACACTCACCATTGGGCAGCTGGGCCTGTTGGTGGTAATCCAGAATTAGACTTTTTGAAAGAATCCAGCAACCATCTAAAGATAGCAGATGTGTGCTCACACTGCTGGCAATAGTCTTAGTGGTGGTCTCAACTTGCACTACCAGCTATATAGCACTCAGCTTTTCTAAGACCCTGAACCATGTCTCTGACCCCCTCCATAGCTGTAACCCTGATTCTAATGGAATAGCTCATTTATTATCTTATCACTGCCATGGTCTCCACCCAAACCCACTGGGGTACCTAGAAGCATCCAATTTATAAGATTCTTCTTGGACTGATTAATGTGTCCATGGCTCACAATTGCTTTATATCTGTGTGCATTTGGGAAAAAGCCTCAATGTGTTCAGCCTCCCAGGTCCACCAGCCTCTGCTCTCAGAGTGTGGAACTGGGAGATGCCAGGACCTTACCATAGGGAGGTCTGCAACTGTGTGGGTGTAGTCCTGGAGGGGAGGGAAAGCTTGGACTTCACCTACAGCAAAAACTGGCTCTGCTTTATCCTTAACCAATCAGTGTGGTTAGCAGAAAGCTCAGGTCTTTGCAATTCAGGTGTTGGTGACCTGTCCTCTCTCTTGGGGATGTGTCACCAGCATTTAAACTGCTTTCTCTAGGTGAGAAGACTAAGACAGCCAGGCCTGTAAGATCCAGTTGGATTCCTTGCCATATCCCATGGGTGGTGTGATAGTTAGTGATGCCTTTCTTAAGGCCACACAGAATGGAGGTAGGCCCAACAGTAAGCACCCTTCAGACAGCTCTGCCTTTATGGAGATTGCTGTCCGGGCCTGAGGCAGCATGGGCCATTGGTCTCCTCTTCTCTGCCCCTGCAAACCCGGCACTGGCGCATTTATTTCTCTGCCAGTGCCACCATCACTGCAGCCGATTTGCATCCACGGGGATGAAAGCTGTGTCTCTATTGCCTCCCCTTCTGCCTACTGGCCCTCAGCTAACCAAATGCATAGAGCTTTTAAAGTTTTCTGCTAAATATTACTCTGCCTAAAATCTTCTTTTTCCCTTTTTCAACATATTTCTGTACTTATTAACATAATAGAGTTTTGTTGCTTTCAATATCATTTGTCAATTTGAATCCTTTCATTTCATAAAACTCAAAGAAAGAATATTTTTCTGTGTAGCAGGGGAATTCTTTGAGTATATTTACATGCAGCTTTTTCTGTAGAATTGTCCTGCCATGCTTCATGTTATTTTTCCTTATTTGCTATTCTACCAGTATATTTAAGATCTCTTAAAAACTTTTGTAGTTTGTTACAAGGTGCTCAATATTCTATTACCTAACTTATTTAATTATCACTTGTGATTTTTCTTATCATATGAATATTCAAAACTTTGAAATATGACACTTTGCCAAGGGTTAATAAGTTTTTCTCAAGAATGATATCAGAAAAATAAGCTCTGGAACCCTCAGGTTTGTGCCCCTCATGCTAGAAATGCTGTGTCCCTGGTGGGAACTGTGTTCTGGCTTTTCTGGATCCAGATCCTGGGCTTGCGGGAAGGGCTCAGGACAAGCTGAACCTGGTACAGCTTAACTGAGACTCAGCCTACCAGAAAAAGTGTGCAGCCTTCCCTTAAAGTGACTGCTGAGGGCCCTTGGGGGCCAGAATATGTTATGGGGCTTTTAGGAAGATGATTGCCTCTTAATCGAGGGAAGAAATAGCAAGCTCCCTGGACAATTATGTCATGAATGACTTTAACCCTTTCTATGCTTTGAAATGTGCTGGAACACACAGAAGCACATGCACCAAATCTGACAGCTAGGGACCATTACAGGAACACAGCCCTGGAACCACCAGGAAGGGCCACCAGAGAAGCAGAACAGCACAGCATCAGGGTTTCCCCTCGGTCACCCCTCCCCGTGGCAGCCAGTGCTGCAAAACCTTCAGATGCGTCTTGTGCTACATGCAGAGAAGACCTGCAGAAAAGCTGGCCATCTGAGCAGAGCTGCTGGTCCTCACCAGCCCCTCCCACCCTCACTGCAGCCACCAGGCCATGCCCGCCAGGACCTGGGAGTCACGGCTTCCTCCACGAAGGCCCCATCTTGTCCCAAGATCTCATTCAGGATCCCAGGCTACATTTAGTTGTGGACTTTGATACCTTCAAAGAATATTGAAGAATATTTATTGGTTATTTTGCCAAATGAATTTGATAATAATCATTTCCTGCATTATAATTATTGTGTTATAAGGTCAATGTTTTCCTCAATATTATAGGTTAGCTTTTACTGTTGATTCACAATTGTTTGTAAGAGGATGTAGGTTGTGCTCTTTAGAGTCTGGCTGCATATGAAGAGCAGGACTTTGATTTGTGCGGTGACAGGAAGCCATATTGGATCATGTGTATGCTTACACACACACACACACACACACACACAGAAACAACAACAAAACCACACAATATCAAAACAACAGTTCAAAACATTCAAAAAGACAAACAGCATGGACAAAAGTGAATTATAAACCCATAGTTGACACTACTGAAAATTCTATGTACAGTACATCTTGTGACCACCCCCAGCAAAATATGATAGTACATATTAGGCCACACAAGATCAATGCCCACAAAAAATTACAAAGATTAAAATCATTTTGTAAAGCTAATGTGTAGCCACTTCCACCTAATGAACTGCCTCTGACTTGAACTCATTTGCCTTCATCACAAAACTTCATCACAAAACTCGTTCCTAATGATCTCAGACAGCATCATCCACTGGATGCTTTCACTCAGCTGAGAACTAGACTAGCTGGACAAGATCCAAGAAGCTGATTGCCCCACTGGTGCCCAGCCAAGGAGCTACAGGGGACATGAGCAGGCAGAGGGCCATGGAAGGCCAGGCAGGCTCTAAGCATGTGCTTAGGCAGCAGATGGGGGAAAAAAGTTAGTGGGGGAAAGTGTCCTGACGTCCACCACTCACAGCCATGTCAGAAGGCTGCTTCTGGTTATGTCATTTAATGAAATGGAAGTTGAGAGACTCTTTGGAGTCTGGGTGACATTCTCCTTCTTGGCCTGTTCACTAAGAATTAAGGGGGTGAACTTCATGTTATTCATGTGAACTAACATTATGGTGTTACAGGAACAAATTTTATATTTTGGTAGAATTTTAAATGAAGGGAGTAATTATTCACTTTAGTGTGTGTTTGGAACTTAGTAGTAATGGCCTGTGTGATCAAGAGGTCCGAGAGGATGCCTGTGCATGAAGGAGGAGGAAGGAGACCACACCAAGGGCCAGAGGGTACAAACAGTGCCAAAGCAGCAGCTGAAGACAGTGCCAGCTATTCCCACACCACCCTCTCCAGCTTCCTCAACAGTACACTTCCCAGTGCTGACCACAGGGCTAATGGACAGTGAGAAACAGGAGCAGAGGACAAGAGCAGCAGACACATTCCAGAAGAAATCCTGGAAGCACGTCTGTGACTTCAGCAGTCATCTCGCGGCACCATGAGCACCACCTCTGTGGTTGTTCCTCCTCCAGAAACACCTTTTGTACAACTGCTTTGCCAAAGGATCTCCAGCTGGTTCCTCAATGAAAATAGAATTCACCCCTCCCACTTCAGGAAGCTTCTTCACCAGGTCTCTCAACCTTCTGTCCACTTCCCAGGCCTCCTCAGGAGATGGCTGTGTTCTATTTTAGGGAGAAAGGGGAATATTGCAAAGCTCTGCACTCACCATGTTAGAAATAGTCATCTAACTTGCTTTGGTGTGGGAAGTGTGAGAAGGAACAGTGTATGTAACACCTGGGAGGACACAGGGAGTCCTCAGGACTTTCCTGTCCAGCTGCATCTTCTCCTGTCAAGGGAGAATGAGTACAAATGAATCTGAGCTAAGGAAGGAGAGAGCAGCTTGCAATGCCAAAACCTAAGGGACTTGGCAAATGTCCTGGAGACAAATGAGCACCCACCTTGGTCTTATGGGCAAGACACAAACCTTCATAGTTGATTAGGTACTAATTATGCCTGTGGCTGCATTAGCTATCCTCTTATATGTCCTGATTAACATTCCAATTCTACCACACAGGGTCTCTGACAAGCAACAGTGACTTCAGCTCCTGGCACTGAGCATCTGTTCTGCAGGCATTTTGCCATGACTCTAAGTGCCAGAACTGTGGCCAGGAGGATGTACTATCTCTGCTATAAATGTCTGTTATTTAAACCAAAGGGAAGATGCACCCTTCAGAGCTCATCTGCAGTGACCATCTTCTCCAGCAAAACCCCACTTGCCTACACTTAACTCCCAGTCAGTCCATTCACAGTAAGATGGACTGACAGAGTTACACCACCCATAGCCCAGTCATTTCCCTCCTGAATACCCCTGCATTGACACAGGAGCTTTGGGGACACCTCACATCCAAACCACATCCTTTAATAAGCTCCATGTTTTAAGAGCCACCTCAGATGCATCTCAGGTGGAGGGCCTGCCCCCAAATCCTCCTTCCACCCAGGACTGGCATTCTCCCTGTGGTCATCCATGTGATCTTGATTTTTCATCACACAACTCCATCCTAATGATCTCAGACAGCATCATCCACTGGATGCCTTCATGATTGGACCTTGAGAACGTCCCCAAGGAATGTGGAGAAAGAGCGGCACTGTCTCAATAAAGATTAGACACAATGATAAGAGCATGGTCTCCTAGATACTATGTCACACTGCCCCCAAGCAGAAAGTAGAAGTTTGCTTTTTTTATAAAAAGAAAGAGCCTGTTATTTAACTCTTTATTCATACATCATTTCAAATTCACAGAAAATTAGCATGAAAAAATAATACAACTAATTCCAATGAACTCTAAACCTAGACTAACCTCTGATTAACCATGCACCTGTTTTTTTTCATATTTTCTCTCTCCACTATACCAGAATGCCTTGTGACCATTTCCTCTGAATATCCACTATGTATTTTGTAATGCTATGAATATTTTCCCCTAGAAGGAGAAAGTCCTTGTCAACTTAGGTATATAAGGTGGATCCAGGGGAGCTGCATGAGGACCCTGAATGCACAAGCAGTAGACAGAAGAGACTCACCCCTGAGAGGAGCAAAGGGATGTAGCACTGTGGAGTAGGAGCCCAGGAGACGGCACCAGGAGATCTTCATCATCTGACGTGGAGAGAAGGAGAAACCATGGAACTCAAATCCCCTACTTTACTATTTCCTGAAAGAAAGGTCCCACGTTCAACATTTTCCTCAGAGCCCCAGTGACATCCTTGTTCCTGAAACTGTACAGCACAGGGGTGAGTATGGTGTAAAACACAGAAACCACCATATCCTTCTGAGGGGTGTGGTAGGAGCTGGGGAGAATGTAGGTATAGACGGCAGCACCATAGAAGAGTGTGACCACCATCATGTGTGAGGAGCAGGTGGCCAGGGCCTTCCTCCTGCCTTCTGCTGAGTTCATTCTGTGGATGGTGAGGAGGATGCAGAAATAGGATCCTGAAATGACTGTCAAAGGGATGAGGAGCATGAGGACACAGCACAGGTACATGAGCGTCTCATAGAGCGAGGTGTCTGAACAGGAGAGCTTCATCACAGCAGGGACTTCACAGAAGAAGTGCTGGATCTCCCGGGATCTGCAGAATGGGAAGGTCATGGTGACAGGAGTCAGCATGAAGCCATCCACTGATCCCAGGAACCAGCAGCCAGATGCCAGGAGGAGACACACCCTGTGGTTCATGAGCATAGGGTAATGGAGAGGATGGCAGATGGCTATGCTTTAGTCATAGGCCATGGCAGCTAAAAAGAAAAAATTAGAACCTGCGAGTGTCACACAGAGGAACATCTGCATCCCACATTCAGGGACTGAGATGGTACTTACACCCAGCACCTGGTCCAGGAGCACCTTGGTCACAGTGATGGAGAGGGACATCACTGAACTTCAGATGTCACTGTCCCTCTATGCAAGAAAAACACCAGTTAAATGAGATGAGGTGGGGTTTTTAAATAGTGATAAAATAAGTTAGGAATATGGGTGGACAGAAAACACACCTGGCCTTTCTTAAGGAAATCAATAATGCCTTCTTTTCCATTTTCTCTCAAAGACAGTAAACATTTCCAGCTCTCTGGTTCTGACAGATTAACTGTTAAATTTGATGCACTATCTGCAGGAAGGTTCTATCATCTCTCCTTAGAAAGACTAGCATGAGCTATAATGCAGAGGTGTTCTTTTAAGAAATTAAAGTTTTTGTTTGAACCCTGGTAACAGTCCCTAAAACCAGCTGTGGCACTTCACTCTTGACAGCCTTTGCTGGGAAGGGCTGAAGCAGAGAACACAGTGCTCCTAACACTGTAGCTCAGTGTCCAGCATGACTGAGACCCAGGGCAGAAGACAGGAGAGGTGCATAGAAGGGGGAAGGATTGGTAGGTGTGTGGGTGGGTACAAGGTAGAAGATATTTAGATGACACAGAGATGATAGGTGGATGAATAGACAGATTTCCTCTCCATCTTATCCTACTCTGCTGATAGATGAAGGGCAAGATCTATGCAGAATGAACAGGAATCACAATGGCTGCCCTGTCTACCTCTGTGGACAAAGTGGAGCAAGACCAGAGTCCACCAGCCAGTGGGAGAAGTGGACAGCACTTGATGAGAGAATGGAGGGTGAGAGGAGGCCATGAGAGGAGGGAGGCTCCTGGGGGAATCTCTGCCACTGTCCTGGAGCAACACATAGTGACCCCAAGACACCAGAGGATCAGGGAACATGGTCTGCTCCACAAACAGGGCCTGGCATGCTCTCTCTCACTCTTCTCTAGGCAGTTGCTGGAGTTTCATAGGAACAGCTGGTGCATGCTTCAGTAGGGAACTGGTAACAGTGCTGGTAGAGAAATACTTAGCCATCCCTAGAAACCAAAAGCATCCAGGGATCACTGTCTTCACCTTCCCCAGAGCCTCTGAGGTCCTCACATCTTGTTCTTCCTAGTACAGACTGACAATCCAGGGTCTCAGGCCTCTGCCTAACATCACAAAAGTGACCCAAGCGAGGGTTTGTATCCTGCCCCTGGGTACAGCAGAGCACCTCACTGCTCAGTGTCCTTGGAAAACAGTGTCCTCCTCTGTCATGGACAGCTTGGATCTGGTCCACTCACCATCTATGTGCTTAGAGAAACATGAACATGCTCAGGATACTTGCTTCCAGCATTGCTGCAATCTCGGGAGTCACCTCCATGTGAAGCAAGGATAGCCCTTCTCCCTCTGCAAAGTTGCAGTCTCAGGACGACTAGTGTAGTTTCCTACCACCATCTGAAGCATAAGAAGGAATATATAACATTATATGTCCATAAATAATTAGGAATAAAAACTCAAAATTTAAGATGTTACAGTAAATAAATGTATATGAAAGTTTTAAGAAGAAAACATTTTATTTTATTTTTTCTGAAAAACAGGTGATAGAGAAAGATGAGGAAATGCCGTGAGGACCTAAGAGACCACCTCAACAGCAGAACAGCAAGCCCTGCTCAGCCATGGCCCTGAGCTCCAGGGCCACCTGCCTGGCTGTACTCACCTCAGAGGACGCTGTGCCTCACCCAGATGGCCAGGGAGTGTGGCCTGGCTAAGTCACCAGGAAGAGAAGGGTGGCGTCACCCCTGGTTTAGGATGCTAACAGGGGACTGGATGAGATATGTCTGTTCACAGATCCTCTGGGACCTGGAGGACACTGCAGTTAGAGCCAAGGAAGCAGCAGAGCTCTCTGGGGCACAGCTCTGGGTCATCCTCATCCTGTCCTGTCTCCCTCTTTGTTCAACTCCAGGCTTCACCAATGTTAACAGTCCTCTCCACTCTCACCCTGTCTACAACGCCTGACAAGTGACATGTAGGAGGATTTAGTCTGGATTGGTTTATCAAACATACCCTGTGTGTGTGTGTGTGTGTGTGTGTGTGTGTGTGTGCATGTGTGTGTTGTACAAGAAAAGCATCACCTCCTCAGTGTCCTGGAAGCCTGGAAGGAGTCCTCCTCACAGGTCCACCTCACTCTCTTATGTCCCTGCTTGTGTTCCTTGTTTCCTGTCATTCACTGGCCATCTAGGTCATTATAATTTAGAATTTAATTTTAAAGTATTTGTTTTTATTTCAATTACTGATATGCAAATTATTGAGAAGTCTCAAAGCACAAACTGTTTCATTGAAAATTTAAATGTTTATTGTAATATATTTACCCAGATAAAAAATCATGCTTTAAATGTTAAGAGTGGAGGTGTAGCTCAGGGATTATGGCTCCTGCTGAGCATGCATGAAGCCCTGAGTTCAATAACTAGCATGCAGTAAAATGAAATAAATCCTATCCTGCCTACAAACTACAAGTGCTTCAAATATCTGTTCAGTGTACACTTGTTGTAGCAGCTACAATGAAATAGGGGAAGACAGAAGCAAGATCCTTCAACATCTGTTTTTTAATAGGTCCCTTTCAAAATTTGCAGTGAAATTCTTCTCAATTTTTTTTAAATCTATGTCTGAAACAATGCTTATTATTTACCCTACCATGCAGGTCTTGTGACAGCCTGGATCCACACACACACACTGTTGGCCAGGCTGCCTCCTAAGCTGTACCTACTTGTGACCTGCAGGGCTTCAGCCTGTAGATGGCTTATCCTGCCTCTTTGTCCCCCTGGTTTCCTGTAACTCTGTGGGATGCAGGCCTGGGGTCCCCTTGAGTGTGGGAGAAACTAAGAAACTGCGACTTTTCTCCCTCCTGGAGATGATCCGTGGCAGCTGAAGCATCTGGGCACAACAGGGAGCCTGTTGGCTCCAGGCTCCAGCATCCAAAGGCATTTTGAGTTCCAGTAGCACTGCAGGACATGGGTACCTGGGTCGCTATGGCATCCTGCCTGTGACTGGGCTACAGTCTCCACACTCAGTAGAGAGTGCACAGCAGATGCAGAGGGAGGAATGGGGTCCTTAGCTGACAGGCTCCCTTCTGCTCCACCAGCCTCACTTAGGTCATGGCCACTTTGAAGCCAACTCTTTGCATGAAGTCTCTTCAGCTTGGAATTTGTGGTGTTGCCTTTTATTAAAAATGGTTTAATGTGGTTACTATGTATCAGGTGATTTAAACAGAAATATAGTCCCTTTCTAAAGGTGCACGGTTGTTCTATGCTAAAAAACATCAATTATAAACAGAGCTGAAATAAAAATGCTTATACAGTAATCACTCTCTCAGTTAGTTTGTTTTGTAAAGTAATTCCATACAGGGAATAGTCATCCAAACATTTTGATATATAGCAATAAGTTGCTTTCTGTTAACTACCAAATCATGCTACAACATCCAGCTCTGCCTAAACCAGCCTGGAGTATGGTATTTTTCCACCTTAGTAAATTTATTAGAGTCACATTTGACTTGCATTTCTTGCTTACTAATATATCTATATGATTTTTCATGCTTCTCCATGTAACGACCACTTTATGGAATGACTATGTTCTTTGCACATTTTTTTTAGTGAAATCTTTTCTTCATAAATATACAGTGATATACTAATGTATTCAAAGTAGTAACTCAATATAATGGGCTACAACACTTAATTTCATTGGTTATTTTTATATTAGTTTCATCAGAATTTCCTGAAGCATTATGTTTAATTTGACAAATTTAATGATTCCTTCCAGTGTGTGTGTGCTGGGAAAATCTTAGTATGTTTTGATGTCTTCTAAAATATCCTCCTTCAAATTTCTAAGAAATGAGGTTGAGTTATTTTTTATTTATTATTATTTTTAGTACATTTACTTCTGAGACAGCAATAATTTATTTGGGGTGCACTCTGCTGGTGGAACAGCATCTGGGGCATGGTGTCAAGTGTAAGTCCGGATCTAAGAAGAAAAATTACTAAGAAGTACATGGGGTTGTGGAAATGGGGGTCCACGCAGGATAGCAGGACAATGTTGAAGTTGGGAAGGATAACCAAGGTGAGCAAGAGGATTACAATGCAGAAAAGAGTCTCTACTAGCTAGGGCCACTCAGAGATTTTAAGCAGGATGGAGTCTACTGGGAAATTTGATGGCCCTCCCTATTGTTTTTTGAATTTGAATTTGAATGTAATCCTAAGCAAGATTTTATGTGTAAACTTTGTAGTAAGTTTTTAATGCCATTTTCTTGGAGGGGACAACCTTTTTCTTTGGCTAAGAGGATGAAATCTCTCTTCTACAAATGTCTGTTATTTCAACCAAAGAGAAGAAGCACACTTCCAGGGCTTACATGCAGTGACCCATCTAATCCAGACAAACCCCACTTGCCTACACTTAACTCCCAGAAAGTCCATTTAAAAAGATGGAATGATTAAGTTATAGTTCCATAATCTAGTCATTTTCCTCCTGAATATCCCTGAATTGGTACAGGAGCTCTGGTGAACATATCACATCCAAACCACATCTCTTAATGTTTCAAGTACTACCTCAGATGCATCTCTGGTAGGGAGCCTGCATGAAACTCTCCTTCCACCCAGAATTGGCATTTCCCCCATAGTCATCCATGTGGTCTTGAATCTTTTTCACATAACAGGATCCTAAAGATTTCAGAGAGCAACAACCACTGGATACCTTCATGGTTGAATCTTGAGAATGTTCCTCAAGGAAGGCAAAGAAGCAGCTGCACTAAGTAAAATTAGACACAATGATATGACCATGTTATCCTAGATACTATGTCACACTGCCACAAGCAGAAATGTCCTTTTTATAAAAGGAAGGAAAGCCTGTTATTTAACTCTTATATGTGATTTGAAACTTGCAGAGTATTAGCATGAACAAGAATAGTACAACTAACTCCCATGAACCCTAAACTTCGACTCATCTATGGTTTACTGTGTACCCATTAATTGTCTACATATTCTTCACCATCCCTTGCCTCTGTCCACCTATCAATCACCTCATGGCCACTTTATCTAAATATCCACTATGTACTTTGTAATGATATGAATATTTTCTCCTAGAAGGAGAATGTCCTTGTCAACTTAGGTATATAAGGTGGATCCGGGGAGCTGCATGAGGACTCTGAATGCACAAGCAGTGGACTGGGGAGGCTCGCCCCTGAGAGGAGCAAAGGGGTACAGCACTGTGCAGTAGGAACCCAGGAGATGGCACCAGGAGATCTTCATCATCTGATGTGGAGAGAAGGAGAAACCATGGAACTCAAATCCCCTACTTTACTGTTTCCTGAAAGACAGGTCCCACAATCAACCTTTTCCTCAGAGTCCCAGTGACATCCTTGTTCCTGAAACTGTAGATTAAGGGGTTCAGCACAGGGGTGAGAATGGTGTAAAACACAGAAACCACAATGTCCTTCTGAGGGGTGTGGTAGGAGCTGGGGAGCATGTAGGTGTAGACGGCAGCGCCATAGAAGAGTGTGACCACCATCATGTGTGAGGAGCAGGTGGCCAGGGCCTTCCTCCTGCCCTCTGCTGAGTTCATTCTGTGGATGGTGAGGAGGATGCAGGAATAGGATCCTGAAATGACTGTCACAGGGATGAGGAGCATGAGGACACAGCACAGGTACATGAGTGTCTCATAGAGTGAGGTGTCTGAGCAGGAGAGCTTCATCACAGCAGGGACTTCACAGAAGAAGTGCTGGATCTCCCAGGATCTGCAGAATGGGAAGGTCATGGTGACAGGAGTCAGCATGAAGCCATCCACTGATCCCAGGAACCAGCAGCCAGATGCCAGGAAGAGACACACTCTATGGTTAATGAGGACTGGATAGCAAAGTGGATGGCAGATGGCCATGTAGCAGTCATAGGCCATGGATGCCAGAAGGAAAAACTCAGAACCTACTAGTGTCAAGTAGAGGAACATCTGTATCCCACATTCAGGGACTGAGATGGTACTTACACCCAGCACCTGGTCCAGGAGCATCTTGGGCACAGTGATAGAGATGTACATCATGTCCATGAGGGACAGCTGGCTGATGAAGAAGTACATGGGGGTGTGGAGTTTGGCACTGGAGTGTATCAGGATGATCAGGACAGCATTTCCAGACAAGGCCATCAGGAAAACCAGAAAAATGACAATACAAAGCAGAGCTGGGTGTTGAGATTGCCTGAAGAGTCCCACCAGAATGAAATCTGCCCACCCTGTGTGGTTGGTCATCCAGGTGGTGATGTCCATGAGGCTCTACCTTGGCCACCAAGAAAGCTTTGGGTTAATGTTTTACAGAGGGCTGAAGTGACTTTTTAGCTGCCACACACCTGTGCACCAGCCTGATTGTGCCCAACCAGAGGACGTTCCAGAGCCTGTAGATCCTAGGAGTTCTGATGACCTGTAGTAAACAATATTTTTTAAAAAGTATCTAAAAGCTCACCTGTGGGTGAAGTGAGTTGGTAACTTGTAGTGAGGTTGCAACAGTTCAAGTTCATGAACTTCCTAAAGAAAGCAGTTTGTCAATGACAAGTGCATATATTCAGAATCGTTGCTCAAAAAAGTAGGGGACATTTGCAAACAAGGGGAATCACTAATTCCTGAGTTTAAGTTATTCAAGTATGAAATAAGTGTTAATATTTCTGGTGTAACAATCTGGTTTTAGCTGGCATTCTAAGGCTCTCAGATCTATAAGGTATACTAGAAATGTTTAAAACTTTACTGAGGCATAATTCATGGAATGCACATTTAACATTTGAACCCCCAATGTCTATAGGACCAGGACATGCCGGGAGGTTCTGTGAGTCTGGAATGACTCTGCTGTTCTCTCCAGCACACTGCAGTCTACACACAGGACCAAACCTTTTGAGACCTGAGGAGCACCCATCCATAATAATCCAAGGTCATGGCTGGTTTCCAACCTTGACTCTTGCTACCCCTGACCTCCCCTTCCTTGTCCACTCTGTTTGAGAGATGATTAGAATGACACCTGACACCAGGTGTGGTGAGGATGAAGTGAGGCAAAGAAATGAAAGTTCCCTGAATTGTGACTTTGACAAATGAAGAAACAGGCATGCTGTTGATTGACATCTGCACTACCCACTCTTCAGAACTTGTCCTAGACCTGGCTGTCACTGCTGTTGTTACGAGATACCGTCCTTCATTTCTCCAATTTGGGTAACTATTTATGTCTCCAATATTTGGTTTTCAGGATTACATGAGAAAAGACATGCAAATAAAGCTTACAATCAACTTTAAAGGAAAATATTTGGATTTGACAATTTTTATGTTGCATTATTTATTTTGTATAAAATGAATAAATAAATATAAATATGAACTGTCTGAGATAGTTATTGGTATGACCCTCACTAAGCACAGTTTCCTGGAAAAGCTCTTATGAAAATTCAGCACAGCCAGGGCTCCTCCTGATCCATCTTTCATCTCTGCCATTTGCACTCAATCCCAGGTGCAGAACAAGCATTTGGGGATCACTGCTATTCACCAGAAAGGCTTTGGCTATTTTGCCAATATCATTTGATTTATTTACAGACACAATCAATTTTAATGGACACTGAGAGTCAGAGAGTTAACAGAACCACACGGAGAGGTCTCAGGGCTGCTCACTGTTGCCTGCTTTGTCTTGATGCTCAGCCACCTCTGTGTAGATGCTGAATACAGGTCAAGGGCTTGTTAACCTTGTCTGTACTTCTGGAGGTCATTTTCAGACTCTACATGGAAAACAGCATCCATAATATTTGAGGCAGGATTTTTATATAGGGACAAAATAAGTAAAAAGGGCAATGAACATAAAATGTGCCCCACCTTTCTTAAGGAAATCAATAGTGGCTTCTTCCACGTTTTCTATTAAAGAGATAAAACCTTTCCAATCTTCTGCTTCTGAAAGCATAACTGTTAAATTTGATTCTCTCTCAGCCTGAGGGTCTGATGTCTCTTCTCTCTAGAAAGACTAACAGTAGATAGAATACAAAGGTATTTTTTTAAAAAAGGAAAGTTGAAGCACATTTTCTCCCTTGTATTATATTCTAAACCAGATGTGATAGTCCACTTTTGACAGCCCCTGCTGGGAGGCACTGAAGCAGTGGACACAATACACGGCTTCTGATGCTGTAGCCCTAGGGTCTAGCATGACTGAGACCCACTGCAGAGGTAGAGAGCAGGAGAAGTGCATGCCCAGGGACAGAGATGGTAGGTGGGTAGGGGGTAGTAGGTGGATGACAGACAGTGGAGAAAGACATGATAGACAGATAGACTTCCTGTCCATGAAATCCTAACCTGTTGGCAGATGAAGGCTGAGCTCTTTGGAGAATTTGAGATCTTTCCCATGAACTGAAATCACACCTTCTGTCCCATCAAACTCTGTGGACAAAGTGGAGCAAGGAATGGACACAAACAGCTGCAGTGAAGATAGGGACAGAATTTTCTGAGAGGACAGAGGAGAGAGGGGCAGTGAGGGAGAGGCTCTGCCACTGTTAGGGAGCATAGCACCCCAAGAATATACAGGACCAGGGACCCAGTCTGCTCCACATCCTGGGCCTGTCCCACCTGCTCTCTTACTCTTCTCTAGGCACCTGCATATATTTCATGGGAGCAGCCTGATGCACGTTTAACTTGGGGAATTGGTGACAATTTTGGTAGACAAACACAGAGCCACCTTATTAGTCAGCAGCATCCAGGAATTGCTGACCACGCTCCACCTTTCACAGAGCCTCTGAGGTCCTACTCTTCTTATTTCCTTCTAGTACAGACTGACAATCTAGGGTCTCAGGGTCTCTGCCTAAAATCACACAAGTGACTCAAGAAAGGGCCATGTCCCACCCCAGGGTGCAGCAGAGCACCTCCTTCAGTGTCCTTATAAAACACTGTTCTCCCTCTGCCATGAACAGCTTGGGTCTGGTCCACTCACCGTGTGTCATCAGGGAAAAATGAACAGGCTCAGGACACTTGCTTCCAGCATTGCTGTGACCCTAGGAGTCACCTCCATGTGAAGCAAGGACAGCCCTTCTCCCTCTGCAAAGTTGCAGTCTTGGGACAACTAATGCAGCTTCCTATCAACCATCTGAAGCATAAGAAGGAATATATACTCCTATGTCCATAAATAATCCCAAATAAAAATACACTCCTTAAGATGTTGCAGCAAATAAATTCTATATGAAAATTCGAAGATGAGAACACATTTCTATTTGTCAGAAAAACAGGTGATAGAGAAAGATGAAGAAATGCCGTGAGGACCTAACAGAGCACCTCAACAGCAGGTCAGCAAGCCCAGCACAGTCATGGCCCTGAGCTCCAGGGCCACCTGCCTGGCTGAACTCACCTCAGAGCACGCTGCGCCTCACCCAGATGGCCAGGGAGTGTGGCCTGTCTAAGTCACCAGGAAGAGGAGGGTGGCGTCACCCCTGGTTTAGGATGCTCACAGGGGACTGGATGAGACATGTCTGTTCACAGATCCTCTGGGGCCTGGAGGACACTGCAGTTAGAGCTAAAGAAGCAGCAGAGCTCTCTGGGGCACAGCTCTGGGTCATCCTCATCCTGTCCTGTCTCCCTCTTTGTTCAACTCCAGGCTTCACCAATGTTGACAATCCTTTCCACTCTCACCCTGTCTACAACGCCTGACCAGTGACATGTAGGAGGAGTTAGTCTGGATTGGTTTATCAAACATACACTGTGTGTGTGTGTGTGTGTGTGTGTGTGTGTGTCTATGTGTGTGTGTGTACTCACGTGACCATGAAGTGGATTCTGTGAGACACTATTATTATAGGGATAAAACCTGAAGGTCAGAGTTCAACTAATGCATCAAAACTATCACTCTGGTCAATGCTGTGGGAAACTAGACAGAGGATCCACCCCACATCTTTCCTCCACTCTCTCACCTCCCTGCATGTGCTCCTTGTTTCCTGTCATTCATGGCCATTCAGGTTGCTCTAGTTTAGAATTTAATTTTAATCTTTTTGTTTTTATTTTTATTACTGACATGCAAATTATTGAAAAGTCTCAGAGCACAAACTGGTTCAATGAGAATTTAAATTTTAAAATTTAAATTTGTCCTTTTAAAAATTTAAAATTGTCCTGTAAATGTTAAATCCCTAGAGTGGAGGTGTAGCTCAGTGGTAGAGCTCCTGCCTAGCATGCCTGAAGTCCTGAGTTCAATGCAATAAAATGAGATGAAGTCCTATCCTGCCTAAAAAGTGCAAGTGTTTCAAACATCTGTTGAGTGTACATCATGTCGTATCAGCTTGGATAAAATAGGAAGACAGAAGCAGGCCTACCATCCTGGAATTTGTAACCAATTCCCTCTCAACTTTGCTTCTGTGTACATTCTGGAGCCATGCTGATCATTTCCCCTGAGCTGGAGGTTTTGTGATGGCCTTGCTCTACCACATTGTCTGTTGGTCTGGCTGTCTCCTGTAGCCACCTGACCTGCAGGGCATCAGCCTGCAGATGACTTGTCCTGCCTCCATGGTCTCCTGGTTTCCTGTAAAGCTGTGAGGTGCAGCCTTGTGGGCTGTTGCAATGTGAGTGGAATAAACAAGCTGGGTGTTTTCTCTGGATATGGTTCCAGGCAGCTGCAGCATCTGGAGGTGACAGGGACCTGTGGGCTCTGGGCTCCTGCACCCAGAAGGCAGGTTGCAGTTCTGGCAGCACTGCAAGATGTGGGTATTTCCAGTCAATCAGCAAGATAGACATCTAGCAAGGACTTCTCATAAAAACAGAGACACAAAACTGGGGTGCTCAGTTCCCTTTCTGCCAAGGAAATATTTTTCCTTCCTTCCCATTCCTGACATGGTTTCCCTGTGTGGGTGTGTGTGAGGTGACCTGTGCTTGGTGTTAAGTCCTCTTGAGCAATGAAGGCGTGTCATTACTGGACTTCCCCCCTCTGCCTGTCCTTAGAGTCTGGCTGAGGTGTGAACAGCTGCCCTTGCTCTCTTTGGCCTTCATAACATACAACACCCTCCCTGTCCCTTTGCTTCAATCTGTCCTCACAGTGAGGTGAGTCTTCAGGAGGCAGCTCATAATTGTGCTTGATGGTTTCATAAATTCAGCCCCTCTGTTCATGTTGGAGAAGTATTACACAAATGTCTGTCCTAAGACAAATTCTAGCACATAATGTTTTTTAGTGTCCTACAAGTCCAGTTCTGTCTGCCCACTGATTGGTCTGAAGTCAATGGGGGAGAGTTGTGGTCACCTGTCCTCTTTCAGTTCTTAGTAATGTTGAATACAGAGAGTGGTTGTGGGGATCAGAGACAGGGCTGTGGCCTTGGTGCTCCGGTTCTGCTATGAATAGGAAATGTCTTCTCTGGACTTTGGGTAAATTGGGGAAGTAAGGGCTCATAGCAGCAGATGAGCTTCTACCATGCAATGGTATTCAATAACCATCACAAGCATATTCAAGCATATTTCATAGTGGGGTTCTGGTGGGTGTCTGCAGGGTTCCTGACTGTCCTATGCAGGAGGTTGCACACTCACACAGCTGGAAATGCTAGAGTGAGCTCCTGCAGAACCACGTCTAAAGCCGAGTGTGTGAAGGGTAACTTCTACCAGGTTGCACTCAGGGTGCTCACTCCTTTTTTCTCCACTGAGCACAGACTGCACATAGAGAAAGAGGCCCTGTTCTGCTCTGGAGGTTCAGGCCCACAGAGGGTGAAGATAGCAAGTAGGAAACTGACACTAACCAGACCACTTGGAGCAGGGATTTCGTGCGCACACCTGGAATCAAGGGCTTATGTTAAATTTCTGCATTTAGTAGAAAACAGTTTCCCTGGTTCTTAGCAGACTTGTTTTATAAAAGATCCCTCATGATTGCTTTTGTGTGTTCTAACTCCAATATGTTCGTTGTGCTCAACTTAACGTCAATGTGTTTGAGGCTATTAAATAATTCTAGGACTTCTCCACAGCAGGTAACTCTGGAGAAAAGTTTGCATGCACATATTTAATCATATCAGATGTTAGGATAAAGTTAAAATTCCCAACTTTAACCAACTTTCCAAAATAAATAAGAATTCCCTATTGAAAATGTTGCTGAGATGAGCAGCTGTCAGAGGTTTGTCATAGGGCCTGCCGAAAGAGCCAAGCCTTGAGTCAGGAGTGTCAACCATGTGAGTGTGGACTTGGGAGGAGTGAGAATAGGTCTGCAGAAGGAGATGACCTGTGGCCACTCCCCAGCACCTTCCTGCTGCTGTGTCACAGCAAGTGTCCTGTCCTGTCTGAAAAATAAGGCTCGAGGGACAGCATCCCCAAGAGGGGTCAGGAGCCAGAATGTCACTATGGTACCCCGGTACACGTCTGTGCCGAGAAAAGATGTGTGGGCTCTCTCTCTTCCAGCAAGGCGGTCCACAGAACAGGATAGAGGAGAGTGTGCCTGCAGAGTCACAAATCAAGACCTCTGAGACCAAGGAGGAGTCAGGTCTGATTTTATTGAGCAGTTACCATGTATATATATTCAGGCAGCAGCTAGACAGATTATAGGCAGCAATCAGTGCAATTTTTGCTAACTGTCCTTGAAGCCACTAATCAAGGAGTGGGCTATGGAGCAAGCACAGGGACTGCAACACATGGCCTCATGCCCAGGGCTGTGCCTACAGGGGTAAGTGGCCTGCTGCTCATGTGCCTAGCACAAGGGGAGTGGTCTGCCACCCAAAAGCCCTTAACATATGCCATGTATGCAGTATTCCATGCACTTGTCCCCACAAAGAGCAACTGTTTGAAAATGTGTTTGAACTTTAGATTTCTTAGTACATGCTTTGATCTTCTCTTTTTTCTAAAATATATCCATGTTCATTAAATATATTGTACTGAAGTAAGTGCAGTGTATAATATTTTGTGAATTATATTGCATATTTCATATTTCAAACTGAATTAATGAAGTACATATGTAAGACTTTCCTTATAGAAATTTGACACTAAATTTTTTTACTAAATAATTTTAAGGGCTTTATTGGTGCATTATAGTTATACATGATATGGGTTTTATTTTGAAATAAAATAAAAGAGCATGAAACTAAATTGCCACCTTTCAGCCTCCTGTACTTCCCCTTCCCCTCCCCTTTCCTATTCCCTGAACTCCTTCATGTTGTAATGGCCTTCTTTCTATTTATTTGTTGTTTTTTAAATTAGCACTGGGCAGATAAACATAAGGGCGGCCTTCCCTGGGGGTTTACACATGTGCACAGAATAGTTTGGAGAACCTCATCTCTCAGCTCCTCCTCTCCCCATCCCTGCTCACCACCCCAACCCTTCCACTCCACTGTCTTCCCTTCTTGAGGTCCACTCTTTCCCCCATTCCTTATTTTGTTCTAACCCACATAAGAGAGAAAACATTCCACCCTTGGATTTCTTACTCTGGCTTATTTCACTCAGCATGAAGTTCTCCATCTCCATCCCTTTGTTCCACCTCCATCCATCTACAGTAAATAACATCATTTCATTCTTCTTGGTGGCTGAGCAAACTCAGCCATATTAGTCCACATTTTCTAGCTCCATTCATGTCTTCACAGGCTCCTGGGCTGGTCCCCTATCTTGGCTCTTGGGAGTTGTGCTGTAAACGTGGATGGATGTGGCTGTGTCACTATACTAGGCCAATTTTAGTTCTTTTGGATGAATACAAAAGAGTGGGACAGCAGTGTCATTTCAGGGTTCCATTCCTAGTTTTTTATTATAGCTAGTGTTTTCCAAAGTATTATTCCAAAGGATTATAAAACCTAGGAGGGCTGGGGAAATCTATGGGCAGGAGCACCATGAGGATGGAAGGGGTTAAAAAAGACCCATCTCTCCATTCACTGAAACACCCCAAGTGGTGACCTGGGTCAATGCATGAAATAAGTACATGAGACCTCTTACCTGAAGCCCCCACAATGAATGGGAGGAAAAATTGTCAGACATCTGCCTCCTCTGTTATCCTCTCCTCTCTGCTTTACCTTCCCTCCCCTCCTCTCCTCTCTTCCATGAGACACTGTTTTCCTGCAGTGTAATCAGAGCAGTTGACTTGGGGCACTGGCTGCAGAGTGATTCATCAAAATACAATTTCCTGGATTATGATTCTTATATAAGCTGTTTCTAAGATGTGTTTCCATTGAGAGAAGATGAACCTCTCTAGACAAAGGACCTCCCTGGACATATTCCCAGCTGACCTCCTCTTAGCTATCTGTGGCCACTGCATCTGAACACAACTTCAGAGGGGGAGAAATGTCCAATAAGACCAGAGTGACTCACTTCATCTTCAGGGGCTTCTCAGACATCCCAGAATGGAGGCCAGTCATCATTGTCTCTTTCCTGTTGGTATATGCCTTTGGCCTCCTAGGGAACATGTCCATCATCACAGCTGTGCTTAGAGACACCCACCTTCACACACCCATGTACTTCTTCCTGATGAATTTGTGTTTTCTGGAGCTGAGCTACACCTTGGTCACCATCCCCTGGCACTGGCTACCACCCTACAGGGCCCTGGGGTCATTTCCTACCTCGAGTGTGTGGCTCAGCTTATGTTTTTCATGCTTGCTTCAGCTGAGTGCTTTCTGCTCATGGTCATGTCTTATGACCAGTGCGTGGCCATCTACAGGCCCCTGCTCTATGGGACCATCATGAGAACTGGCGGTGCTGGGCACTGGCGATCCTGTCTTGGGTGGGCGGGGGTGGGCGGGGCCCTCTACTCTGCCTTCCACACAGTCAATACCTTTCCCTGCCCTTCTGTTGGCCCAACGGAGTGGAGCATTTCTTCTGTGACATTCCCGCTCTCATGAGGCTCTCCTGTGCTGACTTCCACCCCAGGCAAGAGGTGGGCTTTGCCTCATCTTGAGCTCATTCACCCTCACCGTCCTCTCCTACATCCGCATCCTCTCCACCCTCCTACGGATTCCCTCGGGGGACGGTCGCTGGAAGGCCTTGTCCACCTGCTTCTCCTGCCTGACCACCCTCCTTCTGTTTTACGGCTGTGGAAGCTTCACCTATCTGAGGTCTGCCTCTCAGGACTCCCCCACCCAGGGTCGTCTGGCACCGTGTTTTACTCCATCCTCACCCCTTCCTTGAACCCCATCATCTACTCTCTGAGGAACGGAGACATGAAGGTCGAGCTGCAAAGGCTGAGCTGCCAGCGGAGTCTGAGCGCTGGGTGCTGCACAGCTGGCCTTGGTCCAGGGGTCTGATGCCCAGGGGGTGCAGACAACCTCCTCCATCCCCTGCCCTCCCGCTGAGTCTCACCTGTGGATGGACGTCCCCACCCATCACCTGCTGCTTCTCCTCCCTCCCCAGAAGGTCTTTCACTTCAGTGGTTTTACATACAGTTCCACCACAGAAACATACAAATCTTGATTTCTTCATATTGTACCATAAAAATCATTTTAAAATAATTCTTCTATTTAGTATATCCGTAAGAATTCTTTTTTTTTTCTGTGAGTTTTTCTGGAGTGGTATTCTCAAATCTTTATCATCACTCTCATGCTGTGGCCCCTAATCATGAATTTCCTTTTTTTTTTTTCCTTTCTTGACATCATTTTCCTGAATATAACAGGAGGAACACATTTTTAACATTTCTAAAACCTACTGATTTCCCCCCTATATTCCAAACTACCTGACCATTCCTGATGCAACTATTCAACCCATTCTCTGCTTAGACATCCAAAGAGTAGAATGCATTGTCTTTGATCTTTATCTTTCTAAATATCATGAATTTCTAGTTCTCACAGGTTTTTCCTGAACATTTCATGATTCTTTACTAGCTATTCCGTCTTAGTCTCCTTAGTCTTTAGTTATCTGTTGTATACAATCAATAATCAATATTTATTCAATTCAATGGTTTTTTTAAGCACCGCCTCCTTTTTTTTTTTCTTGAAGAAAGAACACTGTATTCAGACAACAACTGAAACCCCCAGATACCAAGTGGATGTTAAGGAGGACACTGGGTGGTCTCAGGGCTGAAGCTCGACTCTCCCTTTCTCCACCACTGTATTGTATGGTTGTATTTTCAGAAAATTTAGAATTTCATCCCTGGGACAGAATTAAACTACAGTTGCAGTTCCTTTTCATGCTGTCTCCCTTTTCCAACTATTGATAGCAAAGTACCAGGTTATCTTAATTTATTTATTTATTTTAAAATTTGTTGGTTCTCTTTAGTTATCCATGACAATAGAATCCACTTTGACTTTATTATACAAGAATGAAATATATATTATTCTCGTTAGGATACCATTCTTGTAGATGTACAAGATGGTGGGATTCACTGTGTTGTTTTCCTATGGGTACAGGGGTAAATTGCATCACATTCATTCCACTGTCTTTCCTTTTCCTATCCCCCATTTCCCATTGTCTAATCCACTGACTTCTATTCTTACCCTCCCCACTCGGGTTGTGTTAGTATCCACATACCAGAGAAAATATTCAACCTTGATTTTTTGGGATGGTTTATTTCACCTAGCAGTATAGTCTCCAGATCCATCTATTTGCTGGCAAATGTCAGAAAGTCATTCATACTTATGGTTGAGTAATACTCCATTGTGTGTATATATACCACATTTTCTTTATTCATTCATCTATTGAAAGGCATATTGGTTACATAGCTTAGCTATTGTGAATTGAGCTGCTTTTAAATCCTTTGGATATAAAAATATATATACTAAGGAGTGGGATAATGGGATAACTGGGTCAAATGTTGGTTGCATTCTAAATTTTCTAAGGAATCTCCCTACTGCTTTTCAGAAAGCTCACCCTAATTTACAATCCCATTATCGATGTACTATCGATGTATCAGTTAATCTTTTTCCCACATCCTCACCAACATCTATTGTTACTTGCATTCTTGATAATTGCAATTCCGACTATAGTGAGACAAAATCTCAGTGTAGATTTAATTTGCATTGCTCTAATTGCTAGTGATGTAACATTTTTTTTCGTTATTTTGTGACCTATTGTAATTCTTCTTCTGTGAACTGTTCAGTTCCTTAAACACATGGATTATTGCATGCTCTTATAGTAAAGTAAATTCTTCAGGGGCTCTTGCCATTCCTATCTGGAAAATCATGATTAGCAGTATGATTTCTGTTATATTTCATCTTCAGAAGCACATTTACATCATCCTCACTCAGCTGTCCTTGAACACATCCCACACTGAAGGTGCCAGGGTTGCTTCTGCATTCTTATTCTCTGTGGATAGTACAACGTGGAAAAATTGAAACTTGGACTTTCAACATCACTTCCTCTGTGGTATGCAATGCTACTCTGCAGCAGTCAGCAGAGCATGACTCATTTTCAGATTTCAATTTATCTCCATGTTCTGAAACATTGCCATGTATTTCATGTTGAACAGATGTCTATGCCTTAAAAAAAATACAAAATGCTGGAAGATCCAAACCCTCACCCATACTTTTAAGTCTTATGTCTTTGATTAATTTCAGGTTGATTTTTTTGACCATGGTGAGAGATAAGCATCTGTCATTCTTTGCATTGGCTGTGAGGTTTTCCCAGCCCAAATGGTTGAAGACACTCTGCTTTCCCACTCACATTCTTGGTGCATTTGACCTACACCCGTAGGCGTGGATTCCTGTTGCACCACCCTTGCTCTCTAGTGGTTCTGATTCCTGTTGTGTGAATACTGGAGACCATGGCCGTCACTCCCTGGATTCCACAGCTTGTCACCCAGGTGGCTACTTCCATCTCCTCCAGCTTTCAGAACCCATCTTCATTCCACTCATGTGGACACTCCAGCGGCTCCATGGCATGCTTTGTGTTGGCCACCTCCAGTGTCTTCCTGTGGTGGTCATCCATTCACTGTCCATCAATGCTCCACTGGACTTTAGGTTCTGAGTCAAAGGTTTGCCCGGCTATCGTGATGCATATTTCCACTTCTGAGGAGCAGTATCTTGCTGCCACAACCTCACCTCATGCATGACAACACTGAGGCTGACATCCACTAAGTGCTTAAATCCAGGCACCCACTGCTCTACCAGGGCGTGACTTGTAGCACACCTTTTCTTCCTGATTTCTGATTTAGACCACTTTCCTTGTCTGATCTTTCCTTTATGATCATAGTCCCACTTTGTATTCAGCTATGATGTTTGCTCCTGGTAAAGGGATGTCACTGTTATCAAATTTGAAAGGATGATAATTCACATGGTCATTTATTACCTGAAGGATATTTTAATATGGAAAGTACTCTACATCCCCCAGTCTTGCCTGCTTAAACTGAAAACAGCAGTAAGAAAAAGAAATAGTCCTTTTTGTTACTATGGCTCTGTAGTATAATTTAAGTTCGGGTATTGTTATGCCTCCTGCTTCATATTTTTTGCTGAGGATTGCTTTGGCTCTTCTGGCTCTCTTATTTTTACAAATGAATTTCATGACTGCTTTTACTATTTCTATGAAGAATGTCATTGGGATTTTAATAGGAATTGAACTAAATCTGTATAACACTTTTGGTAGTACCACCATTTGGACAATGTTAATTCTGCCTGTCCAAGAGCATGGGAGTTCTTTCCATCTTCTTTTTTTTTTCTTTTTTTCTTTTATTGATTTTATTTTTTAAAATACATGACAGCAGTGGAATGCATTACAATTATTTTGTTTTTGTTAGTTACACATGACAGTACAATGATCTTGACATATCATACATACAATTCTTATTACACATACAGAGCACAATTTTTCATATCTCTCTATATAAAGATGTTCACACCAATTCATACCTTTATACATGTATTTTGTTTTTTTGTATTATAATTCTTAATACACATATATACCACAATTTTTTAATCTCTGTTTGTATATAAAGAATGTTGACTCCAATTTGAGTCTTCATACATGTACTTTGTATAATGATGACCATCACATTCCACCATCCTTGCTAATCCCCTGCCCCCTCCCTTCCCTCCCACCCCTCTGCCCTATCTAGAATTCATCTATTCCTCCCATGCTCCCCCTCCTTACCCCACTATGAGTCAACCTCCTTATATCAGAGGAAACATTTGGCATTTGTTTTTTGGGATTGGCTAACTTTACTTAGCATTATCTTCTCCAATGCCATCCAAATGCCATGATTTTGTTCTTTTTTAATATTGAGTAAAATTCTATTGTGTATGTATGCCACATTTTTTTATCCATTCATCCACTGAAGGGCATCTAGGTTGCCTCCACAGTTTAGCTATTATTAATTGTGCTGCTATAAACATTGATGTGACAGTGTCCCTGTAGTATGCTGTCTTTAAGTCCTTTGGGTATAGACTGAGGTGAGGAATAGCTGGTCAAATGGTGGTTCCATTCCCAGATTTCCAAGGAATCGCCATACTGCTTTCCATATTGTCTGTACCAATCTTCAGTCCCACCAACAATGTATGAGTGTACTTTTCCCCCACATCCTCTCCAACACTTATTGTTGTTTATATTCATAATAGCTGCCATTCTGACTAGAGTGAGATTATATCTTAGAGTAGTTTTTATTTGCATTTCTCTGATTGCTAGAGATGATGAACATTTTTTCATATATTTGTTGATTGAATGTATATCCTCTTCTGAGAAGTGTCTGTTCAGGTCCTTGGCCCATTTGTTGATTGGTTTATTTGTTTTTTCAGTGTTTAGCTTTTTTAATTCCTTTATATACCCTAGAGATTAGTGCTCTATCTGAGGTGTGAGAGGTAAAAATTTGCTCCCAGTATGTAGGCTCTCTATTCACATCACAGATTTTTTTTTTTTTTTTTTTGCTGAGAAGAAACTTTTTAGTTTGATTCCATCCCATTTATTGTTTCTTGGTTTTAATTCTTGCTCTATAGGAGTCTTATTAAGGAAGTTGGGGCCAAATCCCACATGATGAAGATTAGGGCCTACTTTTTCTTTTATTAGACGAAGAGTTTCTGGTTTAATTACTAGGTCCTTGATCCATTTTGAATTAAGTTTTGTGCATGGTGAGGGATAGGGGTTTAATTTCATTTTGTGGCATATGGATTTTCAGTTTTCCCATCACAATTTGTTGAAGATGCTATCTTATTATCCAATCCATGTTTTTGGCACCTTTGTCTAATATGGGATAGTTGTAATTTTGGGGGTTAGTCTCTGTGTCCTCCATTCTGTACCATTGGTCTACCAGCCTGTTTTGGTGCCAATACCATGCTGTTTTTGTTACTGTTGTTCTGTAGTATAGTTTAAAGTCTGGTGTAGTGATACCACCTGCTTCATTCTTCCTGCTAAGGATTGCTTTAGCTATTCTGGGTCTCTTATTTTTCCAGAGGAATTTCATGATTGCTTTTTCTATTTCTGTGAGGAATGCCATTGAGATTTTGATTGGAATTGCATTAAATCTGTATACTGCTTTTGGTAGTATGGTTATTTTGATAATATTAATTCTGCCTATCCAAGAACAAGGTAGATCTTTTCATGTTCTATGACCTTTTTTGATTTTTCTCTTTAGGATTCTGTAGTTTTCATTGTATTTTATTTCACCTCTTTCATTAAATTTATTCCCAAGTATCTTTTTTTTGAGGATAATGTGAATGGGGTAGTTTTCCTCATTTCCTTCTCAGAGGCTTTACTACTGATATACAGAAATTCCTTTGATTTATGGGTGCTGATTTTATATTCTGCTACTTTGTTGAATTCATTTACTAGTTCTAGAAATTTTCTTGTGGAGTCTTTTGGATCTTCTAGGTATAGAATCATATCATCAGCAAACAGAACTAATTTAAGTTCTTCTTTTCCTTTACATATTTTTTAAATTTCTTTCATCTCTCTAATTGCTCTCTCTCTCGTTTCTCTCATTCTAGAACCATGTTGAATAGAAGTGGTGAGAGAGGGCATCCTTGAATTGTTTCTTTTTAGAGGGAATGTCTTCATTTTTTCTCCGTTTAGAATAATGTTGGCCTGAGGCTTAGCATAGATAGCCGTAATGATGTTGAGATATGTTCCTGTTATCCCTCCTTTTTCTAGTGTTTTGAACATAAAAGAGTTCTGTATTTGCTTTTTCTGCATGTATTGAGATGATCATATGATTCTTATCTTTAAGACTATTGATGTGATGAATTACATTATTGATTTCCATATGTTGAACCAACCTTACATCCCTGGGATGAATCCCACTTGATCTTGTTGCACAGTCTTTTTAATATGTTTTTGTATTTAATTTGCCAGAATTTTATTGAGAATTTTTGCATCTTTGTTCATTAGAGATATTGGTCTGAAGTTTTCTTTCTTTGATGTCTTTTTCTGGTTTTGGAATTAGGGTGATATTGACCTCATAGAATGAGTTTGGAGGTGTTCCCTCTTTTTCTATTTCCTGAAATAAATTGAAGAGCATTGGTATTAGTTCTTCTTTAAAGGTCTTGTAGAACTCGGCTGTGTATCCATCCAGTTCTTGGCTTTTCTTGATTGGTAATCTTTTGATGGCTTCTTCTATTTCCTCTCTTGATATTTCTTTCAATTCAAGGATTTCTGATTTTATTTAATTTTTTTAAAACCTCTATCTCCCTGTTGAGGTGATCTTTTGCTTCTTGGATTTGTTTATGTAGCTCATTGTTGAAGTAATCTTCCACTGCTTGTATATGTTTGTGTATGTCTTCTTTGAGATAATAGAACATTTTAACCATGTATATCCTGAAATCTTTCTCTGACATTTTTTTTTGGCTGTAGCTGTCAATTCTT
The DNA here is from genome assembly GCF_048772815.1 of Callospermophilus lateralis. Classification (NCBI taxonomy): domain Eukaryota; kingdom Metazoa; phylum Chordata; class Mammalia; order Rodentia; family Sciuridae; genus Callospermophilus; species Callospermophilus lateralis. Next base: position 726,091 of record NW_027510148.1, read on the forward strand.
CTAATGATGTGTTGTCTTGATTTGTTTGTGGTACTTTCTTCCCTTGTCTTTTCATGTTGCTCTCATTTCTCTCATTCTAGCTCTGTGGGACTGGTGTGTTATTGTTTTTACCCTATAGATTTGTAGTGTTCTTGTATGGTTCCAAGATCCCTCCTTTGTAGGGAAGGACAATGTTAACAGATCCCAATATCAACCATACATCACCTATGAGCAAATTATTGTTATTAAGACATTTATAGTTTAGTCTCAATGTTCAGAAATGTTGGATTCAATTATTATTTAAAATATAATCAGTAATTTCATAGAAGGATTACAGTTTCTGGCAGCAGACAATGATCTCAGGGTCAGGCGTAGGACAATATGCTAAGCAGGAAAGATGTGAGGATATGGGGTTAATATAACTTAGGAAATTTGTAGGAGAACGCTAATGAAGAGGGTTAGTAACAGGGGAATAGACAGAAAGTAATTTAGGGTAGACAAGTACATGGGAGGGCAGCAGAGTTCATAAAAACAAACACACATATGTATTTAGAAAATTGCAGGATGTAAAAGTAGTAAAATTTGGAGGGTGAAAGAAGAAGAAAGAAGAAAAAAGGGAAAGAAAGAAAGCAAAAAGAGAGAAGAAAAAGAAAAAAGGAGGGACTTATGCAATTCTTCTATATTATTCAGGTGACTCAATTCTCAAGTTCTATATCATGCAAAGTTCTTGGTTTCACATATGTTGAGGTTGTGAGGGCCAGAGAATAGAAGGGTAGAGGAAAAAAAAGAAAAATAATAAGAAAAAAATACTCTTAGAATTTCTTTTCTTTCCTGCTTCTCTTCCCTTCCAGTAGGTGGAGTTGTGTATTTTAAGCTGGAGTCTGTGCCCTCAGGGTGGTGTAGGTAACCAGAGTGATAAGACTTGAGGCCCCCACCCATCATCTCCCTCTCCTAAATGGAGCTCCCCATCATAATATTCTGTTTTGCTCCAGGCTTTAGACTCCTCCCTTCTGTTGCTTATCAGGTCCCAACTGCAAGACCTCTCGCCCCTAGGCTCACACCATGTGGGTGGCCTGACAGTAGTCGGCACTGTGCTCCTGTTCAACTGAGAGCTGTTTTGTGCTGGGTAGACACTGTGCCAAGTTATTGCAGCTGAGAAGGGTGGGGGAGGGGAGTTGTAAACCTGGTACCTGTTCAATTAGTGCTGATAGCCACACCCACCAAAAAATGGTGAAAAAAGTTTTCCAAGATGGAGTGGGTCTGCTTCCAGTGCCGGGGTGTCTGATGAGGTGGAGGGAGCTGGGGTAGCCTTGGGCTGTGGCTAGATAGCAGCTCAGTGTCCTGCGTGGGAGCAGAGCACAGTCTGAAGTTCTGCAGAGATGCTGATTAGGTGATTTTGCTGCGCCACTTGAGAGCCCTGTGCACGCTAGAACTGCAGGCTTGGGTCCAGAGTTTGGAGTCTTACTGGAATGCAGCTCTGATTTCTGCACAGGCGGTTGCAGTGCTGGTGGTTTCTGTGAAAATCTGCTGTATAGGGGTCCTCTCGCCCACTCTGAGATGTTGTATTCCATCTAGGTGAAACCTTGTGGAGAAACTGCCTGACTGCTTTCTTGGTTTCATGCCACAGAGCAGCCAGAAAAAGTACCTCCTCTATTCTGCCATCTTGGCTCTGCCGAGTTCTTTCCATCTCTAAGATCTTCTTCAATTTCTTTCTCTAGTGTTCATATATTTCATTATAGAGTTCTTTAACTTCTTTTGTTAGATTGATTTCCAAATATTTTATTGTTTTTTGAGGCTATTGTGAATGGGGTCATTTTCCTAATTTTACTTTCAGTGGATTCATCACTGATTTGTAGAAACAAATTTGATTTTTTTGGGTGTTAATTTTATATCATGCTACTTTGCTGAATTCAGTTATGAGTTCTAGAGTGTTTCTGGAGGAATATTTTTTGGGTTCTTCTAAATACAGAATTATGTAATTGGCAAATAGTGATATTTTGATTTTTTTTCCTATTCATATTCTATTAATTTCTTTCTCTTGTATAATTGCTCTGGCTAGAGTTTCAAGGACAATGTTGAATAAAAGTGGTAAAAGAGGGCATATTGTCTTGATTCAGTTCTTAGAAAAATAATGCTTTCAAATTTTCTCCATTTAGAATAAATTTGGCATTGGATTTAGCATAAATAACTTTTACAATGTTGAGGTATATTTCTAATATTCCTAGTTTTTCTAGTGTTTTGAATATGAAGAGGTGCTATATTTTGTTGAATGCTCTCTCAGCATCTGTTAGGATTTTCATGAGATTCTTTAAGTCTTTTCATGTGATAAATTATGTTTATTGATTTCCACATGTTGAAACAACTTAGCATCCCTGGGATGAATCCCATTTGATCATGGTGCACTCTCTTTTTAATGTTTTTGTATGCAATTTGTCAGAATTTAATTGAGATTTTTTTCATCTATATTTATCAGGGATATTAGTCTGAAGTTTTCTTTTGTTGATGGATCTTTGTTTTGTTTTAGTATCAGAATGATATTAGTGTCATAGAATGAGTTTGGAAGTGTTGCCTCATTTTCTGTTTCTATAATTTGAGAAGCATTGTTATTAATTTTTCATAGATGATCTTGTATAACTGACTGAGAATCTGGTCTTAGGTTTTTTTTTTTAGTCCGTAGGATTTTGATGTCATCTTCTATTTTATTGCTTGAGATTGGTCTGTTCAAATTGTGTATGTCCTCCTGGTTTAGTGTGTGTGTAAGTCATATGTGTCTAGAAATTTGTTGATAACTTCAAGATTTTCTATTTTATTGGAGTATAAATTTTCAAAATACTTTCTAATTATTCCTCTGTATCTCAGTATTATCTTTCATGATATTTCCTTTTTCATTATGAATTTGAGTTATGTGAGTTTTCTATTTCTTTTGTTTCTTTTTGTTAGTGTGGGTAAGGGTTTATCGATTTTATTTATTGTTTCAAAGAACCAAGTTTTTGTTTTGACAATTTTTAAAATTTTTTCTTTTGTTTTAATTTTATTGATTTCAGCTCTTATTTTAATTATTTTCTGTGTTCTACTGCTTTTAGTTTAACTTGTTCTTCTTTTTCTAGGGCTTTCAGATGTAATGTCAGGTCATTTATTTTTTGACTTTATATTCTTTAATGAATAAACACAATGCAGTGAAATTTCCTTGTAGTGTTTCCTTTATGGTGACCTAGAGATTTTGATGTGTTTTATCACTATTTTCATTTACCTCTAAATACTTTTTTCTCTTATTCCATGCCCAATTTCTCTATTTTTTGTATTTTATAGGGGTTGCTTCATGGAATAAGATATGGTCTATTTTAGAGAAAGATCCATGTGCTGCTTAGAAGAAAGTGTATTTGCTCTTTGATGGCTGAAATATTCTATATATGTCAGTTAAGTATATGTTATTAATGATATTTTTTAGTTTGATGGTTTCTGTATTTAGTTTTTGTTTAGAGGATCTATCCAGTGGTGACAGTGGCATGGTAAAGTCACCCAGTATTGTTGTGTTGTGATCTATTTGAATTTTAAAGTTGAGAAGGGTTTGGTTTGATGTACATGGGTGCACATTGGTAGGGGATTCATGATTGTTATATCTTTTGATGTATCATTCCTTTAAGTAGTATGAAATTTTCATCTTTTTCCATTCTGATTAACTTTGACCTGAAGTCCATTTCATCTGATATGAGGATAGAAACGCCTGCTTGATTATACAGTCCATGTGAGTGATATGTTTTTTTCCCATCCTTTCACCTTCAGTCTGTCAATGTTTTTGACTATGAGGTGAGTCTCTAGAAGACAGCATATACTGGGTCTTGATTTTAATCTAATCTGTCAGTCTATGTCTTTTGATTAATGATAAAGGCCAATAGTGTTCAAGAATATTATTGAGATGTGATTTGTGTTTCCAATCATTTTGGTTGACTTCTAGTTTTTAATTTGAATTTGAATTTAATTTAACTTAAATTAAGTTTTTAATTTAATTATCCTTTGCTAGAATAATTCTTTAGTTTAGTTCCTCTCTTCACTTTTTTTTTTCATTTTTCCATTTAATATACATGGACTTTTTTGAGAATATTTTGAAGTGAGGACTTTTGGTTGTGAATTCTGTTTACTTTGTTTATTTTCATGAAAGTTTTTATTTCATCTTCAAATCTGAAGCTTAATTTTGCTGGATTTAGGATCCTTGACTGGCATCCATTTTCTTTCAGAGCTTGGCATGCTATTCCAGGACCTCCTAGATTTGAAGGTCTGGGTTGAGAAATCAGCTGTGATCCATATTGGTTTCCCAGGATATATAGTCTGATGTTTTTCTAATATAGCCTTAAAATTCTATTCTTATTCGGTATACTAGACACTCTCATTATAATGTCTTCATGTGAATCTGTTGTAACTTTGTAAATTTGGAGTTTTGGAAGACTTTTGCATTTGATTTTCCATTTCACTCATTAGATTTGGGAAATTTCTGATATTATTTCATTGAAGAGATTGTGAATACCTTTGGTTTGTATCTCCATGCCTTCCTCTATCTTTATAAATCTTAAATTTCTTTTTTTTTCATGAAATTACATAATTCTGGGAAGTTCTGTTTATGCTTTATTTTTAAAATTTTTTGTTTGTTTTAATTGGTTATACATGACAGTAGAATGCATTTATGCACTTTGATATATCATATATAGATGGATATAATGATTGTTGTACAATCATTTTGGTCATGTAGTCACTTATATAAATAGAGTAATAACATCTGTCTCATTCTACTATCTTTCCTATCCCCACATCCCAACCCCTTCACTCTCTGCACTTCTCTCTACTTAATCTAAGGTAATGCTTTTCTTCTTTAGTGCCCCATGCCTTATTGTGAATTAGCAACTGCATATTAGAGAAAATATTTGGCCTTTGCTTTTTTGGGGATTCAATTATTTTGCTTAGCAAATTATTCTCCAACTCCATCTGGTGAATGCCATAATTTCATTCTTCTTTAAAGGCGAGTAACATTCCATTATGTTTATATACCACATTTTCTTAATCTATTAAGGGGCACCTAAGTTTGTTCCATTGTTTAGCTGTTGTGAATTGGGCTTCTATAAACATTGACTTGGCTGTCTTAATGTATTATGCTGATTTTAAGTCCTTTTGGTATAAACTGAGGAGTAGGATAGATGGGTCCAATTGTGGTTCCATTCCAAGTTTTGTGAAAAGTCTCCATAGTGGTTGATGTACTTAAATTTGCAGTCCCATCAACAATGTATGAGTGTATCTTTTTTCCCACATCCTAGTCAACATTTATTGTTTTCTGTATTCTTGATGATTGCCATTCTGACAGGAGTGAGATAAAATTTTAGTGTAGTTTTGATTTGCATGTCTCTAATTGCTAGAGATGTTGATTTTTTTATATATTTGTTGTTCAGTTTTATTTCTTCTTCTGTGAAGTGTCTGTTAGGTACCTTAGCCCATTTTTTGACTGGGTTGTTGTTGTTATTATTATTATTAGGTGTAAAGTTTTCTGAGATATTTATATGTCCTAGAGATTAATGCTTTATCAGAATTTCATGTGGTAAAGATTTTCTCTCAATCTATAAGCTCTCTCCTCACTTTATTGATTGTTTTCTTTGCTAAAAAGAAGCTTTTTAACTTGAATCCATCCCATTTATTGATTCTTGATTTTAGTTCTTGCGCTTAATGAGTCTTGTTAAAGAAGTCAGATCCTAGGCTGATGTGATAAAAATTGGGCCCTATTTTTTTCTTCTATTAGCTGCAGGGTCTCTGTTCTAATTGCCTAAGTCTTTAATCCACTTTGAATTGATTTTTGTGCAGGGTGAGAGATAGAGATTTAATTTCATTTTGCTACATATGGATTTCCAATTTTGCCAGCACCATTTATTGAATAGGATATCATTTCTTCTGTGAATGTTTTTGGCACCTTTGTCTAGTATGACATAACCATATTTGTTTGGGTTTGTCTCTGTGTCCTTTATTTTGTACCATTGGTCTAAAGTCTATTTTGGTGCCAATACAATGCCACTTTTGTTACTATGCCTCTGTAGTGTAGCTTAAGGTTTGATGTTGTGATGCCTCCTGCTTCACTTTTCTTGCTAAAGATTGCTTTAGTTAATCTGGGTCTCTTATTTTTCCAAAATAATTTCTGCAATCAATTAAAGAGTATTGGTTTTATGTCTTTCTTAAAGGTCTTGTGGAACTTAGTGTGTATTCATCTAGCCTTGGGCTTTTCTTGTTTTTTTTTTTTTTGTTGTTGTTGTTTTCTATTTCTATGAAGAATGTCGTTGGGATTTTAAAAGGAATTGCATAAAATCTGCATAATGTTTTGGTAGTATTGCCATTTTGACAATTTTATTTCTTTCTATGCAGGAGCACGGGAGATCTTTCCATCTTTTGAGGTTTTCTTCAACTTTTTCTTTAAGTGTTCTGTAGTTCTCATTGTAGAGGCCTTTTACCTCTTTTGTTAGATTGAGTCAGTTTTTTTTTTTTTGAGGCTATTGTGAATGGGGTAGATTTCCGAATTTCTCTTTCAGTGAATTCATTGCTAATGTATAGAAACACATGGGTGATGATTTTATATACTGCTACTTTGCTAAATTTATTTATTAGTTCTACAAGTTTTCTGGTGGGATTTTTTGGCTTGGCAAATAGTGCTAATTTGAGTTCTTCTTTTCCTATTTGTATCACTTTAATTTCTTACATCTGTCTAATTGCTCTTGCAGTGTTTCAAGAACTATGTTAAATGGAAATGGTGAAAGAAGGCATCTCTGTCTTTTTCCAGTTTTTAGAAGGAATGCTTTCAATTTTTCTCCATTTAGAGTGATGTAGGTCTGGGGCTTAGAATAAATAGATTTTACAATGTTGAGTTCTGTTACTGTTATCCCTAGTTTTTCTAGTCTTTTAAACATGAAGGGGTGATGTATTTTGTCGAATGCTCTTTCTGCATCTATTGAGATGATCATATATTCTTATCTTTAAGTCTATTGATGTGATAAATTATATTTATTGATTTTCATATGTTGAAAAAACCTTGCATCCCTGGGATGAACCCCATTCGATCGTGATGTAGTATCTTTTTGATATGTTTCTTAATCAATTTGCCAGAAATTTATGGGGAACTTTTGCATCTATCCAGGATATTGGTTTGAAGTTTTCTTTCTTTGATATGTCTCTGCCTAGTTTTGGAATCAAGATGATATTGTTCTCATAGAATGAGTTTGGGAATGCTCCCTCTGTTTTCTGAAATAAATTGAAGAGTATTGGTATTATTTCTTTCTTAAAGGTCTTGTGAAACTTGATGTGTATCCATCTAGCCTTGGGCTTTTCTTAGTTGGTAGGCTTCTGGTGTCTTCTTTTATTTCATTGCTTAAAATTGATCTGTTTAATTTGTGTATATCATCCTGATTAAATTTGGGCAAATCATAGAACTCTAGAAATGTTTTAATGTCTTTGATATTTCTATTTTATTGGCGTACAAGTTTTCAAAATAATTTCTAATTATCTTATGTATTTCTGTAGTGTGTGTTGTGATGTTATCTTTTATATCATGGATGCTAGTAATTTGAATCTTCTCTCTCCTTCTCTTTGTTAGCATGGCTAAGTGTCTGTCAATTTTATTTATTTTTTCAAAGAACCAACTTTTAGTTTTGTCAAATTTTTCAATTGTTTCTTTGTTTCAATTTCATTTATTTCAGCTCTCATTTTAATTATTTCCTGTTTTCTATTGATTTTGGTGTTGATTTGTTCTTCTTTTTCTAGGGCTTTGAGGTGTAATGTTAGGTCATTTATTTGTTGACTGTTTATTCTTTTAAGAAATGAACTTTATGCAATGAAAGTTTCCTCTTAGTAATGCCTTCATACTGTCCCAGAGATTTTGAAGTGTTGTATCAGTGTTCTCATTTACCTCTAAGAATTTTTAATCTCTCCTTGATTTTTTTTGCAATCCATTGTTCATTCAGTAGCATATTATTTAGTCTCCAAGTGTTGGAGTAGCTTTTATTTTTTATTTTATCATTGATTTCTAATTTCATTTTGTTATTACCTAATAGAATGCAGGGTAGTATCTCTACTTACTTTTAATATTTGCTTTGTGGCATCATATATAGTCTATTTTAGAGAAGGATCCATGTTATGCTGAGAAGAAAGTGTATTTGCTTGTTGAAGGATGAAAAATTCTATATATGTCAGTTAAGTCTAAGTTATTTGTTGTATTATTGAGTTGTATAGTTTTTTGTTCTGCTTTTGTTTGGAGGATCTATCCAGTGGTGAAAGAGGAGTTTTAAAGTCATCCTGAATTAGTGTATTGTGGTAAATTTTATTCTTGAGCTTGAGAAGAGTTTGTTTGATGAACATAGATGTTCCATTGTTTGTAGCATATATATTTATAATTGTTATGTCTTGTTGGTGTATAATTACCTTGAGCAGTGTGAAATGTCTTTTTTATCCCTTTTTGTTATCTTTAGCTTAAAGTCTACTTTGTTTAATATGAGGATAAAAACTCCTGCTTGCTTCCACAGTCCATGTGAGTGGTATGGTTTTTCCCAAACTTTCACCTTTAGTCTATGTAAATCTTTTTTTTTTTAATGAAATAAATTTCTTTGATGCAGCATATCTTTGAGTCTTTTTTTATCCAATCAGCTAGCCTGTCTTTTGACTGGTGAGTTTCAGCCACCAACATTCAGGGTTATTATTGAGATATGATTTGTATTTCCAGCCATTTTGTTTATTTTTGTTATTTAACTTGACTTGGTTTGTACTTTGATTAATATTTTATTTAGTATGTTATCTCCCTCTGCTGAGTTTCATTGTTGTTTTTCATTTTTTTGCCACAGAATATTTTGCCAAGTATATTCTGCAATGCAGTTTTTCTAACTGTAAATTCTTTTAACTTTTGTTTATCATGGAAGGTTTTTATATCATCAGAAAATCTAATGTTTAAGTTTGCTGGTTATAATATTTTTGGTTGGCATCCATTTTCTTTCAGAGCATGGTATATGTTGTTCCAGGATCTTCTAGCTTTCAGGATCTGGGTTGAAGAATCAGCACATAACCCATTTTTTCCCTATATGTAATCTGATTCCTTTCTCTCATAGCTTTTTATATTCTCTCCTTATTCTGTATGTTAGGCATTTTCATTATAATGTGACTTGGTGTGGATCTGTTGTGATTTTGTACACTTGGCATCCTGTAAGCCTCTTGAATTGGTTTTCCAATTTGTTCTTCATGTTTGGGAATTTTTTTGATATTATTTTATTGAATAGATTGTTCATTCATTTGGTTTGGAACTTTATGCCTTAGTCTCTCCCAATAACTCTTAATTTTGTCTTTTTATGCTATCCCATATTTCTTAAATGTTCTGCTCATTTTTTTCTTACCATTTTCATTGTGTGGTCTAGATACTTTTAAAAATTATATATTTGTCTTTATTGTCACAGGTCCTGTCTTCCAAGTAGTCTAATTTGTTGGTGATGCTTTCAATTGAACTTTTCATTTGGTTTATTGTTACTTTCATTTCAAGGATTTATCTTCAGTTTTTCTTTAGAACCTCTATCTCCCTATTGAAGTAATCTCTTGCTTTCTGTATTTGCTTATGTAGGTCTTTGTTGAAATGATCTTTTGCTGCCTGCATTTTCTTTCTTATATCATCCTTTAATTCACAGATCATTTTAATTATGTACATACTGAACCCCTTCTTTGTCATTTTATCTTCTGTGATGGTCATAGATTTAATAATGTGGTATTTGGAATTTTTTGGGGCATTTTCTTTCCTTATCTTTTCACGTTGCTCATGTGTCTTCCCTTGTAGCATTGTGAATTCTTGGTGTTACTGTTTTTACCCTACAGACTTATAGTGCTCCTGTAGGGTTCCAATACCTCACCATTGAGTGGTAGGACAATGTTAACAGATCCCAATATAAACAATAGATCACCTTAAAAAAATTAGTTGTGAACAGACATTTACACTTTGCTCATAATATACAGAAATTGTGAATTCAATTATTATCTACAATATGATCAGTAGGTTTATAAAGGGTTTTACAGTTTCTGATGGTGTACAAAAACCAGGGTGTGGTGTAGGAAGATATGTTGAGGATGTAGGAGGTGAGAATATAGAGTTATTATAACTTAGGAAGAGTAAAGTAGAAATCTAAAGAAGGTTAATAGCAGGAGAATACAGAGGAAGTAAATTTGAGTAGAGAAGTAAGAGGAAAGACAGTAATATACATAAAACAAACACATACAGATATTAAGAGAAAAATCAAAAAATGTTAAAATAATAGAAATTGATGGAAAAACCGAAAAAACAAAAACAAGAAAAAGAAAAAATGTATACAACATAAGGATAACATACTAATCAGTTGTTTCAGACTTCAATATACTAATTCATGCAAAGTACTTGGTTTCACGAATGTTGGGGATGTGAGAGAGGGAGAATAGAGAGGGAGAAGAAAGAATAAAATTAAAAAATCTCAAAAGAAGAAACAAGGATTGTTTTGAATGGAGATCAGTATCTTTTCTGTTTCCCTTCTCATCAATTAGGTGGGGTCATCTGTTGGTAGCTGCTATATCCGCCTTCAGAATGGTGAAAGTAACAAGGGAGGGAGGGTTGTTATTGAGTGGAGGGCAACTGGAAGTGGGCCATGGCACCTGTCCATCTTCAAAGGGAGACTGCACCTCAGAGATCTCTTTTTGAGCCTGTTCCTGTGATGTGAGTGCCTGATTTATCTCCTTATCTTGCTTGAAGACCTCCCAGTTCCTAGTCTCTCATAGTCTCTAAATTGTATCACACACTTACTTTCTTCTTTGATTGCATGTTCCTTTAATGTAAATCTTCCCTTTGCTGGTTTTCACTTTAAATTTTTTTAACGTAATCCTCATGGAATATTTTGTTGAGATTGTTCATACCCTCTCCATTAATGCTCCATAATAAGGGTCCTTTCTCTCTGGGGCTCTTGTGTGGTGCTTTTGGCATGCTGCACACCTGCCCCATTGAGAGCTGTTTATTTTGTTGTTGTTGTTGTTGTTGAGCATTACAGTGTTGGGTTAGGGACTGTTGGGAAGAGGGAGGAGTTAGAATCTGGGTACCTGCCCAGCTGGAGTTTCAAAATGGGAGTTGCCCTCACTAAATATGGTGATAAAGGTGAACCAAGATGAAGGCATCTGCTTTCAGTGATAGGGTATTGGGTCGGGTGGGAGGAGCCAGGTGATGGTGTTTGATGATGAGACTGGATTTGTGGGCATGTAGTGTGTGGATATAGCTATCTTCAGAGCATGTGTGAATTTCTCTGGTTCAGGCAGACTATAGCACATAGGGGACTCTCTGTTTCTGCAGAGTCCCAAGATGGAGGTGACTGGGTGAGCCCTACCTTGGTTGATGGAGGTACTTACAGGAGTGGCAGTTGGAGATCCTGTGTGTGGATAGCTGTCAGTTACCTTGCATGGGAGCTGTATCCAGGATTTCTTCTTGGATGGGTGGCCAAAAGTTTTGCGTGGGTGCTGATGGTGATAGTTCTTCTTGAGCACCAGGTGGTGGTCTTGCTCAGGCACCTGATTGTCCTGTGTGGGCAAGTAGTTGGGAAACCTACTCTAAAACTGAAGCCTGGAGCCCTGCATGGACATGGTGGCCATGGTTTCTGTGCAGAAGCAGGAATATATGGCTTGCATGGAAGTCGTATTCTCACTTCTTGAGTCCCAGGTCACAGAGCTGCACAGAATGCTGTCTCCATCTGGCCCACTATCTTGGATCACCTCTCAAGGTTATTCTTGAGATATGATTTGTATTTGCTGTCATTTTGATTTATTTATGTTTATTTTTATTTATTTATTTATTTAATTTCTGTTTTTTTATTTGCCTTACTTTCTTCTTTGTTTGCATGTTCCTTTAGTGTAAATCTTCCCTTTGCTGGTTTTCACTTTATATATTTTTTAACTTCATCCTCATGGAATATTTTGTTGAGATTGTTCTGTAGTGTAGGCTTTCTAGTTATGAATTCTTTTAATATTTGTTTATTATGTAAGGTTTTAATTTCATCTTCAAATCTGAAACTTAATTTGCTGGATATAAAATTCTTGGTCAGTATCCATTTTCTTTCATAGCCTGAAATGTATTATTCCAGGACCTCCTAACTTTGAGGGTTTGGATTGAGAAATCAGTTGAGATCCAAATCAGTTTCCTCCCCATATGCAATTTATTATTTTTTCTCTCAGGCTTTAAGATTTTATGTTTATTCTCTGTGTTAATCATTCTCATTATAATGTTTCCTGCTGTAATTTTGTATATTTGGGGTCCTGTAAGCCTCTTGTGTTTGACTTTCCATTCCAATCTTTAGGTTTGGAAAAATTTCTGCTATTTTATCATTGGAAAGATTGTGAATTCATTTGGTTTGTTTCTGTGCTCCTTAATCTGTCCCGATAACTCTTAAATTTGGTCTTTTGGGAGCATGGCGGCAGGTGCAGAGAGATCAAGTCTATGACCTCTTCAGCTGTGCGGGCATAGGGAGTCGTAAACCGTCTAAATGCTGTTTGCTCAGGATTACTAGGTAATGCTGAGCTGATGTGGATCTCGGGCGAACAGTCTGGGCCTCTCAGAACACACACCGAGCCTAGATCAGCTGAATTCATGCTCCGGTTCACTTGCTTCTCACAGAAAAACTGCTGTGACCCAGCACTAAGGATCCTGCTGAAACAACTGGTCGGCCCTTCTGACCCTATGGAGGTTAATACCATCCAAGCCTTCATAGGCAGTGGTCACAGGTTTGAAACAGCGCTTGGAAGAGACAGTCAAAACCCACCCATTGCATTGGTCACCCGGCAAAGGGAACGAACTGTTGCCATTTGCATGGGATACCACCATGGCAGAGAACTGATGTCACCAGAATGCGGTGGAGGAGACAACTTCATTGAAACCAGTGGTGACAGGTGTGTAATCTCCTAGCTTTCCCTCTCCACACAGCAGGGAATCCTTTAGGGCCCCTCCCAGCTCTCCCATAAGCGCGATAGCCACACTGTGGGAATCAGGAGTGGCGCGGGACCCGCGGCACGGAACTCCCGGCTACTGCTCCCACCAGTGCTGACAACTGAGGTCTCTTGCACCAGCTACCGCGGGCATGGTTACCAGAGGGCAAGGAAGGGTGTGAGGGAATGGCAAACATGGAGAGTGTTCCCAGTTGTTCATGAAAACAGGGCTTCCGGGAGCAGCAGACCTGGCGTGTAGCCAGTATTGTGGTCAGCGTCACCGGTGAGCAGGGCCTGGCTTGAGGAAAAGTGGGGAAGTGTCTAGACAAAAGAGAAGGCCCTAGGCACTCAGGATTGGAGACCCGCCCAGTCTGGGAGGAGGAGCTGCTGCACAGTGATTGGTTCCCGTGAATTGAGAGGAGAAGCTTTGCCTGGTGGGCACAGCTCCACCTACTGGAAGAGAAGTTAATCAAACTCTAAGACTACATTTATTATTATTTTTTTTTAATTTGGGCTTTTTTTTAATTTTCATTTTTCTGTTGTTTTTTTAAATTTTTTTTAATTTTTTAATATTTTTTTTGATTTTAATTTTTTTTAAATTTTTTTTTTAAATTTTTTTTTATTGGTTGTTCAAAACATTACAAAGCTCATGGCATATCATCTTCCATACATTTGATTCAAATGGGTTATCAGCTCCCATTTTTACCCCAATTACAAGTTGCAGAATGACATCGGTTACACATCCACATTTTTACATAAAACCATATTAATGACTGTTGTATTCTGCTACCTTTCCTATCCCCTACTATTCCCCCTCCCCTTCCCTCTCCTCTTCCCTCTCTACCCCATCTGCTGTGGTTTAATTCTCTCCCTTTTTTTTCCCCTTTCCCCTCACAAACTCTTATATGTAGTTTTATGTAACAATGAGGGTCTCCTTCCATTTCCATACAGTTTCCCTTCTCTCTCCCTCTCTCCCACCCCACTCGTCTCTGTTAAATGTTAATCTTTTCCTCATGCTCTTCTTCCCTGTTCTGATCTTGGTTGCTCTCTTTATATCAAAGGAGACATTTGGCATTTGTTTTTTAAGGATTCGCTAGCTTCACTTAGCATTATCTGCTCTAATGCCATCCATTTCCCTGCAAAATCCATGATTTTGTCATTTTTTAGTGCTGCGTAATACTCCATTGTGTATAGATGCCACAGTTTTTTAATCCATTCATCTATTGAAGGGCATCTAGGTTGATTCCAAAGTCTAGCTATTGTGAATTGTGCTGCTATGATCATTGAAGTGGCAGTATCCCTATAGTATGCTCTTTTGAGGTCCTCAGGGAATAGACCGAGAAGGGCAATAGCTGGGTCAAATGGTGGTTCCATTCCCAGCTTTCCTAGGTATCTCGATACTGCTTTCCATATTGGCCGCACCAATTTGCAGTCCCACCAGCAATGTACAAGTGTACCCTTTTCCCCACATCCTCGCCAGCACTTATTGTTACTTGACTTCCTAATGGCTGCCAATCTTACTGGAGTGAGATGGTATCTTAGGGTGGTTTTGATTTGCATTTCTCTGACTGCTAGAGATGGTGAGCATTTTTTCATATACTTATTGATTGACTGTATGTCTTCCTCTGAGAAGTGTCTGTTCAGGTCCTTGGCCCATTTGTTGATAGGGTTTTTTGTTATCTTATTGTTTAATTTTTTAAGTTCTTTGTATATTCTGGATATTAGGGCTCTATCTGAAGTGTGAGGAGTAAAAATTTGTTCCCAGGATGTAGGTTCCCTGTTTACCTCTCTTATTGTTTCTCTTGCTGAGAAAAAACTTTTTAGTTTCAGTAAGTCCCATTTGTTTATTCTTGTATTTAATTCTTGGGCTATGGGCGTCCTATTAAGGAATTTGGAGCCCAACCCCACAATACGTAGATCGGAGCCAACATTTTCTTCTATCAGGTGCAGAGTCTCTGGTTTGATATCTAGCTCCTTGATCCATTTTGAATTAACTTTTGTGCATGGCGAGAGAAAGGGATTCAGCTTCATTTTGTTGCATTTGGATTTCCAGTTTTCCCAGCACCATTTGTTGAAGATGCTATCCTTTCTCCATTGCATGCTTTTAGCGCCTTTATCAAATATAAGAAAGTTGTAATTTTGAGGATTGGTCTCTGTGTCCTCTATTCTGTACCATTGGTCCACCTGCCTGTTTTGGTACGAGTACCATGCTGTTTTTGTTACTATTGCTCTGTAATATAGTTTGAAATCTGGTATCGCTCTACCGCCTGATTCACACTTCCTGCTTAGAATAGCTTTTGCTATTCTGGGTCTTTTGTTTTTCCATATGAATTTCATGATAGCTTTATCTATTTCTACAAGAAATGCCCTTGGGATTTTGATTGGCATTGCGTTGAACCTGTAGAGAACTTTGGGTAATATTGCCATTTTGATGATGTTTGTTCTGCCTATCCATGAACAGGGTACATTTTTCCATCTTCTAAGATCTTCTTCTATCTCTCTCTTTAGGGTTCTGTAGTTTTCTTTGTATAAATCTTTCACCTCTTTTGTTAGGTTGATCCCCAAGTATTTTTTTTTTTTTTTGAGGATATTGTGAATGGGGTAGTTTTCCTCATTTCCATTTCAGAAGTTTTGTTGTTGATGTACAGGAATGCCTTTGATTTATGCGTGTTAATTTTATATCCTGCCACTTTGCTGAATTCATTTATTAGTTCTAGTAGTTTCTTTGTAGACCCTTTTGGGTCTTCTAGGTATAGAATCATATCGTCCGCAAATAGTGATATTTTAAGTTCTTCTTTTCCTATTTTATGCCTTTAATTTCTTTTGTCTGTCTAATTGCTCTGGCTAGTATTTCAAGGACTAAATTAAATAGAAGTGGTGAGAGAGGGCATCCCTGTCTAGTTCCAGATTTTAGAGGGAATGCCTTCAGTTTTTCTCCATTTAGAATGATGCTAGCCTGAGGCTTAGCATATATAGCTTTTACAATGTTGAGGTAAGTTCCTGTTATCCCCAGTTTTTCTAGTGTTTTGAACATAAAGGGATGCTGTACTTTGTCGAATGCTTTTTCTGCATCTATCGAGACGATCATATGGTTCTTATCTTTAAGTCTATTGATGTGGTGAATAATATTTATTGATTTCCGTATATTGAACCAACCTTGCATCCCAGGGATGAATCCTACTTGATCATGGTGTACAATTTTTTTGATATGCTTTTGTATTTGATTTGCCAGGATTTTACTGAGGATTTTTGCATCTATGTTCATTAGAGATATTGGTCTGTAGTTTTCTTTCTTTGAAGTTTCTTTGTCTGGTTTTGGGATCTTTTTTCTTTTCTATATTTTTCTTTTGTCTTTTCATTTCTTTTCAATTTTCTTATACCCCTTCCTTGAATTCTACCTGCTTACTCTCATTCTCTTTAGTGACTTCTTCCCTTCCCTTCTAATACCTTTCCTCCCAAGCATCAAATAAATTTATAGGAGTAAACAGTAACTCAGCAGTCAAACAGAACAAGAAGTAACATGAGCAGCATGAAAAAGCAAGGAAGAAGAGGAGTACAAACAATGCAGGACAGCCTAAATATTCAGGAGGACCTAGAGTCATGAGAAAAATTGTCAAATAAAGAACACAAGGAATACCTTAGACAGATGGAATGGAAACTTAAAGAGATATGAGACAGCAAATTCAAACAGTGAAAGATCACATTGAAAACGAATTACATAAACAGATAAAAGAAGAAGTTAAACGTCTTTATCAGGAGATAGAGATTATTTAAAAAAATCAAACAATAATTCTAGAAATGAAGGAAACTATAAACCAAATTAAAAACTCAAATGAGAGTATCACTAACAGAGTGGAGCAAGTAGAAGCCAGAACGTCAGATAATGAAGACAAAATATATCATTTTTAAAAGAGTCTAGCCAACCAAGAAAGGCTGATAAAAATTCACGAGAAAAACATCCAAGAGATATGGGATAACATAAAAAAACCAAACTTAAGAGTCATCAGGATAGAGGAAGGTATAGAGAATCAAACCAAGGGAATGAGTAACCTGCTGAATGACATAATTACAGAAAACTTTCCAGAAATAAAAAAGGAAACAGATATACAAATTGTAGATGCATACAGGACACCGAGCATACAAAATCACAGTAGACCAATGCCAAGACACATTGTTATGAAGATATCCAATATACAGAACAAAGAGAACATATTAAAAGCTACAAGAGAAAGGAGGCAGATTACATTCAGGGGTAAACCAATAAGGTTAACAGCTGATTTTTCATCACAGACGCTGAAAGCAAGAAGATCCTGGAACAATGTATTTCAAACACTGAAAGATAATGGATGCCAACCAAGAATTCTGTATCCAGCAAATTTAAGCTTCAGGTACGACAACGAAATAAAAATCTTTCATGATAAACAAAAGTTAAAAGAATTTGCAGCCAGAAAACCAGCAATGCAAAGCATCTTGAGCAAAACACTACAAGAGGAAGAAATGAAAAAACAATAACCAAAACAATCAGTGGGAAGTGCCTCAGTAAGCACAAAGGGCAGGGGGGAAGCTAATCATGGAGAAACAAACTAAATTTAAAAAAAAAGATAAGTAATCAAACATGGCTGGAAGTACAAATCATGTATCAATAGTAACTCTAAACGTTAATGGCTTAAACTCTCCAATAAAGCGACATAGGCTGGTAACATGGATTAAAAAAACTAATCCAACAATATGCTGCCTCCACGAGACACATCTGATTGGAAAAGACATACACAGGCTGAAGGTGAAAGTTGGGAAAAAATATACCACGCACACGGTCCTCATAAGCAAGCAGGGGTGGCCATCCTCATATCGAATAAAATCGACTTCAAGACTAAGTTAATCAATAAGGAAGGACATTATATACTGTTAAAAGGAACCATTCACCAACAAGATATAACAATTATCAATATGTATGCACCAAATAATGGTGCTGCGATGTTCATAAAACAAATTCTCCTCAAGTTCAAGAATCAAATAGACCACAACACAATAATTATGGGTGACATCAACACACCTCTCTCACCATTGGACAGATCCTCCAAACAAAAGTTTAATAAAGAAGCTATAGAACTCAATATCACAATCAATAACCTAGACTTAACTGACATATATAGAATATATCAACCATCATCAAGTGGATATACTTTTTTCTCAGCAGCACATGGATCCTTCTCAAAAATAGACCATATATTATGCCATAGGGCAACCCTCAGTAAATATAAAGGGGTGGAGATAATACCATGCATTTTATCTGATCATAATGGAATGAAACTGGAAATCAATGATAAAAGAAGAAAGGAAAAATCCTACATCACATGGAAAATAAACAATATGTTACTGAATGATCAATGGGTTACAGAAGACATAAAGGAGGAAATCAAAAAACTCTTAGAGATAAATGAAAGAACAGACACAACATATTGGAATCTATGGGACACAATGAAAGCAGTTTTAAGAGGGAAATTCATCGCCGGGAGGTCATTCCTCAAAAAAAGAAAAAAAACAACAAATAAATTAGCTCACACTTCATCTCAAAGCCCTAGAAAAGGAAGAGCAAAACAACAGCAAATGTAGTAGAAGGCAAGAAATAATTAAAATCAGAGCAGAAATCAACGAAATTAAAACAAAAGAAACTATTGAAAAAATTGACAAAACTAAAAGTTGGTTCTTCGAAAAAATAAATAAGATCAACAGACCCTTAGCTATGCTAATGAAGAAAAGAGAGAGAACTCAAATTACTAACACACGGGATGAAAAAGGCAATATCACAACAGATGCTTCAGAAATACAGAAGATAATTAGAAATTACTTTGAATCCCTATACTCCAATAAAATAGAAGATAGTGAAGGCACCGATAAATTTCTTAAGTCATATTATCTGCCCAGATTGAGTCAGGAGGATATAGACAACCTAAACAGACCAATATCAATTGAGGAAATAGAAGAAGCCATCGAAAGACTACCAACTAAGAGAAGCCCAGGACCGGATTGTTATACAGCGGAGTTTTACAATACCTTTAAAGAAGAATTAATACCAATACTTTTCAAGTTATTTCAGAAAATAGAAAAAGAGGGAGCTTTTCCAAATTCATTCTATGAGGCCAACATCACCCTGATTCCGAAACCAGATAAAGACACCTCAAAGAAAGAAAACTACAGACCCATATCTCTAATGAACCTAGAAGCAAAAATCCTCAATAAAATTCTGGCGAATCGGATACAAAAACACATCAAAAAAATTGTGCACCATGATCAAGTAGGATTCATCCCTGGGATGCAAGGCTGGTCCAATATACGGAAATCAATAAATGTTATTCACCACATCAATAGACTTAAAGATAAGAACCATATGATCATCTCGATAGACGCAGAAAAAGCATTCGACAAAGTACAGCATCCCTTTATGTTCAAAACATTAGAAAAACTAGGGATAACAGAAACTTACCTCAACATTGTAAAAGCTATATATGCTAAGCCTCAGGCTAGCATCATTCTGAATGGAGAAAAGTTGAAGACATTCCCTCTAAAATCTGGAACAAGACAGGGATGCCCTCTATCACCACTTCTATTCAATATTGTTCTCGAAACACTGGCCAGAGCAATTAGACAGACGAAAGAAATTAAAGGCATAAAAATATGAAAAGAAGAACTTAAACTATCACTATTTGTGGACGACATGATTCTATACCTAGAAGACCCAAATGGGTCTACAAAAAAACTACTAGAACTAATAAATGAATTCAGCAAAGTGGCAGGACATAAAATCAACACTCATAAATCAAAGGCATTTCTGTATATCAGCGACAAAACTTCTGAAATGGAAATGAGGAAAAACACTCCATTCACAATATCCTCAAAAAAAATAAAATAAAATACTTGGGAATCAACCTAACAAAAGAGGTGAAAGATTTATACAATGAAAACTACAGAACCCTAAAGAGAGAAATAGAAGAAGATCTTAGAAGATGGAAAAATATACCCTATTCATGGATAGGCAGAACTAACATCATCAAAATGGCGATATTACCAGAAGTTCTCTATAGGTTTAATGCAATGCCAATCAAATCCCAACGCCATTTTTATAGAAATAGATAAAGCAATCATGAAATTCATATGGAAAAATAAAAGACCCAGAATAGCAAAAGGAATTCTAAGCAGGAAGTGTGAATCAGGCGGTATAGCGATACCTGATTTCAAACTATATTACAGAGCAATAGTAACAAAAACAGCATGGTACTGGTACCAAAACAGGCCAATGGTACAGAATAGAGGACACAGAGACTAATCCACAAAGTTACAACTATCTTATATTTGATAAAGGGGTTAAAAGCATGCAATGGAGGAAGGATAGCATCTTCAACAAATGGTGTTGGGAAAACTGGAAATCCATATGCAACAAAATGAAACTGAATCCCTTTCTCTCGCCATGCACAAAAGTTAACTCAAAATGGATCAAGGAGCTTGATATCAAATCAGAGACTCTGCGTCTGATAAAAGAAAAAGTTGGCTATGATCTACATATTGTGGGGTCGGGCTCCAAATTCCTTAATAGAATTCCCATAGCACAAGAGTTAATAACAAGAATCAACAAATGGGACTTACTTAAACTAAAAAGTTTTTTCTCAGCAAGAGAAACAATAAGAGAGGTAAATAGGGAGCCTACATCATGGGAACAAATTTTTACTCCTCACACTTCAGATAGAGCCTAATATCCAGAGTATACAAAGAACTCAAAAAATTAGACAATAAGAAAACAAATAACCCAATCAACAAATGGGCCAAGGACCTTAACAGATACTTCTCAGAGGAGGATATACAATCAATCAACAAGTACATGAAAAAATGCTCACCATCTCTAGCAGTCAGAGAAATGCAAATCAAAACCACCCTAAGATACCATCTCACTCCAGTAAGATTGGCAGCCATTCTGAAGTCAAACAACAACAAGTGCTGGCGAGGATGTGGGGAAAAGGGTACTCTTGTATATTGCTGGTGGGACTGCAAATTGGTGCAGCCAAATTGGAAAGCAGTATGGAGATTCCTGGGAAAGCTGGGAATGGAAGCATCATTTGACCCAGCTATTGCCCTTCTCGGACTATTCCCTGAAGACCTTAAAAGAGCGCACTACACGGATACTGCCATATCGATGTTCATAGCAGCACAATTCACAATAGCTAGACTGTGGAACCAACCCAGATGCCCTTCAATAGACAAATGGATAAAAAATGTGGCATTTATACACCATGGAGTATTACACAGCACTAAAACATGACAAAATCATGGAATTTGCAGGGAAATGGATGGCACTAGAGCAGATTATGCTAAGTGAAGCTAGCCAATCCCTGAAAAACAAATGCCAAATGTCTTCTTTGATATAATGAGAGCAAGAACAGAGCAGGGAGGAAGAGCAGGAGGAAAAGATTAACATTAAGCAGAGACATGAGGTGAGAGGGAAAGGGAGAGAAAAGGGAAATTACATGGAAATGGAAGGAGACCCTCATTGTTATACAAAATTACATATAAGAGGTTGTGAGGGGAATGGGATAAAAAACAAGGAGAGAAATGAATTACAGTAGATGGGGTAGAGAGAGAAGATTGGAGGGGAGGGGAGGGGGGATAGTAGAGGATAGGAAAGGTAGCAGAATACAACAGTTACTAATATGGCATTATGTAAAAATGTGGATGTGTAACCGATGTGATTCTGCAATCTGTATTTGGGGTAAAAATGGGAGTTCATAACCCACTTGAATCTAATGTATGAAATATGATATGTCAAGAGCTTTGTAATGTTTTGAACAACCAATAAAAAATAAAATAAATAAAAAATAAATTTGGTCTTTTCATGTTAACTCATAATTCTTGGATGTTCTGTTCATGTTTTTTTACCATCTTCTTTGCATGATCAAATATACTTTCAAGATCACATAGTTTATCTTTGTTGTCTGAAGTTCTGTCTTCCAAGTGGTCTAGTCTATTGGTCATGCTTTCTATTGAATTTATAATTAGGTTTACTGATTCCAACATTTCAAGGATTTCTGTTTGGCTTTTTTTTTTTTTTTACAATCTATTACTCTTTATTGAAATGATCTTTTATTTTCTGTATTTTGTCTTTGATTTCACTTCTTATACTCTTCTTTACTTCACATATAAATTTAATTATGAACAATCTGAACTACTTTTTGGACATTTCTTGTACTGTGTTATCAGTGGCTTCTGTTTTTGAATCATCTTGGTTTGTTTGGGACACTTTATTCTCTTGTTTTTTTTCATGTTATTAGTGTGGTTTTCCATCTAGCAGTATGGATCTAAGGCACCACAATTTCTACACTGCACACCTAGGCTGACTCTAAATGTTTCCAGCACCTCCCCTTTAATGGTGAGACCAATATCAATAGCACCCAGTGTAAACAATATATATCCTTATCCCTAGTAGCTCCCACTAAAGTGTCTTCTGCTTTCTCACATTAAACCAAAATGATGAGTTCAATAACCCTAGTAGCTCCCATTAAGGTGTCTACTGCTTTCTCACATTAAACCAAAATGATGAGTTCAATAACTATCTATAGTATAAACAGAAAATTTGTTAAAATGGTGTACAACTTCAAATGGTGGATGAGAGAACAGAGGTAGTGTAGTATGCAAAATTTGTGATGGAGGAAGAGAGAAGCTAGAAGTAAAAATTCACAGGAAGGGAGGAGAGGAGCCAACACAGATGGACTGCTGGTTGGAGAAAAGTTGAAACATGAATATGAACAAAAAAATTAAAGTCATAATAATAGAACAAAAATGCAAACACTATTCATATATTGTTGCCCTCCACACACTGATGCAAAAAAAAAAACACCCTGTTCCAAATATGGTAGAGATAGTAGTGAATCGAGAAATGAAATAAAATAAGATAAATCTTGCTGGAAAGTCAAACTATATCTTCCAGTGTTCCAAAGTTTCTCAGGCCTGTCTCTGATGTCTCTCATTATCAACAAACCCAGATTAGCCCCTGAAAACCCCATCAATATGCCACACATCTGACTTCAGATACTTCAGGATCAGCCACGTGTAGTTCCAAGATTTCAATGCTGCTCCTTCTTGCAGAGAGACCACCAAAGATACACTCATCCAAAGGAGCAACCCTGAGATGCAGCAGCAAGACAAGAACCACCAGCACTCTTGGCAGGACAGGCGCTTTTAAACCCACAGGTACCCTCACACTGTATATGCAGGACCCAGCAGGAGTCCCAGACAGAAGCTGTTCTGGTGGAAAATCTGCTGGCTCCTGGGCACCAAGTCCTGGATCGGGTCCAAAAATGGGTGCAGCCACGTGCAGCCAAACCTGGAGTCTGCCTGGCAGCCGTCCTTTAGGTGGTGGTAGCAGTGGTAATGGTGTTGGCAGCAGGCAACGGGTCAGTAGCAGCTGCAGTAACAGCTGTGGAGGCAGCATCACCAGGTGACCTCTGGGGGTCAGTAGCAGTGTGGCTTCAGTTGTGTCCAGGGCAGCCATGTCTTCTGTGGCAGAAGCAGGTGGTTGCAACTGCAAGGGCAGCAGCATCCAGAAGACCTCCAGGTGACCTCGAGATGGCAGTAGTGGAATCAGAGGCTGCAGCGATGGATGGTGGTAGCCCTGCAGGTAGCAGCTGATTGATGAGACCCCCCTTTGTCAGCAGCAGCAACCACGTATAGTGTTGGAAGTAGCTTCTGAGGTAGCCAAGGCTGTGCCTAGAGAAGAGACCTTAGGGGATGGCAGTGGTGTCTGCCCATGGTTTTGTAACATTTCTCTCCTTGGTCAACTATTTTCAAGACAATATATTTTGTATTCATTTCCTGAGGTTCTGTCTTCCAAGTGGTCTAGTCTATTGCTGATATTTCCATTTATTTTTTAAAAATTTGGATTATTTTTTCTTCATTTCAAGGATTTCTATTGTTGTTTTTCTGAATCTATTTTTTTGCTGAAAGGATGTTTTGTTACCTGTAGTTTTTCTCTTACATCATCCTTTACTTCAAAGATCAGTGTACATTCTAAATGCCTTCTCTGACATTTCATCTACTCTGGTGTTGATGGATTTTTTTATTGAATTATCTTGGTTTGCTTAAAGCAAATTTATTCTTGCTTTTTCAGGTTGTTTATGTGTCTACCCATCTAAGAGTATGGATCTGAGCAGTAGAGTTTCTACCTTATAGACTTACAGTGTCCCTGAAGGTTTTAAGTTATTTACTATTTAGTGGGAGAGAAATAATAACAATAATCAATGAAAATAATTTACAGCATTAAAAATATTTCTTATTATGACATCTACAATATTGATTATCACAATAAGCAGAAGTGATATTATCAGTTTTTGTCTATAATAAAAACAGAAAATTTTCAAATGTTTTTTTTCATGTTCGAACAAATGGTTGTCAGGGAGAGAACAAAAGTGATATAGGATGTCATAATTATGAGTAAAGAGTAGAGAAGACAGACATAAAATAATATAATATTAAATATTAATATTTAATATTATTTTAATATTAAAAATATTAAAATATAAAGTAGTGAAATAGAACAATAGAGATGGGCTGTTGGAGGAAGAAAGGAGAGAATCTAGGGAATCAAATAGTAGAAAAAGATACACATAAAGCTAAAAAATTAATAGAAGAATACAAAACAAAAGTAAAATGTACTAATGAAGCATCCTAGTTCACCAAAACCAATCTATCTAAAATAACAGGCTTCAAAAATGCTTGAAATGAGAAGATTAAAAAGAAAAAACTGTATAAATGTCCATGTACCATTAAGGTCACAATTAAACAGCAAAAAAATCATTTAAAAAATAAAGAAAAAAATATTGATAAAAGTTAAGAATTCTTTCTGTTTGAGTTCAAAATATTCTCTGCTTCTCTTCTCAGCATTTTTAGGTTTGGTCTTCTGGACTGTGATGCTCCACCTCTGGGTTTCTGGAATGAGAGAGGTATTCCAATAGGCAAAATTTCAGCAGGTATGGTTTAGGCTTGGGTGGGTTCCAGGGTCCTTGCTAATCAGTCTGGAGATTTTAAATCAGTATACCTCCAGCACCCAAGTCCTGCTGGTTTAGGCTGGAAGAGTTTATACCAGGAATCTCTTCACTAATGAGTTGTGAAAGCCAATTCTTAGTTCCCTACATCATCTGTAGACTCCACATTTTCTGATCTCAATTTCAGTCTCCAAAAATCTGTCCTGCACTGCCTTTCCAAGTTCCCAGTTAGTCATGTCTCTCCCAGCCAGTCCTGCAAGCAGTTGGATTGGAGGAAGACGGGTAGAGCGAGGTGGGTTTTCAAGTCCAGTTGTCCCCTGTATAAGCCTCTCTCCACATTTGGTTTTCTCCTGGTTGCTTAAGCACGCTCTATGCCATGCAAAATGTTTAGTAGGCCTGTGTTTCAGGACAATCTTATATTTGCCAGGGTGTGGCTTCCTCTTTTGCTGGCTCCTGTGCCACAGCTGCAAAATCGTTCCTTCCTTGTCTTTCACAGGGTGCCTGGAAAGATGGTGGCTTCTTTCCTTACACATGGATATTGTGCAGCACATCTTTCAGGTCTGTTGGAAATGTTCTTGGTCTCTAGATGTTCTATACCCAGACATACCTTAGGCCTTCAAAAATCCTGTTTCCTTTAATTTTCTTACCCCTCCTTATGCTCATGGAGGGCACCTTCTGGCCTGAACTTCAGGCCTAGCTGTGACAGCTGCTGTGCCACTAGGGATTTTTTATTATTATATTTGACTGTGTGTCCCTGGTCTGCTTTGAAAGTCCAGTTTAAATTTCCAACAAAGTTGCCCCCCACCATTTTTTGTTCACCTAATTTGCAGAGAAACTCCCTGTCTGCTTTCTTAGTTTCATGCCACAGAGTAGACAGAAATGAGACAACCTTTATTCTGCTATCTTGGATGCCAAGAAGCAATTGTTTAAATAATACCAAATTTCATAAACTTCTTACTTGTGATCCTCTCTCTCTCTGTACTGGTGATTGAACCCAGGGACACTTAACCACCAGAATACATTCTAAGCTCATTTTTTTAAACCTTTTATTTAAAGACAGGGACTCACTAAATTGCTTAGGACCTCACTAAGTTGCTAGGCTTGCTTTGAACTCACCAGCCTCATGAGCCACTGGGATTATTGTCATGTGGTACCACACCCAGCACATATCTATTTTTCAGTGATGGTAATTTCTTGATATATATTCTTTATGCCCAGTTGGATTTTGAGGATTATAATGATGGACATATATAGGGTAAAATCAGGTAGCCGTTATAGTGATTTCGGTGCCATCAATTCTAGGAATGTCAGTGCTTGGTGCTGGAAGACTGCAGTGCTGCTACCCTGTAATCTCCTTTCTTCTGGAACAGAATCCTCTCTGGCAGTGGTTGCTGTAGCTACTCATCAAGTAAGAGTGATGGGGTTGCTAAGATTGTTTGCTTAGTTTAAATTACTTAAGGCAAAAGAAGCAGTGTCCAACCCAGTTTGTGCTCTTTAACCATTGATATGTCTTCTATGTCCAGGTACTGCTTTAGTCACTCAGAGAATGATATACTGTCCAAAATCTCACTCACTGAAGATTACACTGAAGGAACATGACTGTTGGTTCTGGGATAGTCTCCATTCCAAGAATTGCTATTAATATTACAAAATAATGCATAGTACTGTCTGTTTCTTTTGTAAGAAAATATGTAGAAATATGAAAGATAAAACTTTATTTCAACCTTGAATTCCATGAACATAAACACTGCTGAGTGTACAATCTGGAAGTACCATGTAAGTATTCTAAGGTGACTTTTCAACTGTGAATGCTGGGGCTGCACATTTTACAGAGCAATCAGAATGGTTGCTGCAAAACCCCTTTGGTTAAACAAGAGACATTTATAGAAAAGCCATTGTATCCTGTTGGACAAACCAACAATGCTTTTCCTCTCCATATAAATGGTACTGAAGTCTTTCTACAACATTTGTATATAAAATCTTGCTTACCATTATGTTGGAACCCTGATGCCAAAAACCACAGGGAGGATGAACCAGAACTTTCCTCTTGGCTTCATCCTACTAGGGATCTCTGAGTTGCCCCAGCTGGAAAGGACTATCTTCTGGGTTGTGATCCTCTTGATCACCATGACCATCCTTGGTAACTTCAGCATCATCCTACTATCTTCCATGGACCCAAGTCTCAACACCACCATGTACTTATTTCTTAACAATCTTTTCTTCTTGGATCTGTGCTTCATCTCAGCCTCTGTGCCCAAGATATTGTCCCACTTGTGGGGGCTAGACAAGTGCATCATTTACACAGAATATGTCATCCAGTTGTGTGTGTTCCTCTGCATTGGAGCCATGGAAGGCATGCTGCTGGTGGAGATGGCCTTTGACCACTATGTTGCTGTCTGCCAGACCCTGCACCATATTGTCCTCATGCACCATCCACTCTGTTGGAAGCTGGTTTATTAGCCTGGCTGTCTGGTCTGATAGCATCACTGCTCCAATCTTCCATAATCTTCCAGCTGCCTTCCACAATCTCCTATCACCTCCTGGATGGCTTTCTGTGTGAAGTGCCTGTCCTCATACACCTGGCCTATGAAGACACCACCATCAATGAGTGGCAGATGACCATCATGGTTGTCATTCCCCCAGATCTCTTCCCCAGAAAGCAGTGCTGAGTGAGAATATGGTGACTGTGGGGCCGATCCTGGCTTTCTATGGCTGCATAGCTCAGGCTGTTAGAAACATGAAGTTAGAGGAGAAAAGGAAGAAAGCCATTTCCACCTGCTCCTCTCACTGTCTCATGGTCTTTATGTTTCATGGGACAGTGGCCATACTGTTGTACACTGACCCAAAGAGCATCTTTTCTTCACAGAATGGCAAGTTTTTCACCTTCTTCTACACTGTGGTCACAGCCCTTTTGAACCCTCTTATCTATACCCTAATGAACCAAGAGGTACAGGACACTTGGCTGAGGCTGCTGGTAAATTGTGTGAACCCATGGAAAAGCAGATAATTGAAGATTGAATCAAAAAGAAAGTTCAGACATAACATGCATATGTCTGCTAAAGGGAGTCTCTCAAATAAATGTCTGTGCAAAAGAGGTAACTTTCACTCACATACTATCATTTATAACTTATGGTTTACCTTTACACCCTATCATTTATATCTTATGGTTTATCTCTATGATTTCAATCATTATCCTTTTAATGACATGTGTAAAGCAATAACAGTGTTTGGCACATGAAAATATTCAAAGTTATCATGAGTAGTACCAATAGGATTGAGTTTGAGGAATGTATCTTATTGCTAACAAAAAATCACTACCATGAGCTGAATAATCTGGAGTTAGAATCTCACCATGACTTATTTATAAGCTGAGTGATGGAAATAGTCTGTGGGGCTTCCTTGGTGCTTAGTACATATGAAGTCTTTCCTTTCTAATTTAATGTAAGAAATTCAGGTGGTGCAGAAAGAAGTGATTCTGCTTGTATTTTTTTGTGTTACATTTTAAATTAATTAATATATACCAATTAAAAAGGAAGAAGTATATCCATAGAATATGGTAAGAATATGCTCTGAAATCCTCAGTGTCTGTACTGTACTTCATCTATAATGGCCTAGTGAAGACTCTGAGCAGTGTAACTGGAAGCCACTGTCACTTCAGACACATCTGGTTCTGCTGGAGTCTAGGGCTCAAGTGACCGAGGTTTACATGCCAGCTTGGACTTGCTATAGAGCCTTCTCTTGTTCTCCTCCATACCGAGAGCCAGAGGCTTCATGGCCACCTGATAAATGGGCTGAAGTAGCAAACTCATGTAAATAATATGATGACTTCAAAATTCAGAGTAGACCTCTGTCCAGCGTGACTCTTATTAGTTGTAGAGGAGATCAGATGGAACGACTTTTTTCTTCATGTTAGAGGGAAAATCTCATGACCCAGACCACTATATCCCAGTTGTTTCCCTGACATGTGAGGACCCTGAGCTTTTATTGGGCTTTGCCCAGTTTCTGACACACAAATTATTGCCAGCCAGCCAAGAGCAGTTCCTACTTCTTGCTTGGTTTGTCTAACCAGTATCACATAACTGACCCATTGAAAGTCCTGAAAAGGATGCAGGTGATCAAAGTCTGTGTTAAAAATCATGATGTAAGGCTGAAATGTTGATATGTACCTGAGTTAACACACTGAGGGTGTGTTTTTGGTCTTACCAGGTGAAAGAATTCTGCTTTTTCCCAGTATAATTCAGTACTTTTTCCCCCAGTACTAAATTATACAGGGAAAAAACAACTGCAGGGTCAAGAGCTTCACACCAATCACCAGGCAAAGTGCTATTTATTGATATCACTGATTCATATCTTGCACCCAGTTTAGCTTCTGGGAATATACAGGCATTCCCCAAGA
Organism: Callospermophilus lateralis; assembly: GCF_048772815.1. Taxonomy (NCBI): domain Eukaryota; kingdom Metazoa; phylum Chordata; class Mammalia; order Rodentia; family Sciuridae; genus Callospermophilus; species Callospermophilus lateralis. The sequence continues at coordinate 755,470 of NW_027510148.1, forward strand.
TTTCTTCCCCAGAAAGCAGTGCTGAGTGAGAATGTGATGAGTATGAACCCTGTGTCCTTCACTCCCTTGGTGGTGGCACCGAACACTACAGAACTGGGAGTGTGGCATTGCTCTTTTCATGCAGAAGCATTTATACTGGTGCATTTTGGATTTCCTAGCACATAGCCTTTGTCCACAGGCCAAGTATCCAGGAAGGAGTTCCACCAGTTGCTGGCATGTGAAGCCAGTGCTTCATTCCAGATCTGTGAGTGCAATAAACTAAACATTAATTGATCACCTAATTTTCATAGTCTCTTATTTCATTTGGGGCTCCCGAATTGGCATGAGTTCAGAGCCCATACCAGAGAGCCTGAAAAAGTCTACTTATCTTATTTTCCATAGTGCAGAGTCACCCTGGTAGAAGACTATAGGTCTTTCCCAAATGGCAGGGCAAAAGTTAATAGTTCATGTACATCTTTGGCAGTGCAGCAATGGCCTTTCCCACAGAACCCAGCCTACAATTCACTGGGGGTTAAGGTTTGCATCCTGGATCAGGTGAGGAATGTACTGGGAAGCTGTGACTCAGTTTTCATGGTTCCATTGAGACTTGTTCCCTCAGTCAGGGCTCATGATTGTGAGTTGGTACTCATGGGCAGATACTAACACAAGGACAGCAGGAGCCAACCCAAGACAGGGCAGTGTTTCTGAGGTCAGGATGTGTTGTGTACAGAGTGTGAGTGAAGGTGGGCTTGGTGACAATCTTCTACCTGCCAATGAGGCTGCCATCCAGGTGCATGAAGGCATGAGGGTGGATGGTGCTTCTCCTGCTGTGACTGTGAGCTTGGCTGTATTTTACTGAAGTGTCATGGAAAATGAAACAGGCGATCCTCCCAGGGAGACTTCTGCATCCACTGTTTGAGATGGCATACATTCTTTTTTTGTTTGCTTGTAATTAGCACCAAAGAGAAGAGATACAAACCAAGTGAATCGGTGTTAGACAGTAAGGAGCTCAGATGTATGGTTTTAAATCTTCTTGACAATGACAAATGCTCCAAACCAGTAAGAGACTACACTGTCAGAACATGCTGCTAAGGCATGTGAACTTTGGGTCCATTTGAAAAGGGCCTTCTCCAATTATTATTAGTTAGAGTGTCAGCAGGATCCTAAAACTGTGCCCTGTAAACTCCAACTTCAGATTTAAATCTAATCAGTCATCCTGGCAATGACTAAAGGCTGCCCAAACAGGAGAACTCAATAGAGACCCACTGCAGAGCCAGTGTTCACTGTCATGCAGAGGGAGGCCTTCCCAGGGTCCTGAGACACCAGGTGGGTCCCTGTCCAGCTGGGTGAAGTTGCCGATCACGGTTCCTTGGCTGAGTGGTCTGTCATGTTCCGAGCTCTTTGCTTTTGGATGCATTACGGTGTTTTTACCAATTGGAGCTCTTCTTTTCTGTCACTCTTGTCATCTTGTTCTTAATGTTCGTAGTTTCTCCATGAAAAAGACAGATGAGGTTTGATTTGACTCAGGATTTGCCTAAAACTGCAAAGCAAATGTTGTATTTGTCTTATTTCTCTTTGAGTGCCACCAAGATCTACTTGTTAATAAGATTTATTTATTTTCCTAACTGACTCTATTCAAACATGAAACAGTGTTTAAGATGAAAATACCCCAAGTGGAAGTGACCACAATTCCATGAGGCCCAGTAAGTAAAAGCCAGAATGGAGGGTGACTGCTGAAATAACACGTGGGCCTTTTGTAGACTTTAGCCACTTCTCCAGATTTTCTCAAAAATGGAGCTTAGGGAAGGACTGTGGATGTCAGTGTACAAAATTCAAATTTTATATCTGGGAACCTCACAGTAAACTCATTAGTCAAAATTTTTTTGCTTATATTTAGTTTGGCTTGCTGATCTTTCTATTTGAAGTCTCTCCACCTACTAAAACATCAGCTCTGAGAAGTGAGGCCCAAACTGTGCTGTGAGACAATTCCAAGGAGGTATTTTCCAAAAATAAGTTACTTGCATTCTCACAGGGACTGGTATTTGGTCCCAGCTGCTGAGCAAATGTTGCTTCCTGCTCCTAAGCCAGGCAGGGATAGTTCCCAGTGATTGCTTTTTACATTCATATCAAGCCTTAAAACATCCAGGTCTGATACTGGCCTTGCATTTTCCACTTTCATTGTAAGAGATGTGACTTAGGGAGGAGAAAAGTTCAGTCCCAGTTTAACTTCTGAAAGGAAGTTCTGCACCCCATTTTATATCCTAGAACCTATATGATTTCAAATAAATAGGCTTGTTAAATTAAAGAGAAGTGCTACTGATACCCCCAGCACCATAAAACTTATACCCTGATGAGAACCCCTAGTGGACACATATTCATTTGGCAGAACTAACTCTGGACATGATGCCAGACTCTAGGATGCAAGAACATGCTGTCTTCCTGGGAATCCTCTAGTTATGTCCTGCAGTGGAACCAGTATCTTGAAATCAAAGTAGGAGCAATTTTTTCTCATAAGAAAATCTACTTTTGTTGGTGCATTAGAGAAAAAAACTTTTTTTCTTGGACTGGAGCATGATTGCCTGCTGGACCAGGTAAAAATGCACCACAGACTGATCCTGCTTCTCTGCTGTCAGTGTGTGTCGTTGTTTTTTAAAGTGTTGAACAACTATGTTGTCAGCCATAACATCACAAAAATTAGAAGAAATCTAAAACTTTGAATCAACCTTTATATAAATATCGATCTGCATAGATGATTCAGCAAATGGTGGTGCACATCTGAAATTGTCTGCTTCTATCCCTGGGCCTATTCTATACTCTGGCTTCACATCACTAGCTGCATTAACAAACAGAGGGGTCCTGTAAGTTCTTACTCAGAAAGCAGAACCAAAACACCAGAGTAACTTGGTCATTGGCTCAGGAAACTCTTTTGATCCAGTAAGTCGGGGCCCATATTGAGCTCATTTGCTGTCAGCCTGCTCCTAGGAACTGGCTCATCAAGCCATGCTACTGAGACTTGCCCCTTGCATCCAAGAGTACAAACTCAAGACCTGTGCCTCTGCAAAACCCAGAGTGAGCCTTCACCTGATCAATTTCACCAAGTCACAATGACATTAATGTTATAAAACATTTAACTGTACGTCCCTCAAATTCATACTCTTAGTAAAATCTTCCATACCTCTGTGTGTGTGAGGGTAATATTGTCCAATGCTGCATAGAATTTATATGTGAAAGAAATATGTAGTAAGCCATTGTTGTAAATTGTGGCCGCCATTAGAAGATGGCGCCGGCTTCCACTGTGGCCTGTGATAAATCAAATTCCTTTGTGGAGAGTTGGCACGATATCTCTTGCCACCCTATAAGAAAGATCCACGCGGCGGCTTAAGATTGGTACGTGGGAGGCTTTATTAGGCTGTGCTTGGGCCCTCGGGAGGGAAGAAAGAGGGAGAAAGAAGAAAGAAAGGGAGTCACTAAAAGATACTTAAATCAAGGCCTGAATAAACTGCTGAAAGAAGATTCCTGAGTTGCGTCTTCCTTGCGGGCAAGGGGTCGCGACAAGTGGTGCCGAAAACCCGGGAACCAGAACTTTCAGCAGTCAGGTGTGGTGCACCGGTTAGTCCCAGGTAAGGTGGGACCTGCTATTAAAGCAGAGATTAGTCCCAGGTTAATTGGGACCTGCTATTAAAGCAGAGATTAGTCCCAGGTTAATTGGGACCCCGGTTAAAGCGGAGATTAGTCCTAGGTAATTTAGGACCCGCTGTCAAGGCGGCAGCTCCTCTGTAAAGCCAGAGAGAGCATTAAATCTTATTGCAGCTGCACTGTGTACTTTCGCTCTTACTTTCACTTGTGTTTGTTGTGTGTCTTTTGTTGTGTCATGGGTGCCGTATCTTCAAGTCCGCTTCTCCTGGCCCTAGATAACCTGTTACGTTCCAAGGGCCTAAAAGTGAAACGTAGTACTTTACAGAGATTTTTACAGAAGACAGATGTTATCGCACCGTGGTTTGCATTTTCTGGCAGTCTTACACTGCCTAGCTGGGATAAGTTAGGCACAGACCTTGACTTTGCTTCTGAGCAGGGCATATTAGAGGGTGGGGTGATACCCCTTTGGAAGATGATTCGTAGTTGCCTCACAGATAGCAGATGTCAGGAAGCACTTACTAAAGGACAAGAAATTTTAGAGCAATTACATGAAGAAAGATCAGAAATGGCAGGCAGTGAGGTATTTCAGGAGGGTGGGAGTGTGCGGAGCGAGAAACAGGGGAGGAAACAATTATCTCCGGCAGGCAGTGACGTATTTCAGGAGGATGGCAGTGTGCGAAGCGAGAAACAGGGGAGGAGGAGATTGTCTCTGGCACGGAGTGAAATATTTCAGGAGGAGGGGAATGTGCAGAGCGAGAAACGGGGGAGGAAACGCTTGTATCCAGATCTCAGTACACTGCGCACACTCCCATGCAAAAGTGGGTCAGAAGAGGAGGAGGATGAACAGGAGGAGCTCGGGAGACTGTCTCGGCAGCTAGGGAGTTTAACTATGGGAGAAGGGAACAAAAATAAACAGGAGCTCAGAAGAAGAAAAAAAAAAAAAAAAAAAAAAAAAAATCCTCCGGACCCACCGCCGTACGGTGGGCGTGTTTCGAGGAGAGCTTTCCATGCCCAAACAGGGGGGCTGTTAACATTTTTACTGACGGTTCCAAGTCTGGAATGGGAGCCTACGTAATTAATGACTCTCCCCCTATCCAGCATCAATTTGCTCCTGGAAATCCACAATGGGTAGAACTACAAATTGTTATTGAAGTTTTTAAACAGTGTTCTTTTCCTTTTAATCTTATTTCAGACTCCAGTTATGTGGTACAAGCACTAAAAGTCCTGGAGGCCGTGGGAACTATTAGTGATGCCCACAATGTGTCTGTTTACTTTACTCAGCTTCAACAGCTTATCTCTAACCGCACTGCTTCTTTTTATCCAATGCATATCAGGGCTCACACCTCTCTTCCTGGTCCGTTATCCCAAGGTAATGCCTGTGCAGACTTAGCCACTAGAAGTCAATTGATATGCTTGGCTTCCTCCTTAGAGAGGGCTAAGTTGTTTCACCAAAACTTCCATGTTAATGCATTAACGCTGCGCAGGCGTTTTTCCATCTCAAGAGCGGATGCTCGGCAGATAGTATTGCAATGTCCCCATTGTGTCACATTTCTTCATCCCCCTAATTATGGAGTAAACCCACGGGGATTAAAGCCATTGGTTGTTTGGCAAATGGATGTGACACATATACCTGACTTTGGTAACCTTAAGTATGTGCATGTTTCCGTTGATACGTGCTCTGGAATTATCCATGCTTCTGCTTTATCGGGAGAAAAGGCACGTAATGTCATTACTCACTGTTTAGAGGCATGGGCAGCATGGGGTGCACCTGCATCCCTTAAGACTGATAATGGACCTGCTTATACTGGCAGACAATTTACAGCTTTTTGTTCTACTATGGGAGTGCAACTTACTCATGGTTTGCCTTATAATCCTCAAGGACAAGGCATTGTTGAGCGTGCTCATCGCACCTTAAAGGAAACTTTACAAAAACAAAAAGGGGGAATAGGAGCTGAACACACTCCTAAAGAACGCCTGTCCTTAGCTCTCTTTACCATTAATTTTTTGAATTTGGATATTCATGGTCGCTCTGCGGCCGATAGACATGTGTCCCCTCAGCCCTCTGTGATTGGCTATGTTAAGTGGAAGGATGTTCTTACGGGCCAATGGAACGGCCCTGACCCCGTGCTGACATGGGCACGAGGATCTGTATGTGTTTTTCCCCAGGATCGTACGGAACCATTGTGGGTCCCTGAACGCTTGACAAGAAGAGTCTCGACATCAACTGACCAGCAACAAGAGATACCACAACAATCCTGTGATGAGGATCTTCATTCTGCTAAGTGCTCTGGCTCTGGTGCTGGTGCCGATGGCACAGGCGACACCAATGCAGTGGTGGGCAGTGGCACGGGCATGGCCAATGCCGATGCCGGTTCATGGTAATTCTAGTGTCCTCCCCACTCTTTTTTCTACCTCATGTGAGATGTCTGCTCCCTGTGCCTCTCCTAGAGGGGACATGGAGAGAATTTTTAATCAATCTCAAGTTAATCTCACAGGAGTTTTTTGTTTCAGCCTTACAAACGCTAATTGCATTAGCCTTAAGACCAAAAATTTGACTAACTGGGAGGACCCATTGCGGTCCAATCAGGTCTCAGGAAGCATTATCAGTGCTGTATTGAGCAAGGTAGCTTCGGGGAAGCAATCAGGCTCAGGGACCCCCACAAACAGCAGCTCTGCTCTCAACATAACTACCTTGGCTATTATCTCCGAGGTACTAATCCCAGTGCCTCCTTCTTCTAGTAATATTTATAATGCCACTCATTTCAAGGCCTCTCCTTACTGTTCCCCTAATCTTGGTTTCCCCCCAACATTTACGCCTTGTCAGGATCATTCTTGGGAGAAACATTAAGTTGCTAAAGGTTTCTCCCTTTCCCCCTCTCTTAATAGGTATGTTTATAACTTTAACAATAGTGCCAGCTCCTCTACAGGAGTAGGTTGGTCCTGGTTTCAGTGGCTGATTTCCAATGAAAAGGGGGCTTCAGCCGATATTTCTGCATTGGCTCAGTTGCTAGGAGCCAAAAGTTGCCTGGCTAATATTTCTGGTACTGTTAGGGAAAGTGAACAAGGTAATAGACTTACATCTGTTTCATTCAACTCTCTGTTGTATAATGCCACATTGCCTCCTGCAATGGTCTGTGTCCAATCCCCTTTCTTATTCCTTTTGGCTAAGGCCACCTCATCGGGGATGCTGGATTGTTCTCATACTACCTGTCTCTTATCTGAGTGTTGGAATGGTTCCTAGACTGTAGCAGTGGTTATGAAAATTCCAACTTTCGTCCCAATCCCGGTCACTGCGGATCCTGATAAATTCCCTATTGTTGAGCTACTTAGAGTCCGCAGAGATTTTGGGATCACAGCGGCTATAGTGACAGCCGTGGCGATATCTGCTGCTGCAGCGGTTACGGCCGGAGTGGCTATGGCCAATCAAGTACAAACTGCTGCCACCATTAATCAAGTTGTCCAACAAACTTCCACCATACTTGAATCCCAAAATACAATTAATCAACATATTTTGTCAGGGATTTTAGCTGCCAACCAAAGAATAGACTTACTCCAAGCTCAGGTAGAAGAATTGGCTGACTTAATGCTTTTGGGTTGTGTTGACCAACGTGCACATTTATGCATAACCTCTGTCAGATTTAATGATTCCAGGAATGCTTCCCGCATCATTGGCGAATATTTGGCTGGAAATTGGTCCATGGAAGCGGAAGACATGATCCAGTCTCAACTAACCCAGATAGCTGTCTTGAATAACACCCGTGTTGATCCCGTGACTTTGGGTCAATTCACCGATTGGATATCTTCTGCTTTTTCCTTTTTTAAAGAGTGGGTGGGGGTAGGCATTTTTGGTGCAATGTGTTTCTTCGGTATGTTTCTCTGTTTGTGGTTTCTCTGTCGCCTCAAGGCCCGCAATGCTCACGATAAGGCTATGATCATCCAAGCTCTTGCAGCTTTAGAAAATGGCAATTCACCTCAAGTCTGGCTTGCGCAGCTTAAACAGTAAATCTTTGACATGGTCGTTGCACCCCAAGTTGTTATAACATTGCAGTGGGATCGACATGTCTTTCCTCGTTATTCTCTTAGTGTTGGAAAGCCCTTGCACTCTGCCGGTCTTGCTGCCATTGCACGCAGGTGGGTTTCCACACTAATACTTCTCTATCGCCTTAAAGTCCGTGCCTTTCTTTCAGGGTGCTGTCAACTCGTTTGTCGTTGTGTACAGCCACAGAACAGCCTCAGCTGTCCCCCTTCGTCCACCTTCATCACGATGCAGGATGCGAGGCAAAGCACTGCACTTGAGTGATCCTTCAACGGACCTCAAGGAAAGCATGTCCTATTGCATGCGGGTTTGACGTCCACACCCCCGCCCTACGAAAAAAGGCGTCGGCTGATATGGGGTCAGGTCTGGGGAAGGCGCCTCCTTAGGACTGAACCATACATTGCAGCCACTTCTGCACAGTAGGATAGGACCTCTACTTTCGCCTGCATTGTTTTATAAATTAGAAGGGGGAACTGTAGTAAGCCATTGTTGTAAATTGTGGCCGCCATTAGAAGATGGCGCCGGCTTCCACTGTGGCCTGTGATAAATCAAATTCCTTTGTGGAGAGTTGGCACGATATCTCTTGCTACCCTATAAGAAAGATCCACGCGGCGGCTTAAGATTGGTACGTGGGAGGCTTTATTAGGCTGTGCTTGGGCCCTCGGGAGGGAAGAAAGAGGGAGAAAGAAGAAAGAAAGGGAGTCACTAAAAGAGACTTAAATCAAGGCCTGAATAAACTGCTGAAAGAAGATTCCTGAGTTGCGTCTTCCTTGCGGGCAAGGGGTCGCGACAGAAATATGGTATTTTTTTTGAGACACTAAGGATTGAACTCAGGAGCACTCAAATACTGAGCTACATCTCCAGTCCTATCTTTAGTTTTATTTAGAAACAGGGTCTTAATGAGCTGATTAGCACCATATTGTTGCTGAAATTAGCTTTGAACTCATGATCCTCCTGCCTCAGCCTTAGGAACCATTGGGATTACAGGCATGCATCACCACACACCATATGGTTAGCCAGCAATATCTCAATAGTTGCTGCCATACTCTGTTTTTAACTTAATCTCATTTTTTTGTCTTTGGGGGAGTTACCTTTAGAACTCTGCATTATTTGACAGCAGATGTAGGATTCTGTAAAGTCCTTGTACCAAAATTGAGGTTTTTGCAACTTCTTTGCCACCAGCTTTTTTAGTTTAAAACATTAACACAAGATAAATATCCAACATCTTTCATCAAGATGGACACCATTCAATAGGACTGGTGTTTGAAATTAAATTTATAACTTTATATGTTAAATTTAAACTTAATTTACCTGCTATATAAACACATAAAAAATTTTTAATATCCCTCATTAGGTTTTAGTGCACCTATAGTTGTAAAGGAAATGTGTGAAAAGGTAGAGTGTGTAGAATTCATCTGGGTTTCTGTGAAGGTCTTTCTGCTCCTGCAGGGAAAACTGGAGCAGAGATAACCAGAAGCCAAGGAACACCATGTGTGGATAGGGCTTTTGTTCTGGTTGGATCCTGTTACAGCAAGTCAAGGCTTCCTGCATCAGCCAGGGCTGGGTGCTCCCTGGTTCCTGTTACAAACATTCCCTTGTCTGCAAACTTTAAGAAATGCCTTTATTCATTAATCATGTATATTTAGGCTTTCATATTTTCCTGGTAATAGATGCATTTATGTTTTTGTCCACTGTTTTCTTATTAGTGAACTGATAAACAAAACTATTTTTAGATTTTGTAATTTGATGTATTGCTTATAAATTGTATGAAATCTTTTTTTTTTCTCATTTTGTTCTACTAAAATTCATAGATAAGTTAACAGTGAGTATATGTCAGTCGCAATTAATAATCAACAAAACACATGCCAGTTAGAACACTAAGATTTTTGGAAAGAAATAACCTGTGTGAGAGAATGAAAGACTGCCACAGGTGATAGGGGACAAGTACAAATAGAAGTTTCCTTATGAACTCCAGAGAAAGTTAACAGTTGAGATGTGTGAGACACTTAGGCCAGGGAATTATGGTCTACATTATTATCAGGCATGAGAGATTTCTTAAATATTACAGTACTAAGAAGCATGGTAAGACAACCATCAGAAAACTGACCTGCAACTCACCCTCAGGGTTTGGTCCCTAACACTGAGTCATAACAAAACACTGGTAGCCAACATGGCCAAGGAAGTAAGGGTGCTCTTCCCCATTGGACAGATGTGACTATGGGGACACTGCATGTGGTAACAATGGCCCTGTGTTTACTTGATGGACAGAGAGTTTCTTCTCATTTCATGGTCCAGATGGTGACAAATACTATGATTCTCTTTATGTTTTTTGGTTGTAACTTCTTTAGGATTTGATTTGTATGTATTCTCAAAGTAATTAAATTGACACAATTATCTATCACAGTGTTTACAAATTTGTTTGACACTTCTTTGAATAAATATCTTACATGTGAGTGTAAGATATTTCCAGATTTGATTAGTAAAGTTTTTCTCTATGACAGTATTTGATACTGGTATTTCAATGAATATAATGTATCTTTAATATATATATATATATATATATATATATATATATATATATATATATATATATATATAACCACAAATGATTTCAGAAAATATATTGGATCATATATACACATTAAAAATGCACCGATAAAATTACACATTTTATGAAGGATCCAAGAAAATGATATGGTAAATCATAAAAAAAATTAATAAAATAACTCAGATTCTAATAAGGTGATATTAGTATAGGCAGTGTAATCTGTAAAGCCCATAGGAAGAATGTTGTAACTAATTATAAAGCTCAATCAGTGAAATTAGGCTAATGCTGACAGGCAGCTTTAGCTGCATTACTGTCCCCACAGTGTCCTTTACCTGCTTGTTCCTGAGACTGTAGAGGATAGGATGCAGGAAGGGAGGAACCATGGTGTAAAAGGCAGAGAGAACCATGTCCTGGAGGGTGTCAGAGGTTGCTGAGGACCTCAGGTACACACCTGTGATGGAACTGAGGAAGACAGACACCACAAGGATGTGAGGGGTGCAGGATACTGGGACACTGGAAGAGTGACTGTCCCTTTGCTGATCCCTCCCTGGTACCTTGACTTGGGGGTATGAACCTGGCCAGCATGGTCCTATGCAGCTACTTGGACTCGAGTGTTCATCTGTGGTAAGGGTGGAGGTGAGAATGACATGGACATCAAGCCAAGTAAGGTTATAGGCTTGGGTCAGGAGAAGGGGGGGACTTGAAAGGAGGAGTTTACTTAGCAAGGAAGACTTGAAAAGTGGAGCAGATAGAGCAGAAAGAGGGGCGGGAGTTAAAGTCCCAAAAGGCCTGAACATAAGGAACTTCTAATCACTCTTCCATTCATCAGCAGAAATGATCCAAATCAGTGAGGATTTTAAAAATCAAAAGTCCCCTCAGGAGGCCATTTAGAGCCATTATCTAAAGTATATTGTGGCCAGACCATGGTGGGATAGAAAAGGAGCTGTTTACAGGGTTGAGTCCTGAGAGAATCCCAATTTGAAAAAATTCAAGTGTAAATACCCCAAGGGAGTTTTGGGGTCCAGAGTTGACTCTGCATTTCCCATGATGTTTTGACATCCTGGGTGAGCAGGAAAGAAAAAGACAGTCCCAATTACCTACTCTGTTCTCTGGGGAGAATGGTGTGGCCTGGCCAGGGACTGAGACATCTCTGCTGCGGCCTGCACAGGCTGTGATTTATTGACAGAGTTCCTGCAACTTGGAGGGAGTTGAAAGATCAAAGAAAGAGGGACTTACCCTACATCTGCCTGATCAAATGAGGGTGAGTGGTTCAGAGACCCCCGTTCGTTTTGGTGTGGAGAAGAGCAGCCTCAACCCCTAAGGAAGCTTTGAACCCCTCCTCGGTTTCAGCACCAAATGTAAAGCAGAATCAGGCATGTGAGGTCAGGAACCACCGAACAAGTATGAGGCACCATTAAAAGGTTTATTGGGGGGAATTCCTGGGTGAGGTTCACCAGTCCATGAAAGGGTGAGGGCCTGGGAAGTGGCAGGCAGGAAAGGCAAGAACAATGCTAATAAGGGAAACTGGAGGTAGGAGGGCCCAGGCCATCTAAATTGCAGCTACAGACAGCAGGTTGTCCAAGCCAAATTTAGGGGGATTGTGTTTGTCCTGGGTTGGTCAGTGCTGATTGAATTGACAAGGCGATTGCTTCGGCCAGCAGAAACCATCATGGTTGTGGTCCTTTTCCATGTCAGCTTCTGATTGGCCACTTCAGGTCTCCTCAGCCAGGTGGAAAGTCCCTGCCCACAGTCACCATGAAAGGGGAGAGGGAAGAGAAGCCTGCTGTCCTAACAGTTTCCATCTATTTGGCTTCTAGAAACATCACGATTAATTAGCCAACACCAGAGATCTACATGAGTCAGGACATCATGTCCACTTCTTACCCTTTGCTGTCCATTATGGTAAATACAACCACTCTGTTTTGGGGGATTGAGAGATGCCACTTGGCCTCTTCATCCCTGAGATCTAATCATGCCCATCACATTGAAGTCTTCCAACTGATTGACCATAGCTCCCACAGTAAGGTCTGGCATGCAAAGTAGAGCAATGACAGAGCCCTTCAAGGACAATGGTGCTCTGCTGCAGTCTGGCTGGGCACAATTCAGGAGCCACTTGTCAAAAGAAACTAACTTTATTTTTAGAACCACACAAGATAAACAAAACAGCTCCTCAGGAAAAAACCCTCAGAGCCCAACTGCCACCACCGGCTTCCCACACGCCACACACCCAACAACAACTTTCTCCCACAATCCTCCTGCTCTTGAGGCCGATTGGCTGGGTCGCATGGGCGGAGCCAAAAAAGTCCCCCAATGAGCAGCTCCGTGGTCTGAAAGGGCAGGGAAACAGCCCAATGAGCATCACCGCAGAGGAGCCAATCAGCTAGATGTTGCTAGATGTTGCTGGGGCTGCTGTGAGCCAATCATCAGCTGGTAGTCTGAAAGGGCAGGGAAACAGCTCAATGAGCATCTCCACAGAGGAGCCAATCAGCTAGGTGTTGCTGGGGCCACTGTGAGCCAATCATCAGCTGGCAGTCTGAAAGTTTGCTGGAGCCCCTTCGGCTGTGGCTCTCAACATCTCCCCCTCTCTGTTTAAACAAGAAGCATGTGGCTTAGGGAACGTGTCTGCCTTAGGTTGTCCAATAGTACATATGGTCCTTACCCGTTATTGGATGAGCTGACCTCAAGGCGTCAGCCTCCTGTCTTAGGTTGGTACCATAGTAATTGGATCTTACCCGTCATTGACTACCAGTCCAGTATACAGCCATACCTGTGTAGAGGTCTTCGTACCAGCGGGGGGGTGAGGTTCTTTGCCTCACCTCTGTTGGCCCCCAAATTTTAGCTGAACGATCATGACAAACAGAAGGGAGGAAGATACACCAAGCCAGCTGACGGCTCCTTTTGGAAAAATTGTACAACCGATGACACCATCAGCATAAATACCCCAACACTACCAGAAGTTGCTGCACCAACAGATAGTTCACAATGCATACAAGTGAGTTCACAATGCATATAAGTGATACATAGTCCAGGCAAGTTCTGCAAGCAGTTCAGTGATGGCTATAGCAGAAGCTGTAGATTGGTTTTATCTTTGTCTTCGTGCACTGGGATGAAGATAGGAATTCTGACAATAATGGCTAAAGAAAAATTATATAACATTATATAACATTCCAGAAGGCACTAAAAGAAAACAATTTTCTTAACAATTTACATTGTCTTCACCGGCACTGGGATGAAGATAGGAATTTTGGCAATAATGGCTAAAGAAAAAATTATGTAAAGTTCCAGAAGGCATTAAAAGAAAACAATTTTCTTAACAATTTACATTATCTTTAAGAGAATTATTAAATATAATGAAAAGGAAAGGTGAAAGTAAACAAACAGATCTGTTAACCTCCTTTTTTGTACACATTATAAAACAATCTTCAACAGCTGTTTACCCAATTTAAATTAAACCATTTAAATCACGTGAATAAAAAAAAAATTATTTGGATCCATTTTTTCATGAGCGCTCATCATATATGACATATGGACATACGTACATTCAAACACAAAACACAAGTGTGCACACATAATACATACAACACATAACATAATAGTAAAGGCCTTATAACTTTTTACAGGTGAAATCTCCATTGCAATGTTTAAAAACTCTATAGTCAAAAAATAGGACTGATCAGCAAAAACATTAACCTAGGTCTGTATGAGCTCAAAAAAAAATATGGGAAAGGGCAATAATAAAATAGATATTGAAAAAAGCATTCTGGTTCTGTCGCAGATGTAAGAATAACCAAACTGGAGTTCTGGATATCACATCTTCTTTTTGGTCTGTAGAAATCGCTTTAGTTAATCTGTCTGAATCCAAATCAGCTGCTGTTCTACCTGTGGAAACACATAAACAGACCCCCGATTCCAGGCAATCACTGGGTCAGGACCTTAGTTAATCTCTCTGGAATCCAAATCGGCTGCTGTTCTCCCTGTGGAAACACACAAACAGACCCCCGACTCCAGACAATTACTGGGTCAGGACCTTTCCATTGTCCTGTTAGAATATCCTTCCAAAGTACCTTGGGCTTATGTACATTTTTTGGACACATATGCCTTTCCGCAGCACTAAGCCCTGATGAATCCAAATTTAAAAAGTTTAGAGTAAAAAGGGTTATTTTAAGTTTATCTTTGGGGAATATATACCCCTTCCCAATTCCTTCTTTTTGCTTTAATAAGTACATTTTAATAGTTTGATGAGCTCTTTCAACTATGCCTTGTCCCTGTGGATTGTATGGGATTCCTGTTATATGAGTAATGCCAAATGATGAGCAAAATTGTTTAAAAGAGGTAGAAGTATAACCAGGGGCATTATCTGTTTTTAACTGTTTTGGAACGCCCACAGTGGCAAAATTTTGTAAGCAATGAGCTATAACATCTTTAGTTTTTTCTCCGGCATGAAGGGAGCCCATCAAAAATCCAGAAGAAGTATCAACTGTAACATGCAAATATTTTAATTTTCCAAATTCTGGCAAGTGTGTCACGTCCATCTGCCAAATATGGTTAGGTATCAATCCTTTAGGATTGACTCCAAGATTAACTTGTGGTAAAAAGGTCACACAATTTTGACATTGTTTTATTATTTGTCTAGCTTGTTCCTTAGTTATTTTAAAATGCTTTTGTAAAGTATTAGCATTGACATGGAACTTTTTATGAAAATTTATAGCTTCTTCTAGTGTAGAGAAAATATGTATGTCATGTGTAGTTTTATCTGCTAAATCATTGCCCAAACTAAGGGCTCCAGGCAATCCTGTATGTGCCCTGATATGTCCTATAAAGAATGGATCTTTTCTGTCCCAGATTAGACTTTGTATAGTGGAAAGGAAAAAGAAAATAGTAGAGGAAGGGGAAATCCTACCAGCATCTTCAAGGGATACTATAGCATTAACTATATACTGACTATCGGAAAATAAATTAAATACAGAATTTTTAAACATCACAAAAGCCTGTAATACTGCCTTAAGCTCTACCTTTTGAGCTGATTGTTTGGGTACTAAAAATGTAAAAGTTTGATCAGGTGTAACTATTGCTGCTGTACCATTATTTGATCCATCAGTGAATATATTTGGAGCATTCCCGATAGGTGTTTTTCTTGTCATTTTTGGAAAAATTACAGGATGCGATGACCAAAAAGACAATAAAGGATTAGATGGTAAGTGGTTATCAAATGAAACATTAGATTTGCACATGATTATTGCCCAAGTATTTAACTCATTAGCTAACTCATCAATTTGATTCATAGTATATGGAGTAATAATTTTATTGGGAGAAATTCCAAACACTCCCTTTGCTGCTTTTATTCCTTTGAGTATTAATTGTCCTACAGCCTCAGGATACCTAGTAAGAATAGTGTTAGGAGAATAAGATAAATGTATCCATAATAATGGGCCTTCTTGCCAAAATACTCCTGTAGGAATATTTTTTGTTGGTAGTACAATAAATAATAAAGGCAAACTTATATCAATTCTATCCAAATGCATATTTTCCATATATGTTTCAATGATTTTTAATGCCTTTCTTGCTTCAGGCGTTAACATTCGGGGTGAATTTGGATCTGATGGACCTTTTAGGATATCAAATAAAGGTCCCAAGTCTCCTGTTGGTATACCTAGATAAGGCCTTATCCAATTTATGTCTCCTAATAACTTTTGAAAGTCATTAAGTGATTTGAGTTGATCTACTCATATTTGAATTTTTGGTGGACGGACCATGGTTGAGGATAATAGAACTCCTAAATAATTAATTGGAAAATTTAATTGTACTTTATCTATTGCTATCTCTAGATTATAAATTTTTAATAAGTTTGTAAGTGTGGCATAACAGTCTAGCAATGTGTTTTTAGCTTTGTGTGCTAATAATACATCATCCATATAGTGAAATATTTGTAGTTCAGGATTTTGATTTCTAAGTGGCTGGATTGCTTTGTTAACATAAATTTGACACATAGTTGGGCTGTTAGCCATCCCTTGAGGGAGTACTTTCCATTCATATCTCTGATCAGGACCTTCATGATTCAGTGCAGGGATAGTAAATGCAAAACGTGGACTATCCTCAGGATGAATTGGAATTGAAAAAAAACAATCTTTAATATCTATAACTAAAACATACCAAGTTTTTGGCAAAGCAGACAATTGAGGAATCCCCGATTGAGCAGGTCCCATAATAACCATCTCATTATTAATAGCTCTTAAATCTTGCAATAATCTCCATTTACCAGATTTCTTTTTGATGACAAAAATGGGAGTATTATGGGGAGATACAGAAGGTTGTATATGTCCTTCTGCTAATTGTTGTTTGACCAGATCATGGGCTGCTAGTATCTTTTCTTTAGTCAGGGGCCACTGAGGAACCCATACTGGTCTTTCTGATTTCCAAGTAATTTTTATTGTCTCAGTGGCCCTTTCTGAAAATCCAACCCATGTCTGTCTGTTCCTTGATCTATTTGTATTGGTGCTGCTATACCTTGTTCTTGTTTTCCTAATCTTTTTCCTTTCCTAAAACCTTGTCTAGTCATAATAGTGGGTGCACTTTGGTTGATGTTATTTGTTAATGTCAAACCTAATTGATCTAGGACATCTCGTCCCCATAAATTTAAAGGAAGATGATCCAATACATATGGCTGTATAGTTCCTTCACATCCTTCAGGATCCTTCCAATCTAATACCATTGCACTTCTATGGGGATTAGTCGCCACTCCTAGGCCTCGAAGCGTTTGAGTGGCTTGTTGTAATGGCCAATGTTTTGGCCATTTTTGACGAGAGATGATGCTAAGGTCTGCACCTGTATCCAATAGCCCATTAAATTCATGTCCTTGAATATTTAGTTTTAGCATGGGGCGAGAATCTAAATTTAAAGACAGCATAGCCCAATCTACACCTGTGGAGCCTAATCCCTTGGAACCTCTTTCTATAGCATGACTGGAAAATTTATCATGTAGGCTTGGTATTATTAGTAACTGTGCTATTCTATCTCCTGGTGAAATTACTGATATACCATTTGGAGAACTGGCTATAATTTTTATTTCACCTTCATAATCGGGATCAATTACCCCAGGACTTATCATAAGTCCTTTTAGAGTAGAAGAGCTGCGTCCCAATAATAAGCCTACTGTTCCTTTGGGAAGAGGTCCTTTCACCCCTGTGGGAATGATTTGAACTCCCATCTCTGGAGTTAGTACTGATCTGGCGGAGGCGCAGATGTCCAACCCTGCGCTCCCTCTGGTTTGTCTGATGAGGGATCTGATGGACAATGTGTCCTGGGTACTACCCTGATGGGGTTGCTGGGTTCCTCCAGTGCTCCGTATATTTGTGGTTTTGGGCCCCGGAGCATTGGGCCCCCCTGTCCATTTTTTGGCAGTGGAGCCCAATGCCTTTCTCCATGATATCGTGGATAAACACTTGGTCCTTGTTCGTTTTTTGATAATGGAGTACCCTCTATGGTGGTTTGAGAACGGCATTCATTAGCCCAATGTCTCCCTCTACGGCATCGTGGGCAAATACCAGGTATTCTACTCCTTTGATACCTAGTTTTGTTAAACCCTCCTCCTATGGGGCAATTCCTTTTAAAATGTCCTGTTTGTTCACAATTGTAGCATGTTCTTGGCCTGGAATCTAAAGCCTGTTTTACTGCAGCTGCCACAATTTGCCCTTGTTCATTAATGTCTCTGGCATCTAAAGCCTGTTTTACTGCAGCTGCCACAATTTTCCCTTGTTCATTAATGTCTCTGGCATCTAAAGCCTGTTTTACTGCAGCTGCCATGACTTGCTCTTGTTCATTAATGTCTCTACATAATTTAATATATGTGTTTAAATCTTCATGTTTCCATGGTCTAATGATATCTCTGCACCAACGATTCGCTTGGTCATAAGCCAGTTGTTTTACTAATGGCATTGCTTGTTCTGTATTCCCAAAAACTCTGGTAGCTGTTTGAATAAGCCTATCTACAAATTCAGCATAAGATTCATTAGTTCCTTATATTATCTTAGATAATTGACCTTGTAAACCTCCATGTCCTTGTAAAGTCTTCCATGCCTTAACTGCATCTACAGCAATTTGTAAATATACACCAGGATCATATGCAATTTGTTGCTGCTGATCCGCATAAGGTCCCTTTCCTAACAACATATCTAGATTTCTCTGAGGATAACCAGCTGCTGCATTTCGCCTAGCCGTCTCCTTGCAAAATTCCTCATTGGCAACCTTCCATAACAGGTATTGTCCTCCATTTAGCACAGCTTTACACATATTAGCCCAATCTGCTGGCGTCATGTTCAAGTTGGTAATGGATTCGACCAAGCTTACAGTGAAGGGTGCTTGAGGACCATAGGTTGTCACAGCCTCTTTTAGCTGCTTCACTGTTTTGAAATTTAAAGTCTGGTATATTCGCTGCCCTCCTACCTCAAATACAGGGCATGTTAATACTTGAGATCCTGTCTCAGGATCTGAACTATCCACTGCGGGGGTTGGGGGCCTCTCAGCATATGAAGGTGGCCTTGTCAGTTGGACACTTACGTCCTCTGGTGATAGAAAGGTGTTAGTAGCAGTCTCCTGTAGAGGTGGTGCTGTTGGTTGGACACTTAAGCCCTCTGGTGATAGAAAGGTTTTAGTAGCAGTCTCCTTTTGTAACTTTCCCCCTGATGGCTTTTTCTGCTCTAAACTTTCTTTCTCTGTCTGATTAGCTCGAAAGACCTTCTCTTTTACTTGAATCTTTTCCTCTTTCTGACTAACTTGAGAGACCTCCTCATTTACTTGAATCAATATGTCTTCTCCTTCCTCTACCTTTGTCTGAATTGAAGGTTTTGGACTAAGAAAACCAGATACCAATGCCCACAATGCCAATGTGCCAGCTGGCAGAGTTCCTGGGCTGTTCTTTTCTATTCTTTTTAAATCTTCACCATGATGGTTCCATTGTGATATATTTAACAACTCCTCCTTAAAAAGCCATGGGCTACATTTTTGCATTGTATCAACGTATGCCCTGACTGCTCTTGATTTTACTGGGATGCCTTCTTCCTCTAACAATTTACTTAACACTCTTTCAGTTTGTTTTTTACTAGTTTCTGATCCCGTATTTCTACTATAATACAACCCAACAAGATGACGCCAAACAAAACCGAGACAGAATGAAATAAAAATGGAACCACACAAAATCATTATAACCTTTCTATCCTCCTTACATGTGCATCTGTCCTTTCTCCCTATCTGTTCCTCAGACGTAAATAGTTTTTCCTCAGAAGTGAGCGGTTTTTCTTCCGTCTCACTCATCTCCAGGGACAGGCAACTTAAAACAAAATGAAGCAAAACAAAAGAGGAATCTTAAAATGGCTCCCCATCCTCTCACCCTGCCCTCAGGGGCGAGCGGTTTACTTACCCTCAGTCACTCCCCGTGCGAGCCACCAAATGCCGCAGTCTGGCTGGGCACAATTCAGGAGCCACTTGTCAAAAGAAACTAACTTTATTTTTAGAACCACAGAAGATAAACAAAACAGCTCCTCAGGAAAAAACCCTCAGAGCCCAACTGCCACCACCGGCTTCCCACACGCCACACACCCAACAACAACTTTCTTCCACAATCCTCCTGCTCTTGAGGCCGATTGGCTGGGTCGCATGAGCGGAGCCAAAAAAGTCCCCCAATGAGCAGCTCCGTGGTCTGAAAGGGCAGGGAAACAGCCCAATGAGCATCACCGCAGAGGAGCCAATCAGCTAGATGTTGCTAGATGTTGCTGGGGCTGCTGTGAGCCAATCATCAGCTGGTAGTCTGAAAGGGCAGGGAAACAGCTCAATGAGCATCTCCACAGAGGAGCCAATCAGCTAGGTGTTGCTGGGGCCACTGTGAGCCAATCATCAGCTGGCAGTCTGAAAGTTTGCTGGAGCCCCTTCGGCTGTGGCTCTCAACAGTGCTCCCTCACAATTTTTTTCTTACAATTTTGGTGAAACACATATCTTCTGGATCCCCCAAATATAGAGGAGAAGGTCAGACATGAGAGATCCACTCCAGCATCCCAATCTCTCTGAGTCTCTGAATTACCTCATCAACAGTAAACCAAGGAATGTCACGCATTTTCAGTTGTTTTATAGTAGGCCATCTTTGGATTCATAGCTCAGCCAATCAGCCAAACTATTAGTACCCTTCTTAGCACTGTAAGCTATTACATTACATCTAGGATCTCTGCCACAGGCCCAGGAGCAGAGCAACACACCACAGGCCAGCTTTAGTGGAGCTCTGGGTGGCGGCCAAGGCTCAGCTCCAAATCTTTTTTTTTTAAATTTTTATTGTTGGTTGTTCAAAACATTACATAGTTTTTGATATATCATATTTCACACTTTGATTCAAGTGGGTTATGAACTCCCATTTTTACCCCGTATACAGATTGCAGACTCACATCAGTTACACATCCATTGATTTACATATTGCCATACTAGTGTCTGTTGTATTCTGCTGCCTTTCCTATCCTCTACTATCCCCCCTCCCCTCCCCTCCCCTCCCCTCTTCTCTCTCTACCCCTTCTACTGTAATTCATTTCTCCCCCTAGTATTATTTTTCCCTTTCCCCTCACTTCCTCTTGTATGTAATTTTGTATAACCCTGAGGGTCTCCTTCCATTTCCATGCAATTTCCCTTCTCTCCCCCTTTCATTCCCACCTCTCATCCCTGTTTAATGTTAATCTTCTTCTCATGCTCTTCGTCCCTACTCTGTACTTAGTTACTCTCCTTATATCAAAGAAGAGATTTGGCATTTGTTTTTTTAGGGATTGGCTAGCTTCACTTAGCATAATCTGCTCTAATGCCATTCATTTCCCTGCAAATTCTATGATTTTGTCATTTTTTAATGCAGAGTAATACTCCATTGTGTATAAATGCCACATTTTTTTTTATCCATTCGTATATTGAAGGGCATTTAGGTTGGTTCCACAGTCTTGCTATTGTGAATTGTGCTGCTATGAAAATCGATGTAGCAGTGTCCCTATAGCATGCTCTTTTCAGGTCTTTAGGGAATAGACCGAGAAGAGAAATAGCTGGGTCAAATGGTGGTTCCATTCCCAGCTTTCCAAGAAATCTCCATACTGCTTTCCAAATTGGCCGCACCAATTTGCAGTCCCACCATCAGCTCCAAATCTTATTTTTAGTTTTCATCTTTTGGTACTGAGGATTGAACTCAGGGATGCTTCATCATTGAGCCATTTCTCCAGCATTTTTTATTTTTTTTTTCGAGACAGGGACTCACTAAATTGCTTAGCGTCTTTCTAAGTTGCTGAGGCTGGCCTCAAAACTGCAAACCTGCCTCAGCCTCCCCACTTACTGGGATTACAGGCATATGCCACCACACCTGGCTGTGTTCTGAATTTTAAATGATGCAACATGTTCCTTTCCTGTGTATATATATATATATATATATATATATATATATATATATATATATATATATATATTTAGTTTACTGCAGCATTTGGCACTTTGATTACACACACTTCTCTGTGTAATCAAAATTTGGTATCTTGTGGAGATAATGAACCAACAACATTCAGGAAGAGTGGCATCGACTAGTTAAACAAGAGAAACTCTGTGCATGTATGAAAAAGTAACATCAATCCCCATTATTGTGTATCACTGTGATGCACCAATAAAAAAAAAAAGAGACTCAGAATCTTTTCCTTTCCTCTCTCCTTCAAAATTGCCTGATCTTTTATATTATTATCAATTTTGCTTGAGGGGAAACACATAAATGACTTCTCATATTGTTGCTGGAGTTCACTTTCAAACCCCAAAGTAGACATTAAAAGATTAAATGTCCAAAACTTCTTTGGTTCATTGCCCTACAGCAGTGTAGACTGTGATCAAAATGAACTGAAAATGACCTATTTAACATGTGAGAGCCAAGAGATTTAAGGCAAGGTCACTGGTAGAGAAATAGGAGGCCAATTCTTCCAAACTGTGAGTCCACACTGTGATTCAGAGGTCAGAGGCAGGGACCGCCCCCACCCCAAGCCCCTCCAACAGCGTGAGCAGCGCTGCATCCTGAGGGAGCCCAATATGGCTTGTTGGATGTGTGGGTGTGATTGTGAGTCACCTATTCTGCAGTAGCCTGGGGACACTTTGGGAGGCATAGACCCTCTTCCACCATCCCCACTGAATACTAATCCTCAGATGCATGATCAAGACCCAAGCAGCCTCTCCAGGCACTCAGCCTCCTAAAGGACCCTGCAGGGTGCCCTGAACTGTGGTGCTGTCCCTACCTGGAGCACAAGGCTCTCTGCCTAGCAGCTGGACCCACTCACCGTGCTGCTCCTTGAGCAAACCTGCAACAGACACAAACAGACCCATCAGTGAGACTTGTTTGCACTGAATCTTCTGAGTGGATGGCGTGTGATTATATTAGATTGGCTAATTTATATTATATCAATTGGACAAATTTTCTAAATGATCAGTCCATTTTTTCTGTTGTTCTATGCACTTCCAGTCTTGGCTTTGTATATTTCCATTTTTGCTGTTTCCTAACAGCCAGAAACCCAAATATGCCTTGACACAAGGAAAGTTCCCATATAAACAACAAACAAACAGACAAAAAGCCCTGTTTTCACAAAGTTTCTTGTGACGCATGGGCAAAGAAGGCTGCCTGGTAATTCTGGGGCATCTGGGATGCTGACAACCCCCCCCCCCCAGACAGCAGCAAGCACCTTCTCAGGAAGGCGCTTCTTGCCTCCCTGGCTTTGCTCACTTGGATTAGCGCCCTGGCCCTTCCTAAGTCCTGTTGGAAGGGAAGTCACCATCAACAGGCAGGACTCGCAAACACTAATTCAGCCAACTGAGAAAAGGACTGGACAGAATCACAGACCAGCTCCCCAAGAGCCGCTGGGAATGGCTGGCTTCAGCTGTGCTCCAAATAACTCCCAAGAAATGCTCAAAAGTTAGAGGCAGCAGAGCAGGAGACCCTAGTGAGTGGCCCTGCTTAGAGAGAAGCTACCCTAGAGAGGGGTGGTGCCTCAGGCAGGCCAGGCCCTGGGTGACAGTGGTCACTGGTAGTCTTGGTGCTCATGGTCAACCGCAGTCTTCCATGAGTCCCCAGGACACACAGAAAGCAGCAGCAGGGCCCTGCCATTGCCATTTCAGGAGGGTATATGATGTGATAAGCCAGGGTTTCCATCCCAGGACATGCACAGAGCATTTCATCATCCCTGGGCACACTAATGAATACCTCAATAAATAATCTGGTCTCCAAATCAACCAATTTAAGGGTAGACCACAAAAGTTCTAAGCATATATGCTGTTTTTATGAAAGAGCTGATCTTGACCCCCAAACTTCATGTTCTGGTAACTATGCGATGCGATAAGGTGAAGATGGACTAACTCTTCCTTTTTATGGCTTTTCCTGCCAGTTATCAGTGATGCAGGGGACCCACAGTCCACTCCTGACTTGTGGTGACTAGCACACTCTGCTTCCCAGGAACCTGAGCCACCCCGCCCCATGCACTTCCCTGTTACTTTTGGCTCTTCTGGCATGCATCAGCAGAGCACAGGTGACCACCAGGCTGACTTCCAGGAGGACCAGGAACACACACAGCCCCATTGTCCAGGACCAGTCTTTGGGAAACAAGGCACCTGAAACACACAATCATCAGACTGGAGTCCAGTTGGACAGCAGGGGACCTGGCTGTGGGGTGACTCTCCAGGAGCCTTCTCCA
Organism: Callospermophilus lateralis; assembly: GCF_048772815.1. Lineage (NCBI taxonomy): Eukaryota > Metazoa > Chordata > Mammalia > Rodentia > Sciuridae > Callospermophilus > Callospermophilus lateralis. Next base: position 779,390 of record NW_027510148.1, read on the forward strand.
GACAGGAGGAGCTCAGAGACTCTGAGCATTCCTGCCCTCTGCTCCACTCCAGGGAGTCAGGAATTCTGAAGGTTCTCCTCCTTCACAGCATGGGGCAGAGACCAGAGGTCATGTAAGGGATTATGAAGATGTTGAGACATGTCCAACATGTTATGATAAATCAACACAGGGTATAATCTAGATTTAATAGTGCTTATGATTATATTTGTGACATGTAATTATTTTATAATAAAATGTTACTAATAGAACACAGTTTTCTCCTTCCATGTGGATCTCTTTTCTCCTTTCTCGCAAGCCCTGATGTGGCCAAGTCCTCTTTACCTGGTTGTTTTCACACATGTATGCACATGAGTGACCCCACAACATGTTGCTGAGGAGTTGGGGGAGCTCCTCTGAAGGCAAATGAGGAAGTTTGATCCTTTTAGAGGGTAAATCTAATAGGTCGCATGGACCAAGTCCCAGAGACAAAACCCTTACATGCCCTGGTATCCTTCTGAGAGGAATGACCACTGGTCCTTTAAATAAGCAGCTCTGGCCGGGCCATCCACACCTGTCTGTGCAATAACCTTCCCTGAAAAGAGGTCCTGAAGACCTCCTCACTCAGAAATTGCACTCATGTCAATAAGATGCTTTTGATCTAATCAATGGCTTTTAGTTATTATCAATGATTTTAAGTTCCATATAGAAGCATTTTTACTATTAACTGAAGACACTTTTTAAATTTTCATCTTCCATTTTTTTTAAGAGAGCTCTAGTATGATGACCTGAGCGTTGGTGAGTTTTCCTCTCTCACTTCCCACTCACGGTGAGCTGCCTCAGCTGCTTTCTTCACTATGAAACTCTAACAGGGAGACTTGGTTGATTTTTCCTTCTCTAATTTTGCTTTACTGAAATTGCAATTTAAAAAAAAAACAGAAAATACAAACTCTACTGCTCTGATATATGCTTTTGAAACATTCTCCTTTTGAACATGGAATTTTCCTCCATTATGTCAAACAAATGTGGGTGCTTGAACTGAAGCACCCGAGGAAGGGCATTTTAGTTGATGGGAATCTTAGGAGACTTCATCAGTGAACAGGCAGTGCCACACCTGAGCTGAGCCTTTGGCAAGTGATGGGGACAGGAGAATTAAGACACAAGTCCCCCTGGGTGCCATACCACCTCAGCTAGTGGGATGCAGTCCCCTATGGTGTAAGAGTCAACAGGGGGACCGCAATGCACAGGGGTTGGAGTGGATTCCTGGAGGACAGGTCCCTGGGATGCGACTTGAAGGACCAGTGGGGAAGCTTGGTGAAGGCTCCCAGAGGACAGGAGTGTGGGGTACCCTGTGGTTGGGACGGGACAGAGAAAGGAAGGAAGTGCAGAGTTGAAACAGAGGTCATGTGAAGGCAGATGAGAGGAAGAGCCTGTGGACCTGAGTCACTGTCACGCCCTGACTGGGCAGAAGGACAGAAAGCCGCAGGAGAGTAGTCGGGACCAACTCTTGTGGAATGCCCACTCTGGGTCTGTGATACCCAGGTGAGTTCCATCAGTCACTCATCAGCCTTCTCATGGCGCACACACCATCGGGAGCCCTATTTCTTCTTTGGGAATTGACAGGGAAGGTCAGTACCCGCCAAAGATCCCAGAGATGATGGGTGGCACTGTCAGGATTCACACTAATTAGTCGGTGGCAGAACAAACATTAAAGTGTTCTGAATGATTTCCTCCTGGGCAATAGCTAAAGAACATCTTGAGGAGAATCTGGGAGATTCTCTCCCATGTTGCATGGGCTTTGAAGGCTTTTGCATATCCGTAAATTCATTTTCATAAGTAAAATCATTTCTTTGCGGATAAATGGGAGCTGAGGATGAGCTGTGTTTTCACTAAGACTCCTCACATGGAAGTCACAGAGGAATGGACCAGAACCTGGCCCAGGTGACTGCCCAGATCTTTCCTCATCACACCTGATCAGCTGCAAGGACAGCGCGGACTGTGGAGGGAACTCACCTGCCAGAGACACATGTGCTTCCTTCTGCTCGCCAAGGAGTGGGTTCCTTACAACACAGGACAAGTTTTCTGTTGACCTCTTGTCCACTGTGATGGATGCCTGCACCTGAAACGTGCCAGGCTCTTCCGTTCTCACTGTCTCATAGGCTTGTGTGAAGTGCAGTCCCTGCCTGCCCTTCCACTGCACCTGGGGCTCGGGGTACCACCCCGTGGACCTGCAGGTCAGCCTGATGCCCCAGGCTGCATCAGGTTCCACATGAACACGAGGAGCCATGCCGGTGCCTGGAGAGGGAAGGAGGCAAAGAGCGCACACTGTTCCAGAAATATCCAGCTGTTTCACATGGACCAGTAAAACTGTGATTGCTCATTAACCTCTGTGAACCTCAACTCTGTGTTTTGTTTTTGTGACAATGGGGTAAAGTCACACAACGGGTTTGGAGGAGGAACAGATTAAGACCACAATTTGGCCTTTACTAGAGTACTCCAGTTCCTACCAGGTCCCTTCCTGCTGTGTTTCTTTCCCTTGTTCCCCTTTGAGAACTACATGTAGTTAGTAAAACCCATTGGTCCATTTGCAGCCAGTGGACACACATGAGCTGGTGGCTTCAGATGTCAGTTGCAAGTTGTCCACATAATTTCTATCACCCTTCTCCTATACAACTACCTCACATGGAACTTCATATGGCCTTGGGCCAATATGGTAGACACTAGCCACTGTAGCAAAAGAACCTGGAAAGATGTCTATGCACCCCCCACCATAATTAGAAGCTACCCCCATGAACTGTATCCATGGATACACCTGCTCAGAGGGGGGATGCCTGCCTCAGTGCCCTTGCTGTTGGGAGTGTCCTAGAGGCTGTACAGTGTGCTGTCCCTGGACATCATCTGTGTGTCTTGGTCATCATGTTGCCATAGGAACTGGCTCATCCTTCCCTCACTCTCTCTCTCTTCAAGGACAGGGGTGCAAGAGCAGCAGTGACACTTCTCCCAATGTGAAGATGGAGGCTGCACTGGGGGAAGGCTGAGGATCAGGAGTAAACGAAGGTGGACACACACAGAGAGACCCACTCCTCCTGCCTTTGTCCCTCCTCCCAAGATTTGGGATGACAAGCAGCTGTCACTTGTGCATAGTGTTTTGCAGCTTAGTGTGTACTAACACTAACTGATCCAAACCATCACAGTGTATAACAAAAACTAAAGTAAATTTACTGGTATTAAACAATCACTTTTGTGGGCTGAATCATGTTCCTTAGAAGATATGTTCAAGTCCTAAACACAGTGCCTCTGAAGGTTCCTGTGAGTGAAAATAGTGTCATTTTAGATGTAATTCCTAAAAATGAGCCTACATAGGTCATATTGGACAGGTGGGACATTCCCACAGAGCCAAGATGACATGGCGAGATGGAAGCAGATCTTCGAATGGTGTGGTCACAGTGCAGGAAGTGTCTGGAAGTTGGAAGGCACAGGCCTCTCTGTTGGATTACAGGAGGATGACACCTTGAGTTTGGAAGTCTTCACTATGGAAATGTTTTCAGGATATGTGTGCACAAAGATGTTTAGTTAGGAGAAAATTTAGCAGAAAAATCTGTTTTCAACTGGTCAGTAATTCTTTCTCCTAGTCTTCTTTAATTTGGGAAGAATCAATAAGTACCCACCTTTCACTGTGCAAGCATGAGTTTAGGGGTGCTCATGGACTGTCCAAAACTGTCACTGAATATAGGGCAAGGACATGGCCTGTCAAGGCACACTGCAGGAAGAGATCTCCCCCTCTTGGGCTCCCTGTGACAGACTGGGTAGGCCTCTCTGAAGGCCAATTGTGAGGATGGCAATGGAGAAACTCATTGCCTGAGATTGTCACAAGGTCCCATGACAAGAGCAGGGGCAAAGCTGTTCAAGCTCAGTGTGAGCCTGAAGCCTGAACCCCTCCACACCTGCTCACCCTGGCAGAACTGGCAGTGCTGTGGGTGGAGTGTCTGGGCAGAGCTGGGATCTGGGACAGGAGCTCAGTGCAGGGATCCAAGCAGACAAGAGTGTCATAGGAAGATGGAAACAACCATGTTGGACTGGGCAAGAGCAATTCCTGATGGTGGTGCATCTGATCTTTCCTGTCTCCTTCCATCTCCTTCTGGATTTTAGAAACTAGAGTGATATCTTAGGCTGAGATGTGCTTCTGGGACTCCTCGGAAATATCATGGCTGGGATGGAGCTCAATGACAGAAAATGTGCCCAGCATGATTGAGAGCCTGAGTTCAATTCCTAGAAGAAAGAGAAGAAAAAAGAGAGAGATAGAAGAAAGGAAAGGAGAGAGAGAGAGAGAGAGAGAGAGAGAGAGAGAGAGAGAGAGAGAAGAAGAAGAAGAAGAAGAAGAAGAAGAAGAAGAAGAAGAAGAAGAAGAAGAAGAAGAAGAAGAAGGAGAAGAAGAAGGAGGAGGAGGAGGAAGGAAGAAAGTGGAATGAAAGAATGATATATACTAGATTCTCTCCTTTCTCCTCTTCTTAATTATGTTGACAAAGAAAAGGGTTGCGACTATATTTCTCTTACAGCCTGAGACCATTGGAATAGATTAGTCAGATGTTTTCTTCCTCTTTAACACTCTTGAAATTCCTTCATAGGATTTGCCTAGACTATACCTCCATTGTCCACTATACCCAGTATTTATCCTAACGAAGTATAGGCAGAACAAAAAACAGAGTTAACGTTCTACAGAATATAAAGAGTTTTCATTTCAGAGAAGTTCACCTGTGACCAACACTTTGAAATGTGCTTCATTGTGGTAGGTGGAGCTTAAAAAGAAACATCTATAGTCGCCTTCATCTGTAGGGTGGATGTTGCGGATCCTCAGGGCCACTTGCCCCCTGGTGATGTTCTCCCTCAGGATCTCTGCCCTCCCTTGGTTCTCTGGATGCTGCTGGTCCTTGTTCTGGGAATTCTTATAGTTATGTACCAGGCCTGATTTGTTCGTATGGTGCCATGTCACCTCCATGTTCTGAGTATCCATGGAAGGGCTGAGGTAAGAGGAAAACATGGCCTCTTCTCCCACCATGACAATGATGGGTGAGCTTGGTCCAATCACGAGGAACTGCCCTGAAAGTGATCAAGAAAAATGATAGAGGCTTTGCATAGATTGTGGCACCTAGCCTGAAGCTAATTTTATAGAACATTTTTAGTGCACCTGTATTTTGATGATAATCCATCCGATGAGGTCAGGCAGGGAATTTCATACTTGGATAATCACATGAGCTGAAGAATTTTACACCTGTAGCATCTGTTGTAGTGCTTGTTAAAATTTGAATCTCCAATGGCACCCAAAAGCTCATGTATTAAAGACTTGGTTCCAAGATGGTGATGCTATAGGGAGGTAACAGAAACTACAGGAGCTGGCACCTAGTTGAAGGGAGTGGTTCTATCCTGTCTTCAGCCTCTTGCTCTCACTCTGCTCTCTTGCTGCCATTAATTGAGTAGCAATTAATGCCCTCTCTGCTGTGGGTCTCTGCCTCACCATCAGCCCATTCAATGGAACTGGCTGACCATGAACTGAAACCTCTGAAATCATGAGTCAAAAAAAATCTTCCTTCCCATAAGTTGATTTTCTCAGTCATCTTATAACAGCAAATAAAAAAATTAACTAACTCAGAAAATAGGTACTGAGAAGGAGGGTTATTGCTGTGACTGTACCTGAACACATAGTCCAAAATCCTTTGAAACTGGTTGTTGGAAGAAGTCCTATAATGTTGAAATTGGAACTTAATGAAGGACTCTTCTGATAGGAGCTCAGAGGATTGAAATGCCAATAGGCATATGGACAATAAAGACTTCATTCATTAGGCTTTTTTTATGTACATATCTATGTTTATTTTTTAATTGAATTTATTTTTTAAATACATGACAGCAGAATGCATTTAAATTCTAATTACACACATAGAGAACAATTTTTTCGTATCTCTGTTTGTATATAAAGTATGTTCACACCAATTCATGTCTGGAAATGAGCATGCTGTGGGGAATTGGATTAGCAGTCACATCTGTTACATTCTAGAAAATAACCTGTCTAAATTTTACCCATGCTCAGAGACTATATGTGAGATTGAGTTTAAATATGATGGATTCACTCATCCAGGAGAGAGAATTTACAACTCACAGCACTAAGGCAATGATAGTGTATTGTTCGCAGCTTTTAGCCAGGTTCAATTCTGGGAGCTAAAAGCAGAGCAGAAAGATTTGAAAAACTTTCAATTTGGGCATAAAGGGAAAATGTTTAAGTTTGTGGTCAAGGAGGATGTGATTGCTGAAGAGATCAGTGTCTATAAAAAAAAAATACAAGTGCTTCTCATTGGGACACTTGAAAAGATGTCTCCAGGGTATCAAGAATTGTACAGACAACACACAACACAAACTCAATGATGTCAAAGAACAAACTCACTTGAAAGATTGCTTTGAGAAAAGAGGCAGGAATACCCTGTTCCAAAAGGACCATCTAGGAAACTGCTTTCCCCAGGATTCATGTCAGCATGCTCAACTAACTAGGAATTCAGAAGTCACTGAAGCCATAGTCCCAGTGGGTCCAGTTAATGCTTGAGCTGGCAGCAGTTCTTGGCATCGTTTATGGGGTGCTGGTTTTGAAGGAATGGAGAATGCAAGATCTATGGGATCATGGGGGTTTCCACTGAGATTTAAAAGGGAGACAAATAAGCCAGGCTGGGTGGGACAGTCTCAGCTTCCCTGAAGGGTTAATGTGCTAACTGGTGAGAATAAGGAGGGACACCAAAGTTGTTATGTTGACCACAGGAAGTTGGAGATGCCAGGAATTTGGGATATTAGTCAAGAAAAGTAGCAGGCAATAAAAAGAGTCAGCCCAATACAGTGATCATGTGGGATACAACTGGCAAGGTCACACAGCTTGCCAAGCCCTTTGGACTCCACACGCTGCCCCCATGTGCCCTGGATGCCAAACATGGAACTAAAGGATTTAGGGTTTGCCATCTGGATTTTAATCTTGCTTTGGTCTGATCCCTTCTTTCTCTTGCCCATGTGAAAACCACATAGCTAACAAACCATGCCTAAAAATCTCCTACAAACAAAAATGAAAGAAAGATGATAAACATAGTGAAAGCATGTGAAATATAAAAACCCCTAGACAGGTACACAGAAGAGAACTAGAACAAAGATCCAATCTCAACAAAATAAACCCCATTGAAACAGTAAAGTTACCAATACAGTAAAACCTCAAATCTCAGAGATGAATGAGAAGAAAAAACAAAGAATATTTGCAAAAAAAAAAGAAGAAGAAAAGAAGAAGAAGAAGAAGAAGAAGAAGAAGAAGAAGAAGAAGAAGAAGAAGAAGAAGAAGACAAAGAAGATGAAGAGGAGGAGGAGGAGGAGGAGGAGGAAGATGATTTTAAAAGTGCAGGCATAAGACATTATTTTTAAAACTAACCTTGAATTTAAGTAGACTAAATGCTCCAACTAAAAGATAATGACTGGCTGAATGTTTATAAAAACAAGACCAACATTTGCTGCCTATAAGAAACTCACTTTAAAAATTAATATGCACAGAAAGTGAAAGACTGGAAAAAAATCTAAAATATCAATTTTTTATTATTTATACATTATAATCATCTTTTTATAAATTATATTATTTTATCCTTCTGGAAATTGGAGGTCAAGTATTTTGCAGAAATTGATGGCTGTCAACCAGATATTTTGCATGTTGTGTGAACATAAGTCAAAGATAAAATGAAAAGAAAAAGTACCTCCCAAAATAGAATTAAAGACAGAAACTTGAGAATAGCCCTAAGATGTTTAGTTGTAGAAAACAAGAAATAACTGAGGCCTGGAATTGTAGTGTGGAATAAGATGTCCTCTCAACAAGTCTCCAGTGTAAAGGAAAGCAGTCTTCCTCCTTCTGACTCACCTGCACCTGGCCAGGGAAGAAGGAGGGAGAGCAAGCATGTCCAGCTGCCCACACAGAAGAACTGCATCCTAGCTGGAAGGTCCCAGTGCCAGTGGGACTGTCACAGAGCACAGTCCTGAGATGCAGTACCTACATCCCTCTCCATAAACAATTGCTAAACAGAAAACCAACTTACAACATCACTGAATACTGGAAATGAAAGTAAAGTGTCATGCAAGTCGACTTTGATCAAGTTGAGTCATTCTTTTACATGTTAAAGGACCAAATAAGGAAAGAGAAGAGATACACAGAAGTCATTATAATATGGTAAAACCCCTCCCAGCACCAAGGAAACGGACTCTAATATCTTTTTCCAGACTTTGATTTTTGTTTTCTCTTTTTGATTGGTTTGCCTGTGGAGACATTTTTTATTGGTGCATTATAATAATACACAATGTTGGGATTCACTGTGACATGTTTGTACATACACATATTATGATTTGCTTCATTTCTTTCCCCAGTACCACCATTTACACTCCCTTCTTTCCTATCCCTAATTGCCTTCCTCTAGTCTACTGGTATCCCTTCTATTTCTATGAGAGCCTTTTTGTTTTGTTTTGTTTTATGTTTTCCTCTCTAGCTTTCACAGGAGAGAGAACACACACTTTGACTCTCTGAGGCTGAATTATTTCACTGAATATGCTATTCTCCAATCCTATTTAATACCTTTGCACTAAAGAAAGATTTCCTTTTCAGACAAAATATGGTTCACAGACTTCTACATTGCTGCCCTAATCCTAATGTGTACTCAAAGTTAAATAATCTGATTTTTATCCCTTGACGGGTTCCTTTAGAAATTCTTTATAGCTGTATTATTAAGGGAAATTGCAAAGATAACGTTACATTTATGAGTGATGCGTATGTTTGCTTGTGTTTTATTTAAGGATTATAAGAAGACCTGTGGTCTTCAGGAGATAATAAAGATGGGCAATCTGTGATAGTTTTCTGAAAACCTCTCATGATGATTTGACCTTATTCTTCTTGTTCTCTAACTATGTAAATATAGAATATGAACAGATATGTGCACAGAAATTTTGTGATGTCACATAGAGTTAAGATATCACATATAGTTGTACCTCTAGTTAAAAGCAAGCTAAAATGGATCCAAATATTTTTTAAAAACCCACATGGCTTCATAAGGTTTACATAATTATAAGCTATGCCTTTATTATTAATGAATATTTTCTCAGTTATTTGAATAATCTATAGTCCTTAATTCATGGAATATTTAACATATATGTCTATTTACTTAATTAATATATGTGTATTTGCTTCTTATAATTTTCTTTCAACAGAAAACACATAATTTATATTCCTTATACATGCATTTATCGGATGCTCTGCTTTTTATAGTTACAGATATTTGAGCAATGTATTTCACTATAAAATTTTTTTTTCTTTCAAGAGATTATACAACCATCAAGTAATCTCTAATTCTCAAATTATTGTACAAACTTTTATAAGATAATAAACCAATATAATTTTGTCTACAGAAATATCCATATTTCAATATATTTTCATTGAGATATTTTTTCATATCAAGGTACAATAATTTGTTTAGATTCTAAGACTTATAGAAATTCCTCCAAATTATAACCAAAAGAAAGAATTCTAAACTGAGAAGAAGATACTTCCACATAGAGGAAACATAAATTGGAGGTCCTACAAAGAGGAAAGAAATCCTCTTTGGGAAATATAAGGTTGTTACATTCTAGATTTTTCTACATAAGGAAATCCTTACATCATTATCTATTATCTAGACAGATAATAGAGAAATTTAAAATAATTGAGAAACTGATTTATGTATAACTAGACTGAGTGTAAATATAAACTAATCAATTCTTGTATGTTTTAGGCTATTTCCCTGACCTTATTATGTTGATGTGAGCTAAGATTTTATCCATATTTTGACATAATGAAGACTTATTAAAATGTTAAGTTTATTTCCTTTAACTAAAGTTTTTATTTACCTAGTGATTCTTAATGTTTAAGAATTAGTTTTAGTGAATAAATTCACATCCTTAGTTAAAACAATCAATGTTTTAAAATGCTGACTAAATTCTAACTTTAACATTTCTCCTTGGAGACTAAATTTGATTCTTGCATATTACTTGTATTTGTTGGATGTTTGTGAGATTTTGAAGAACATTTAATTAGGATGGGTGTTCTCCAAATTAATGTTGTACATTAGTTTTGAACAATAAAAGTTGCAAAATTTGTTGGAAATTCATTGGTATTATATAAGTTCTCTGACTGGACCTATTATCCATAAATAATATGGTAAGACTCATATACTACTCCCTACACTGGGAAGTAACCTTAATCATATTTTTAAAAAGATAATTAAGAGACACCCATTTAAAGGATAATATTCTGAGATATGGAGATATTTTGAGACCTCTCAAAAAGAGATTGAGGGATCTTTTTGAATTGTTAGAATGAATCAACTAGTCTATACACTGGGAGATTACAATAATCAAATGGTATCTCATTTTCTTTTTTTTTTTAATTAATTTTTATTGTAGGTTGTTCAAAACATTACATAGTTCTTGATATATCATATTTCACACTTTGATTCAAGTGGGATATGAACTCCCATTTTTACCCCATATACAGATTGCAGAATCACTTCAGTTGCACAACCATTGATTTACATATTGCCATTCTGGAGTCTGTTGTATTCTGCTGCCTTTCCCATCCTCCACTATCCCCCCTCCCCCCTCCCCTCCCCTCTTCTCTCTCTACCCCCTCTACTGTATTTCATTTCTCCCCCTTATATTTTCCCTCCTTTCCCCTCACTTCCTCTTGTATGTAATTTTGTATACCCCTGAGGGTCTCCTTCCATTTACATGCAATTTCCCTTCTCTCTCCCTTTCCCTCCCACCTCTCATCCCTGTTTAATGTTAATCTTCTTCTCATGCTCTTCTTCCCTACTCTGTTCTTAGTTACTCTCCTTATATCAAAGAAGACATTTGGCATTTGTTTTTAAGGGATTGGCTAGCTTCACTTAGCATAATCTGCTATCATCAAAGAAGGCCTTAAAAATTGCCTACTAGAAAGAAAGATTGAAGGGAACTTTTCAAACTTATTATAGACCAAAACAAATTCAGGGAGATTTTCAAGAAATCCAAATTCATGTATTATTTCAAAATTTAAGCCAAATATCTAATCTTACCTAGAGAAACATTATGCTATTACTTAGCAAAAATTTGAAATAGAAGGCAATTTTAAAACTAGATTTAAGGGAAATTAATCTTAACCATGTCCCAGTAACACAGAATAGGGACAAATCTGATAGTCTAACTGAAGTACAGACAACCCTCCAAAACAGATATCCAACATATAAACAAAATGCCTAAAAAAGAATTTTAGTAAGCCTTTAGAAAATTTCTACTATTTTCATAGAGATACTTAAAGGGACAATACAGTACCTAAACTTATAAGGGGCCACCTATTTTCAAAAGATGAGTCTATTATCCAGTTAGCCATCAATATTACAAAAGATTTACATAATTCTAGCCAAGTTTAGGTGTTGCACTATAGTTAAATGGAGCCCAAGTGAAGAAGAAAACTAAAGGCAAACATACAGACAAAAAGAGATTAAAATTGTAATCTTACCACAAGAAAAATATGATTCTTAGTTAAAAATTTTACTCCTCTTCTAATTAAAAACAGGTTTTGAGAGCCTCTAAATATTTAAATGGAGTCTTAAGTCAAGCCCTGTCAACAGTTTGTCACTGTGGAAAATAGCCCTAAAAATAGTTACTCCTAAAATATTAGACAGCCATAAATAAATCAGCTCCATAGCCAATAACTAATTTTAGTAATAAATTTAACATAATAGAGCTTTTTTCAATTTTAGTGCGCTGAGATGATACCCTACATACATTAATATTTTTGAAATTAGTAAAGTCATGGATTATGCATGGTTACTGGAGCTAATTTTGCTACATTAAGTGGAGTTATTAAAGATGTTCATGCATATGTTTCTTTATACACAATTGTTTTGACAATAATCCCTCAAGATGTCATTGCTAGTTCAGTTTCATACAATTTCTAAATTAGGTCATTGTCTTAAATCACACTATTGACTTATTTTTACCTATTAATATTTGAGATACTAACTCTCCATACTTAAGTCTACACTAAGTTTGAAAATGATAATGACAGGATTTTTTTTAGATTCATAGATAAAAGACTATTCATTTCTTTTCTCTATTTCATTTTTTTTAATGGTAAAAACAAAATATCTTCTCCAGGCTTATTTAGCATTTGACTTTCTATTTTGGATAGATGTTTAAATAATTTTTCATGCCCCTAGTAAAGACCACCACCACTCCTAATTTAAAAACTCTGTCTCTACCTTTATTCCAAATTAAGATAATTGATTAAGTTAATCTAGATCTAATTTCAAAATATAAATTTTTGTATACAACTTATTGTATTCTTCATTTTTGATAATTCTGTTAAAGTCAAAATCAAGTCATACATTTAGTAAAGGCTAAATTTCTATTTACCATGCCCCCTAAATTGACTTTTGTCAAGTCTCACAACCAGCTGAAGATAATAAATTTTTATCATTTAGATACTTGTACTATTGTCAATAATTTATAGTAATGATATTATGATATATGTCAGTATTTCATTCAATGTTAATATATTAAAACAGGGAGAATCAGGATCCCACAGGGTCACAATAAATCTTACAAAATATTTTTTTTAATTTTTTTAATTGTAGTATTGAGTCTTTCTGCTGCTGAACATGATTCAGTATATTAAATGAAATTTCAAAAAATAGAGTTTAACCCGGTTATCATGGAAAGGTTAAAACCCTGACACAGAAAAGTAAATTCCCAACTGTGGAGTTTATATCCATACAGCTTCATGAGCTTGTCAGGTAAGTGAAAATTAGGATCAAACTTCTATAGGCCCATTTCTCAGGTCCACCTTTAATATGCTTTGTGCTGTGGACTGGAAAGTCCACCTATATAATCATATTAATTGTCCTGACTGTAATGGTCAGTTACACCTATATGTTGATCCTGTGTAAACAGGCTGTCTGGGAGTATCTTTTGAAAAAAAGTCAGCATATGAGAAAACTAAACCAGCCAATCATGTTGGTCCTTAGAAATTAAGACTACATATCTGGACAATTGTCAAAATAGAATGACTATTGAAATAGAACCTTCCCATATAGGCCAGGCATTTACAGACGGGTCTCCTAGAATTGACAAGGATAATTGCAGAAGCCTTAACCCTCAGTGAGTTGGTATCCAACAGAATGTCTGGTGCTTCTGCCTCCAGAATTTTTACATTACTGACCTAAAAGACTCCTTAATGTGATAATTGAGAGAAAGGATTGTTAAAAAATCCTGTAGCCTATAAAAGGCACAACTTGCCTCATTCCATCCCTAGTTACAGTAGTGGAAAAGGACATTGATCCTTCATCAACTTTCCTTCATCCTATTGCCAGGTAGCACGCAGAAGTTAACATTCTGGCTTTGAAACAGGTGCATGCCAATTAACCAGACCTAGGCAAGCTCTTGATTTCATGATCCTTGAAGTGAATACTTAAAACATTATTCATTGTTCCTACAATACAGCATTTGTGGCTATGTTTTAAAACAATATGTGATTTTTTAAAAATAATTTTAATTAAATTTCCTCCAAGATCCCTCATAGTCAGATAAGTGCTGATGGAAGAATTGAAACTAAGTTAAAATCCTCTACAAACCACTGTAATGAATAATGTGAATGAGCCCTCTGCTCTATGGTTTGTGGAAAGGCTTGAATGTCATGCCAAATAAAAATGTCTATGTTGCTATGGTCAAACACAATGCTTCCCAATAAAATTGGGAAATGATTAAGAATCTTTTGATGAGTATTTGACAGAATAATAATAATAACCTAGATCTTCCAAAGTTATGTTATTGAAATGATATATTTTCAACTAATTCTTTTTGTGTTTCAATAGTAGATCATGAAAACCTTGGACCAAGAATCCAATGACTAAAATATACAATTCTCTAGTTGCCTTTTTAAAATATATATATATATATATATATATATATATATATATATATATATATATATATATATTAAGAAAGGGAGAATAAGTTTCAAGCTGCCCTGGATGCAGATGCCTTTAAGTGCTGATGCACCAGGTTCTGACCAATTACTGTTTTCAGTCCTGCACGGCAGTGCCAGGTCGCAGTAACTTGGGCATTGCCCCTGCTCAGAAAACAAGTCATGGCTCCAGGTGTTGGTGACACCTTGCTGGGGCTGAGTTACACTTACCTATTTGTAACCCTACTCCTTGCCTCATTTGAATGGCTTCTCCCCAATGAAAGGGTTTAGCACATGCTCTTCACTCTCTTTCTTGCCTGCCTTGCTCCCCTGTGGGAGCTGCAGCTGAGGAGTGGTCAGTGAACCCAAAGAAAAGGTACTTTCTGAGTCTGTGTGTTTATTTATTCCCCAAATTCACTTGGAGTGACCCAGATTGGTTTAGTTGTGAGACACAACACCTATCTATTTTCTTGAAATTGACATAACTTAATTCTTCTTTATAGTTGAATAAGACTCTTTGTATATATGCACCACATATACATCTGTTGACAGACATCTAGGCTAGTGCCATAGTTTGGCTACTGTGAATTCCACAGCTGTAAACATAGATATGCATGTATTGCTATAGCATGTTGAGTTTAATTTTTTGGGATAAATACTGACTAGTAGTATAGCTGGGTCAGATGATGCTTCCATGCCTAGTGATTAGAAGAATTTCCACATGAATTTTCAGAGTGACTGTACTAAAGTACAATATCACTAACAGTGTATGAGTTTATTTACCGCCACATCCTTGTCAGAATTTATGATTATGTGTGTTCATGATGCTTGCCCTTTTAACTGAAGTAGGATGGACTCTCAGTGCAGTTTTAATTTGCATTTTAATGATTCCTGAAGATGTTGAATATTTTTTTATGTTTGGCCATTTAATTTTATTTTTGTTTTGATTTTGGTTTTAGAGCTCCATGTATTTGCTTTTTCAATATATTTTAATAATAATAAATAATAAAATAATAATAAAAAATGGCCATCACATTTTTATTTGTGCAGTGCGAGGCCATCACCTCTAACATCAGTGTGGTCAGGAGCTGTGTGCAGAAGGGCAAGGACAGCACAGATGTCCAGTCCTCAGCATCCCTGTGAGGGGTCTTCCCTGGCACTGCTCCAGGAGATAAACCACCACCTTGCCTCTAACCTTGAGGAGCATGTGTGAGTCTGACCTCCCGTGGTTACAGGTATTTCTGGCTCAGGCCACCTGCACCTTGTGGCTCAGTGGTCGAGTGCCCCTGAGTTCAATCCCTGGTACACTTCCCCTGCAAAAAAACATTTATAGCCTGGCTAGAGAAAAAATAAAGAACTTTCCAGGAGAATAAAATGAAGGAAAGGTCAGTGAGCAATCACTTGCTGAAGCGATTTGTGCAGATGAAATGGAACCCTGTGCTAACAAGACGACAATAAGGAAACATCACGGAAGGCAGCACAGAGGTTGGCAGGGCTGGCCCTCTCCATAGAAGCAGAGGCCTGAAAGGGAGTGTGTCTCAGAGAAGGCACCTGGTGCTCTCCACGGGCTGGCTGCCCAGGTCCTTTTCAGAATTGTGCTTCCTACTTTCTGGTAAAGCACTCCATGGCTACTTCCAGGGCACAAATACACCCAGGTCCTGGTCATACGGACAGTAGAACTCAGTGGCTTCTACATGATGCTGGTTGTGTAGGCACCAACGATAGAGTCATGGCAGCTTCAAGTAAGATTCTGAAGGGGCAGCCTGGGATGCCAGGCTAACGTTGGCTGCAGGAGGAAGTGTCCTTGAGATCACCCAGTGCGGTAATGCCTGGTATATCAATGGGGATGGGGCCATCACCAGGACTAAGCTTGAGTAAGGCCACCAGCAGCATGCACTGGCTGACCTGGGAAGTCCCAAGTGTCAGTGCGAAGCCTCAGGGAGCATCTTCTTAGGGTTTTAGACAGCAGAGCTGTGGGTGTGGTGCTGCCCAAGGCCCTGTGCGCTCACTCCCCATGACAAAATCAAGACTTTGAGACTGGGCTTCACATAAATGCAGTTTTCATTGTGAGGCAGGATAGGCCCTGCAGGCCAGGGTTGAGTGCTATGGTGTGAATATGCTTTGATCATGCCTCCAGCAGCCCACCTGTTTGGACTTTGGTCCTCAGGTGGTGATGTTGAAGGTGGTGGAAACTTTAGGAGACGGAGCCTGATGAAAGGCAATTGGGTCACTTAGGCACTGGTCCTGGAAGGGATGATGGTCTCCCAGAATGAGTATTTTTTGTGTGTGTGAGATTGCATTGTTATGAACAGAGAAGGATTTGACCCTCCCACTCTCTGCCTTTCTCTCTCATGTGATTTCTCCTGGGTTCCTGCTGTCATGCCATCCACCACGAGGCCCTTAGCAGAGGACAATCCTGTGGGAAGAACTGAACTTGGACTTGCAGCCTCTAAAACTATGAGCTAAATAAACTTCATCTTGCATTGCACAGCCTCAGGTTATAACAAAGAACAACTAAAACCACATCCTAACAGGCATGAGGTGACATCACATGAGCTTCGACTCCAGTTCCCTTATTAGTGTTGTTGAGTGCAGCTTATGCAGTTGTCGTCCATTTATATGTCCTTTCTTGAGAAATGTTTATTCAAATAATTTTCATATTTTTGATGTCTTTTAGTGCTTTAATACTGAGTTGTGGGAGTTCTTTATTCATTTTTAATATGATTTTTCCAATTGCAGCATTCTTTCAATTTTCACTGTGTTCTGAATGCCAAGCTTTTAAATACAGATGCAGCAAGCCCATGGAGAGTGCCTTAGCATACATAGCTAAGCTCAGAGTTCTTCCATTAGCCTAGCAGTGGGCAAAGCCATAGACATGAAGCAATATGCAAATAGCTTATGCAAATCTAGTGAGTGCATTTTAATTGGAGAATTTAGTTCATCTACCTTTGAGGTGATTGTTGGTAGGTAAGGTCTTGCTACAACCATTGTGCAACCTGGGCTTTATTTTATTATATTTCCTTTTGGTCTTCTTCCCTGCTATAGTATGGATGTGAGGTGTCCCCCAAAATTTGTGCTAATGAGAAATATTCATCGGGGAAATGATTGGATTATGAGAGCTGTAACCTAAAGGCTCACTTGGGCTGACTTACTTTGGACCCAGAGCAATGGACATGGCTGACTGTGGACTAAACCTCTGGAACTGTGAGCTAAAACAAGCTTTTCCTCCTCTGTCTTCTTTTTATAAGGTGTTTTGATCACAGCAATTAAAATGTGACTCACTCTGTCTCACTTACGGTCTGACCTTCGTGGTTTGGTGATAATCTCCAGCTGATGTTTATTCCTTGCTATTGTTTGTTTGTTAAAGAATTTTGGCATTTATTTCAGTCCCCTAATTTGGCTTTGATTTTGCCTTGTTTATAAAAATTCTGACCAGGTTATCTATTTTCTCTGAGACTGTAGTCACTTCCATTGTTTCAGCCCTGTTTGGCACTCAGGTCAAGATTTTATGGTGGTCTGTTGTTGGTCTGTTGCCACTATTTCAATAGTAGAGATAAATCCAAGCCCTGGGTTTTCCCAAATGCACATTGTTGGTGGGTTGTTCAAAAGAAACAGGAAAGTGCCTAGAAAGAGTAGTCTGTATCTACAAGTCTTTCCCTGGGGCCAGGAGAGACTCGGATGCTTCATCCACAGATACCAGCCTGTGGCCAACAATTCTGTCAGTCTGTCAATCTATGTTACATTCTTTGCACACAGCCCACCAAAAGCAGCACAACACTGGGGTAGGAAAAAAAACTCACACTGCTAGTGGTTACCTCTTGCTGAGGCGGACTTGTGACCCAAGACTATAGCAACAAAACACAGGTGCTTTTGGCTGAAACCATGTCTATTGACTGGAGTTGCCTGTCTTTCCTGAAACTGGGGCTGTTCCACAGTCTCCATTGATAGGCAAGCCTGGGTGTGGAGGCACTTAGGACCTGCCCAGTATTAGTTTTCACCTGGGCAACACTGAGTTCCAGGGCAAAGTCTTGCACTTACCACACTTTCCTGTTACCCAGAAGATGGGTATTCTCCCACCCTGCTGCCTGAGGTCCAGATAATGTTGGTGAAGGCAGTCACTTGGGTACCCGGGCAGATGCTGAGCTAGGTCACACCTGCCTCTCAGATTGGCAATGACCTGCAAAGTCTCAGGAGTATGGTGAAGCCCACCCTGAAGCTGATGTGGTGCAGGCTCACACACGAGTCCATCCCACAGTTCCCACCTTGTGCCAGAGTGACTCTAGAGTCCTATGTCTGAGCAGTTGTCTGTTGAGATCTGCATTGCCCAAGTTTGGCCTTAGCCACCAACACTGGTGCTTAACTGGGATATGCCAAGTCTCCCAGCCACAGAGGCCTGCACAGACTTAGGAGGAGGTGATATGACCTGGGCCCCCTCTAAGGCTGGGAGCAATGCACACTGAACTGTGAGTCTGTGCCAGTAGTGCTCAAGTGGCATGTGCTCTTTGGCTGCTGTGACCAAAAGACCTGACAAGAACTTTTTAGAGGAGGAAAGTTTGACCCTTAGAGTTTCAGAGGTCTCAGTCCATAGACAGCCAGCTCCATTGCTCTGTATGCAAGATGAGAAGAACATCTTGGCAGAAGAGTGTCAGAGGAAAGCAAGCCAGAACATGTATTTCAGAAAGCAGAGAGACTAAGCTTGGCTCACCAGGGACAAAATATAAACCCAAAGGCAGTGACCTTCCTCCTCCAGCCACACCTTCCTGCCTATAGTCACCACCCAGTTAATCCATTCAAGAGGATTAATGCACTGATTAGGTTAAGACCCTCATAACCCTATCATCTCTCCTCCAAACTTTCTTGCATCTTCTGACACATGACCTTTCCACAGACAGCTCATAGCTAAACGAAAACAGCAGATCTCAGTCTTAAACGGGTCTAGAGGCTCCATCTGCACTATGGCCTGTTTACAGGGCCTTCTGTGCTTTGTCTTACCGAGACAGGGCTGGCACTAGAATCTTAGACAAAGCTTTTGCTGTCTTTCATGCCTAGCTGATCACTGAGTGGAGTCTTTCTCCCAGGTCAGCCTCTGAGGTTGGTGGAGGGGTGCAGGCCTTCAGCTGCCTGGCCTAGTCAAGTTCCAGGCTAAGTCCATGGGAATGGCCTGTCAGAAGTGGTGGAGCCTTGCCTACACAGGGTGTTACTGTAGTGGGCCTGGGCCTGGGTTTCATGTCTAAGCCCCAAACTTTATTCTCTCTTCCTCCCTGAAAGGGGAGGCAACTCTCTCCATGCTGGGCTTCTAGGAGTTGGGGATGGTGACTTGGGTAACTCGTTTCTTCCTGCGTACTTCAAGAAGTATTTTTGTTATACTAAAATAGAGCACCACCTTCTCTCACTTGTTTTCTTTTTAGCTCTTTTGAAGATAGTTTGGTGCATGAATATTATGGGTTGAATATGTGGTGTTCTCCCAAAACTCATGTGTGATACAATGCAAGAATGTTCAGAGTTGGAATGAATAGGTTAGAGAGCCTCACATAAGCAGTGGATCTATACTTCAGCCCTGGTGGGAAGCACTATGTGTGTGTGTGTGTGTGTGTGTGTGTGTGTGTGTGTGTGAGTGTGCACGCACGCATGTGTGCCTGCTTCCAGGCTGTCATGTCCTGAGCTGATTTCCTCTGCTTTGCCTGTCTGCCATGACACTTACCTCTCCACAGGCCCATACCTACGGAGTCCTCTGAACATAGACCGAACCTCTGAAACCCATGAGAGCGACATAAACTTTTTCTCCTTTACATTGTCCTCAGGTCTTTTGCTTACAGTGATGAAAAACTGACCAAAATAATGGATATCTCTTCAACTTGGAGTTTCAGTTGCCATTTTGCTTCATTCTTATTTATTCATTTTTATTTAAAGTAAAGGCATTAAAGTAAGCCTTAAATATATATGTGTATATGTTTATGTATGTGTGTGTGTGTGTGTGTGTGTGTGTGTGTGTGTGTGTGTGTAAATGGGCTAAGCCATGACACTGCAAAGCAAACCTCCTAAAAGAGTGTTTATTATAATTTAAAATTCATTTTTCTTCAATTAATAGTTGTATAGATTGCAGAATTATAAATCATCCTAAAGTTTAGTCCATTAACAGAGATAGTTTCTCATACAAGATTTTTGTCATTTCTGTATTTCAGGAATTTGAGGATGGTTGAGTAGCTGTGGCTCTTAGTCTCTTGTGAAGTTCTGGTTGCTGCTGGTTTTACAGGGGCCAGACTGTCCACTTCAAATTGATTCATCCACATGGATATGAGCAGGAGGCCTAAAATTCCCTCCATGGGGCCTCTCCATGGAACTGCTTGAGTGCCCTCATGGCATGGCGCTATCATGTTTCAACAAGACACCTGCTGTCCACTGCAGGATGTGACTTGGGATGCTACTTAACACTGACTGCACTGGATTCTGGGAGCATGGCTGTTACTCACTGAGGAAGATCTATGCAAGGGTACCAATAACAGGAGCAAGGAGCACTTCTTACCACACTGGAAACAGTGAAAACACAGTGAAACGAAGAAACCCAAGTTCTGCCCCTTCCCACTCAGTCACCTCCAAAACCATCTACTTATTTTTTACAAGATATTCATTTTACCTGCTGAAGAACTTTATACAGATGGAGATGTTCACTTTTTTTCTGTCTGCCTTTTTTTGATTAGCAAAATATATCTGAGAATCATCTACATATTGCATATTTCAGTGTCTCATTTTTTTTTCAGTGCCAAACACTATTTTAGGCTATGAATGAATTTAAGTTTACTTATAGATTCTCATGTAGGACATTAATTTCTAGCTTTCAGTTGTTTGTAATATAGCTGCTAAGAACATTCTTGAAGATCTTTGGTTCATAGTGTCTATTTCTTTAGAATAACACCCAGAGTGAAATTACTGATTATAGTAATATTTTAACACATTTAACATTATGAGAAATAACCAAATGTTTCTTCAAATGGATTCTTCAGTCAGCAAAGTGTGCAAGTTTGAGTTGCTCTAAACTCATTTTCTGTTATTTCTAGTTCTTCTGTGAGCAAGGCTTTGTGTCTTTTCTGACAGGCAACAAACACAGCAGATGCTCAAGGGTTTTGGCTGGAGGCAGACGTCATGGCCTGCATCTGCGTGCATGATCATGCGACCTAAAGGCCCTGGGATTACACACAGAGCTGCACAGAAATGCCTGGAGAGCATGTGTCCTTCTGGGCAATTCAATTCTATTCCATTCTGTGGTATTCAGTGCTGTATTTGCTCAAGAAAAGTGACGATTCTTACAGTGAACGACAATCGGTCTCTTGCCTGGGAAACCTCACCACTTCCTGCTCATACAGAAACAGTCCGTCAGCTGGTAAAGCACATTAGGCAATGTGACAGTGACCTACCAAGGACAGTCCTGAAGCACTTTCAGAGTCTAAGAAGGACGGCAGAGATTTGTCTTTCTGCAGGGAAGGGGATGGAAGGAGAGGGGGAGAGGGACAGCAGCCAGAGCACCTGAAGGCATCCCGAGTCTTCCCAAATGTCTGCAGGGAGCCTGGCTTCTTGTGGCTTGCAGCTCTCTACTCTGAGAATGGTGACCCAGACTGTCATTATGACCCATGAGGACGTAACCACTACACTCTAGAGAGGGACAGCGGGGTCTGCGGTCGGAACCTTGACAATGGTAAGGCCATTTGTACTTTTCTCACCAGCAGGCTCGGGGTAGAAGTACGGCCTCAGGGGCTCAGTGAACTCCCTTTTGAAAGTGTGGAGAATGGTACATTCAATCACATTGTAGAACGAGATCAACCCTTCCTTATACTGCAAAAAAATGGCCACCCTCAGGAGGGGCCCTGTAACCTGGAGAACGTGGTGGGAGACGGAGAGGGCCTTGTACATGCCATCTTTCAGGCACAGGGTCCAGAACCCACTCTGGGTCTTAGCAGAGATGTACTGTCCTTTGTGGTTCACTGACTCCACACAGATCCCGATGGTCCACTTGCTGTTCCCTGCTACTTCCACCTCCCAGTAGTGGGTGCCACTGGAGAAATGGTTCCGACCCAGCACAGCTGGCATTGTATCAAATCGCTCAGGTTTGTCGGGCATGTCCTGCTTTTTGGTCACGGATTTCACACACTTTCCATCAGGTGACACAGCAAGGTAAGGGTGAGCAGTGTCTTTATCCAGTATTATGTCTTCTGCAGAAGGAAGGAGAATTAATGGTAGGACTTCCACTAGAACCAGATTGTAAGACAAGGCAAAACAGGTCACACTTGAGGTTCTTTTCATAAGTAAGCACAGGATCCGTATGCTATTTCCCATAAGGTCATTCCACATCCAAACACAAAACGGTTCTGACTCAGTGTGAACTATCCCTGAACTATTTCATCTCTACAACAGATGTGAGGTGTTTCATCACAGGTTCCAACAGAACTGGTGATAGGTTGGGACGACCATGGTTAGGACCTTAACATAGGTAACGATAGTACAGATCTCAGGATATTTCTTCAATATTTAAGCAAGGTCTACCCCACCCACCTGGGTGGATTCAAAGGGATAGGGATGGCTGTGAAGGCCCTTACATGCTGAGCAGAGAGACAGAGCATGCCTGAGGGCACTAGCAGCAGGAGGTGGGCTGTAGGCAGCAGCATGTGAGCAGGCAGAGGATCCAGCCAGAAAGGCAGCACTTGGAGGGAGGGAGGCCCCACCAGAGCCTGTCTTCAGGAACGGGGCCTCTGGACAAAGTGGAGGGCAAGGGAGACAGTTGAGAGGGCATGTTCTGAGGCAGCTCCTTGTGGAGGGTTGACAGTCAGACAGATGAGAGGGTACCCATGGTGGGGGTGGCAGGGACTGGATCCTCAGAGGCAGCCCTCTCCACCTTCTCTTTTCTAAAAGGAGAAATGGTAGTGTTTGTGCAGGTTGATCAGGGGAACCTGAGAGGCGTGAGAGCTCTGAGACTTCAGGAGAAGAGAGAAAAGGAAACCAGCCCGTCTCACCAGTCTGCTTAATCTAGACAGTCTTGTGGCTGTGGAATTGCTGAGGCCAGGACAGAGAGAGGACTGATTTCTCACTTACCTGGAAAGTTATTTCAGATCAGGTGACACCATGCTACCTCTGTTTGCACAGCTAATGCACTGTGGTCTTTTCTAAAACGAAACCTTTCCCAGTCAGCAAATTGGTGCTTATTGGACAGAACGAAAGCCCAGAATCAGATTATGTTGACAGTTCAAATGTGTGCTAGAGATGGGGAGGAAAAACACTTCTCTTTTTCCACAGGGGGACTGATGGAACTGCAGATGGCATTGCAAGTCAGTCTTCCCCACAGAGTAATCACTTTGCACTTAGCTGCAAATTTTCAGATTTTATTCAGACCTGCAATTGATAAAGACATTCAAGGTTAACTGGGTAACAGGGAAGGATAGGGCTGTTGTAGGTAATGGCACATGGCACATCAATTGGGAATCCTGGCTTCACTTTCCCTGTTCTCCAAGGAATTTTCTTTCTTCTGCAACAGTAAATAGGAAAAGGTAAGTGTTCTAAGTGGTCACAGGACACATTTATAATTTACTTTATGAAAGAGACATAGGACTTACCAAGTTCTTTGTTAATTTTATCTAAAACAAATAAAACAGGTAGAAAGATATTAATTTATAAAATTCTGAGACATTTGATCCTTAGCTTTAATTTTATATGACTTGTGTGGCATTACTGGATATGTGGAACATATCTCTGGGCTCAGAGATTAAAGAAACTAGCTGCCTCAGACCACACAGGGCATCTTTGGGCTTGGGACTGCATGGGCTGGCTGCCCAGAACACATGCAGGGCACACAGAGAGCCAGAGCTCGTCTGCCCTGGAGGTCACTTAATCTGCTCTTTAGATCTAGTGTCAGAAACTGCCATATGCACTGGTTCATTGCTCTTCATGGCAATTATTT
The DNA here is from genome assembly GCF_048772815.1 of Callospermophilus lateralis. Taxonomy (NCBI): domain Eukaryota; kingdom Metazoa; phylum Chordata; class Mammalia; order Rodentia; family Sciuridae; genus Callospermophilus; species Callospermophilus lateralis. The sequence continues at coordinate 803,338 of NW_027510148.1, forward strand.
TTGTTTAGTATGTATTCATGTTATTAGAGAGAAAAAGGGAGAGAGGGAGAGGGAGAGGGAGGGAAGAGAGAGAGAGAGAGAGAGAGAGAGAGAGAGAGAGAGAGAGAGAGAGAGAGAATCAATCCTATTACATTTTCAGTAGTTAGATACAAAATGTTAAAATATCTTTTTACTTATATATTATATTTTAATTCATAACAGCAAAAAAGACCATCCAATAATGCCACTTCATCATCTTTTCTGTTCATTTTAAACTTTATTTCATATTTTTCCATGAAAGTAACAAGCATAGTTTAATGCCTGAATATTATTTATTTTTGAAAATAATGACTAGTGGCCTAGTCTTTTCTACTTTGGATTTAATTTTTTTTTCTTATTTTGATCAAAGCAGACACACAAGTAAAGATTATTTATATTTCTCATCTGTGAGATTATAAAAGCTAAGAAAAATAACAAATATTTTTGGTCTTGCTTTACAAGGTCAGTCATGACCCTCTTTAAGGGCCTTGCCACTTGAGTGAGTCACCTACCCTACCAGTCAGGGGGACCAAGAGGACCCTGGAGGCCAGGAACCTATCTGCAAACATTTTGCAGAGGAGTGTCTTTGGGGAGGGAAATATCCCTAATAGTTCAAGGCAAGCCCCATGTGGTCAGCAAGCCTTTGACCCATTCTGGCAGATGGCACAACTAGTAGAGGAAGAGACTGAAGGGGCCAAGAGTCTTCTCAAAAGTTTTTAAGGGTAGGCCTGAAAAGTCTCAGCTTACTGAGCAGTAGAAGGAGAGGGGTCAGCACAAGCATCACCTACTTGGTCTTGAATACTCAGCAGGGAAGTTCAACAATGTAATAACACGAGGAGGAATGAGAAGTTGGACAACAGGGATGCAGGGAGACTTGAGAGGAAGACAGAAGCCCTTTTAATGTGATGCTGTGAGCAGTTGTGGAAGCTCTAGCAGAAGTTAAGTAAAGCCCCCAAGTCACCAAGAAGGGGTTCTCACGGACAGTTGCCTGGCACCAAAGCCCTTCCACCAGACTCCTGCACAGAGAAGGTGGAGCAAATAGCTTGGACAGGAGCCCTGTATTTAGACAAAAACAAGAAAATATGATCCCAACTATATATTTTTAGTAGCCTATATTTGTGGAACCATCTAAAAGGAGAGAGAAGCCCTGCATGACTTATTTAACTGGCAACTTCAGACTTTGGCTCAATTGTATTCCGCTTTATAATTGATCATGATGCTTCTAATTTCAGGCTTAACTTCTGATCATTTTTGCTCTTATGTTCCAGCTATTGTTTAAAGACCAGTTTAGCACTGGGACAAGGAACCTGCTGACCAGACTGGCCAACACTCCAGGTCCCTCAGGACTGAGGAATGGGAAGAGGACAGGAAAGATGGTGACAAGGACTTAAGATTCTTCACTTTGTCCTGTAAATGTCTGTGGGGGGCTAAAAGGGGGACTAAAGACTCGGCCTCTCTGCTTGCATTTTACACCAACCTTCTTTGCTCCAAAGTCACCCTGGATTCCAGGAAAAAGGGATGATGGATCTCATGTGAAGAGTAGAGTCCACTTCACCTTCCCTAGCTCAGGCAATAGCAACTTCCTTATTGTACAAGGCCCTGTGGGACCAGCCTGAGATAAGGATGGGCAGGGCACACCTGACCAAGACCTCCTGCATTGGCAGCTGTTCAAAGCCTCCAGTTGTGTAAGCTCCTCACACTGGACCTCAGTCCCCTTTCTGTAAACCCTCAAAGCCCTTGTCAGCCCTGAACACAGAACTAAGAACATGGGTCCCCGTATCTTTCCAGAGAAGATGATCAAAGTTCCTTCTCAAGTTTTTTAAAACAAAAAACAAAATAAAAAACCATTCAATATCATTAGCCATCAGTAACTGAAGGTCAATACCACCCTGAGAAACCATCTCACCCCAGTTAGAATGGCTGTGATCGAGACAGAGCAAAGCATCGTGGTGAGTATGTGGAGAAAAAAAGACCTTAATGCCTTGTATGTAAAAAGATGAACTGAAAGTAGAAGAGGAAGTATTCTGGAGGGGGAATAGAAGGATGGAGAAGCCAGGGTAGAGGTAGGACAGAGAAAATCAAAGCACAATAATAGAGACATGAAGATAATGGCATGAGGAAGCCCATAAATATGCTCCATCAATCTGCAGTAGAAATTATGTTATCTTCCAGCTTTAAATCTTAATGTTGTTGTTGTTGTTGTTATTATTATTATTATTTATTATTATTACTATTTGGTACCTAAAATTGAAGTCAGGGGCAATCAAAGACTGAGCCACATCACCAGCCCTATTTTCTATTTTATTTCTAGTCATGGTCTCACTGAGTTGCGTAATGCCTTGCTAAGTTGCTGAGGCTGACTTTGAACTCACAACCCTCCTTTCTCAGCCTCCTGAGCTGCTAGGATTACAGGTGTGCACCACTGTGCCCAAGTAGATGTTATTGTATCCGTGAAGTTTTAGTCTTGGTATCTGTTACTCCTTTGTTCCTTTTTCCCTCTTATATAATAACTGGAAAAAAGTATACCTGTCCCATGTCTTTCCTTATATTTGGAATCATGAACCTTGCTGATTTCACAGGCTCTGGGCTGGAGAAGAATTGTCCCCATGTGACTCATACCTGGAGTCATCCCTGTGTCTGATTCAGATGAGACTCTGGTCTTTAGACTTTTCCTTTGGTGATAGAAAAAAATTAGGACTTTGAGGATATTGAGAAGGAATAAATATATTTTGCATGGGAGAATGACATAGATGTGGGGGACCAGAAATTTTCACCATGGAAAGCTGTGGTCTGAATATCCCTGCAAGTGCATGTGGAAGAAATAATCTGCTATGCAGCTGTGTTGGAAGACAGAACTATTACTAGGCAATTCTGTAATGGGAGAACCGTCCTCATGAAGGAGTTAGTGCCACGATCATGGTGTGGGCTGGTTCTCTTGGGAGTGTTCCTGATAAAGGAGTGGGCGAGGCACCTTCCCCTCTCTATGCTGCACATGAACTCTTCTGCCCTTCCAACTTCCACCATGAAATGATGCAGCAAGTTGGCCCTCACAGGATGCTGGTGCCATGACCTTGGGCCATTGTAAGAAGTAAATCTGTGCTTTAAATAAATCAAGGTACATATGAAATACCAGTCTCTAGTATCCTATTATAGGAGCATAAAACAGATTAATACAATATAATCAATTTAAGTAACATAAACTATAGTTATGAGCTTTTCTTCTTCCATGCATGATGCTTTTCTTTTCCTTATACAAGGGCAGTTTGTTTTTATTCTTTTAAAAATGTATTTGAGCCTGGCACAGTGGTGCACACCTGTTATTCCAGTGGTTTTGGAGGGAGAGGCAAGAAGATAGCAAGTTCAAAGCCAGGCTCAGCAACTTAGGGAGGCCCCAAGAAACTTGGTGAGAGCCTGTCTTAAAATAAACCATAAAGAAAAGACTAGGGATGTGGCTTAGTGGTTGGGCACCCCTGGGTTCATTCCTTGGTACCCAAACCAAAAAATGCAATTGCTTTTATTTTAAATTAAAACCAAGTTTAATTTACCCTGTATGAATGAGTTGGTCACAATTATTGGAAAACATAAACAAACAAATAAATAAAGGCTTAAAGAACAGCATGTGTCTGAAGTCATCCTAAATCCAATGAGGGGTTTCTTTGCACAGGCCCATTTGAAGCACTGCTGTACTTAGTAGCTTACCTTATGGAAGAAGATTTTGCTAGGCAGAGAATCTGCCTCTGAGTTCCCTCCAAAGTCAGATGAAGCAGGGACAACTTTGCAAATACCATTGTGAACACCTCCTGGCAAACCTGGTGGCATTTTGTGTGGTGCCTAAGGGGAGGCGGCAGCGTGGGGTGCTTTGAAACAGTCCCACCATGCTGTTCTTGTTTCTTTGCTTTCACATAAATCTCTATGTATTGGTAGCATGGAGAGCCCCCTTTGAGAGAGTTGACAGGCCCCGGCACAAGCCCAGGAGCAGGCTCCTCACCCCTGAGCGTGGCACCCACACAGCCATCCCAAGCTGAAGCAGGATATTTTTGGTAAATTTTGAGGCTCAGAGTTCCTAGGAACAGGCAGAGCCCCTTCCATTTGGGACCCTATGGCTTGTCTCCTCTAGTGGGGCTGCGAGTCTTGGCAGTGGCACTGTGTGCAGTGGAGCAGGCCCAGTCCCTCCAGAGACAATGACCATTCTGTGGTTCTAGGATGAGCAATGGCAGGACACTTGGCTCTGTGTGTGTGCAGTGGTAGGCTGCATTTGGATGGAGTGTGGACTTGGAAGAGCAAAACAGTGTTACAGAAACTTGGGGCAATGGACACTGGAGTGGACAAAAAAGAAACTCTCTCTCTAGAACCCAACATAATTTAAGGACTAGATTCCAACTTCTCCCAGGTTCATGAATTCAGCCTTTCCACAACCATTTCCTGGATAATGGTGAAATCATCATATTCATGAGCACATCAAGAGATTTATCTTCCTAAAACAGAATGGTGGGTTTCAGTATGCAATGGCTAACTAAAACTTACCACATTTCTCCAGGAGTGCAGCTGGAAAACAAACAAGTGGAAAAAAAATTAGCTGACATGGGTGAAAATGCAAATTCACCTAACTGATGACCCTTAACTCATTATCACCATGCATTGGTCAACAATCCCTGGTCATATGAGGCTCAATGTAGTGAAATACTTTATGACTATATTGGGCCGTAGACCAGCTCTGTCAGTGCAAGAGCAGTGAGCATGTGAGAAGAGAATATTCAGGCCCAGAATACATTGTTGCCTACATGATAATTTAAACTAATTTTTAAGCTAATTTATTATTTCACAGAAATAATTGAGTGAGGATTAAATAGGCGCCATAGATTCATTTTGATTTCATGGGATCTCAGAATTTGGTAAAGCAGATAAAATCATGCTTTCTCTGGAAATTAATAACTATGATTCTGGTAGTAGAAAGAATAACATTATCTGTAATATGTGTTCAGGTATTTAAATATGCAAAATTTTATTCTTGAGTGTGAACGATATCACCTCGATAGCATTATCATAGGTAAATTGCAAATGAAAAATGCAGCTGAGTGAGATTAAAAAACTTCTGCAAGATCTTGGAAATCTTAAGTACTGAAATAATTTTAAACAGGACAGTCTGAATTCAGATCCTATTAATACACATTAAAGTCTAATCACTACTTATTTATCTCCTATGTGAACCAACATTAATGAATGGATAAATAAAATAAAAGGAACCACAGAAATCACACAGATTTTATTTCCTTCAATGAAACAGTTTTTATTCAATAGATTAGGCACTGTTAGATTTGTATAATGGCTCAGGAATAAATCTGATTTGTGAATTTTAATACCAAATACTGAATACCAAATAATCGGCTGACTTTTAGGCTGTTTGCTTATTGGAGCATCTCTGAGTGGATTCCTTCTTAGTTTTCTTCCAGAAAACCTCCCACCTAACAGTATAATGCATTCTCTGCCCTCAAGAAAATGTGACATGCGCAGCACCTCCTGAGCGCAGATCCGTTCGGCCTCTCAATTCTTGGCCAGCGTTCAGGTAACATTCTCTCCTGGAACGAGATCTGCATGCTGGCCGCCTGGGCTTGGCTCTATCTGGGCTTGGCTCTTTCTGGGCTTGGGAAAAAGAGTCCCAGGGCTGATGTCCCTCTCCTCTGACCAGGCCACCCGCTCGCTCACTCTGGACAACAGTGCTGCCAGCCCTCTCCTTCCTCACCACCGCCTCTCACTCCCAGTCCCTGCTCTTCAGCAACTTGGCCTGGCTGGCCCCTCCTCAGAAGGACCCATGGGCTCACTCCTCCTGCTGTGGGAAGAGTCACTCGTCATCACTGGGGGGCACGAGGGAGGTGGAAGGGCTGAAGCCCCACACCACGCCTTCCCCCATCCCTGCCAAGGACTGTCCACCTTCTATGAATGCTCAATATGGACATTTCAAATTACCATGATATTGGTTTAATTGTTGCCAAACATAATTTTTAGGTGATTAAAGGAATTGCTAATGGATTTTGGTTTTGTTGCAACAATCACAAAGATCAGTTGTGTATATGTTAAACTACTGCATAGGTCAAAAATAAATGTCACTTACCTTTCTCGAGTTTTATTTCTTCTATATATGAAAAAGCACAAAAAAACAATATTAACAAATTTCCTCTTGTTTTTAACCACAGACAATCCATCCCAGGATTTGGTCTCCATTTGACAACAGAGAACCTGAGACCAAAGCTGGGTGTTCTAGTGTGTGTGACACAGAGAGGAACTCATATTACCCGAGTAAGAAATCATAACACAAACTGAAAAACACTTTTTAACCTGTGAATACATTTATATGGGACAGAATATTAAAAATTTTCCGTTTATGCCTTAAAGTTTCGGGTGAGGTTCTCCTGCTGAGAAAACAGGCAACAATTAGTCACAAACTCTACATCCTCAACTAACTTTCAGGTACTCAACTCATCACCAAAGCATTAAAGAGGAGAAGACCTGTCAAGTGACCAGGAGCAAATAAAATAACTCAGGGCAGAGCCCGCCCTGGATGGTATTTCCAGAAGGGCTTGCTTCATTCTGTGGACCAAGAAGGAGGATGCCTTTTGCATTCCACATAAACAACATGTCTTAGGGAGCTCCAGAAACAGCAAGAGTGTTTCCAGATGCACATTTTAGTGTTTTAGAGTCCTGGCTCATTAGCTGTCCTGAAGCCTGGGGTCTTCCATGCTGGACCTTACCTCAGTCTCCACCTTTTTCTGATTCTCCTACATAAACAGTTGAAGGTGTCTGAAATTTCCCTGCTCTTTCATTCATCTGCCTCACATTTGGAGTATTTCAGACATCAAGGGTAAACAGATCCCTGGAAGCTTTTTTGGAAGCATCACAATAATAATCTCTGTTTCGTAGTAATCTTGTTCATTTTTTCTCAAAACAACAGTTAAGCATTTGACCAAATGTGGCCACATCACACACGGTCACTTACACCTTTGCTGCTGGATCTAGGAAGATCTACAACCTACTTGCTTTAGGCAGGAATCACTCTCATTTGATCTCACTCTAGGTCCTTCAGAAAGGCTTCCAGAACCTTTTATTAATAGAGATCTGGGGTCATAATTTGTCTAGAAAGTGCAGCCTCCCACTCTGCACACAGGAGACATCTTCTCACATCTCCTCAAAGCCTCTGGTTTACCCAGCACAAAAGCACTGAAGACAGGTCAGGTGCAGATTTGAAAAGAGAAAGAGGAGGACCCTGTCTCAGCAGAAGACATCTCTGTATTGATGACTTCCTCCTCCTCCTCCTCCTCCTCCTCTTACTTCTTCTTCTTCTTTATGGGTACTAGTGCTTGAAATCAGGGGCACATAACCACTGAGCCACATCTTCAGCCCTAGTTTGTATTTTATTTAGAGATGTGATCTCACTGACTTTGTTAGTGCCTCCCTTTCGCTGAGGCTGGCTTTGAACTCGAGATCCTCCTGCCCCAGTCTCCTGAGCTTCTGCGATTATAGATGTGCACCCCCACACCTGGCTCTTCCATTCCCTGCTCTTCCATTCATCTGCCTGGCTCTGTGTTGACATTCTTAAAGGTAATCCTCTGTGCCCATGCAACCACTGGCCAGTCCCAATATGTCCCCTTATGGCAAGATGGACAACTTAAAGACTCCCTTTGGAAACACCACTTCATCCTTCTTAGGTCCTGCATAGTCTGGCTGGTCTCCCATGGGCAGGTGCATTCCTAGGCAGCTCCTGACCTGACTGTTCATATGGGACTCTCTGTGGCCCAGAGGAAGCTTGTCAAATGAACATACCAATGTATGACCAAGTCACTATAAAATATTGATTTCCAGAAATAACAGATTATATGAAAAATTAGGTGTTACAGAGTATTCAAACCTGAGATTAATAAACAGAATGGATTTCATATTTCTCTTATCCTACCTTATTTGACAGATGGAACTGGAGGCTATCATGCTAATTGAAAGAAGCCAATACCCCCAAACCAAAGGCCTAGTGTTTTCTTCGATATGCAGATGATGACTCACAGTAGGCAGGGGTGAGAGGAGGGCCATGATTAGTGAGTGGGAGGGATGGGAGAGGGGACTGGAAAGGCAGTAGAATGAATTAGACAGTCATCACTTTCCTATATTCATTTATGAACACATGACCAGTGAAATTCCACATCATATACAACCACAAGAATGGGAAGTTATTCTCCATGTATGTGTAATATGTCAAAATACACTCTACTGTCATGTATAACTAAAAAGAATGAATAAAAATATATAAATCAATAATCACTTTAAAAATGAATTTTAAAAATCATTCCATGAAATTTATCAGCCAGACAAAAAATGATTTTGAGAAACATTAAGTGATTGATTATATGTCATTTCTCCTTAAATATGTCTATAGATTTAAAAAAATGCTAACCAATATCTGCCTCAAAAAAAAAAAAAGATTCATTCTTCCACTCAACAGTTAGTTATATGTCAGCCAAGGGCCATAGACTCAGCAGGCCACCAGGTCTACCAGTGAAGGAGAGGTAGCTCCACCTTGTCACCTACACAGACCAACATGCAAGGTGACAGGACAAGCAAGAGAATGGGAGCCCGGGGAGGGCTCCATCCCACCCCAGGGGGAACAAAGAGTCACCACTCTCTTGGAGGGAAGGCAGGGTTAACCTGGAGGTGACCAAGGACACACAAGTTCCAGATGGGAAAAAAGCAAGTCCAAAGACCTACAAGAGGGCAAATATTATAAAGGACAAAGCTGACAGTGAGAGACATTGGCCAGATGGAGAAGTAGGAGGCACCAGGCCCCACCTTTCCTCACAAGCAGTGAGGTGGCTATTCCCAAACAGGAATAGCTCTGCAGGGGCCCCAGCAAATGATAACTCCAAAGGAAAGATCACCAGGAAAAATCAACACACTTGAGATATATGGAGAGGCTGATGGAGAAGGGCTGCAGCTACATGTGTCAGCCAAGTGGGGTGCGACCAGGGACCCTGAGGTTTGTGTTGACAGTGTGCAGACATGGTAACCACGTGTGGAATCCATCTATACTCTTAACATGAAGCCAAAACACAGATTAAAAGTAAGGGCATAGCCACAGCAAATGGTCAAGGGACACATAATTTTAAAAGATAAAAATTGTGACATATGCTTTCAAAAGGTGTGTTGGTTAATGGAATTAAGATGTTGAGTTTCATTCTGACCAGTTCATTTCTTTGTGGTCAGTTAGGTTCCCTGTTTGCTTAAAAAAGTTTGTTAAAACTACATTTTCTGTAAGCCTCACAGGGACCAAAAAGCAAAACTTATAAGAGATGCGCAAAAATTGAACAGTGAGGAGTTAGGATATTATAGGAGAAAATCATTTAATCACAGATGCTAGGAGGAGAAAAGGGAGAAACCAGTAAGAAAACAGGCCCATGGCAGCAGCAAGCCCTGTTGCCATTGACTGCCTGAGTGCAAGGGGGTTGAATCCTCTCATTAGAAGACAGAGTGGCTGGAGGCAATGGAAACAAGTCGCAGTTTTACACAAACCACAGGAAAGTCACTTCACCCATAAGGACAGATACACCCAAAGTGAAGTGATGTAAACCGTCTCATGCCAGTGAAGCTAAGAAAGAACCAAGTCACCTAAACTAATATGGACTTTAACTCAAAACCATGTGGAGAGATAGAGAAGAACATTAGCCATGACATGTTGATATAGCAGGGAAAACTACAGCTCTATAGGTATACACCACCTTGTACAGCTAGAATAGATGCAAGTTTTATTTGTCCTGATACCTTAAGAAAGCTAAACATAACAAGGTTGAAAGTGACAAGAAAATAAATTAAATTAAAATATATTGTGAGAAAAATCATTAAAATATGGATAAATGGGTCAGTAGTTTCAGATATTTTCTTTTTTTAAAAATTTTATTACATAAGATTAGGAAAAAGTCTTTTAAAAATTTCAGAGTTGATTCTGATACATTTGGTAGTATTTCCCAACATAATAAAGCAAAAATAATATTAAGGGAGAAATTGAAAACTGAATCAGAAGAAAAATCAAGGTGAAAATTAATCAGAATTTTGTTGTTGATGTATTCACCTAGAAACAATCATAGAAAAGGCCAACCAAGAATATGCATCCAGGTTTAGGGTTATGGTTAGGATTAGGGTTATGCTTTATGTGGCCTTAAAAAAATAAAATCATTTAATAAGCTGAGATATTCACAGTGAATATGCTTCATTGTGATAATCTTAAAATTAAAATGTCTGTGTGACTACAATTCATAATATTATCAATGATAATTTCAGCAGATAAATGACATAAATATACTTTAAATAATTGATGATTATTATGTCTAAATTAATTGCAACATAACTTTAATATATCAAACATTTTTCCAAAGTTTGTTTGCCTCCAAAACGTAAAGAAATTGTACTCACCTTTCTGCTTAATTAGCTGTTCTGTATGAAATGAGATAAGTAATAAACAAAGATAAGTCCACAGCTATCAAAGTCTGGGAGACTTGCTAGAGAAGCAATCTTGTCTCGATTCTTTCAAGTCATGATTTTGTAAAAAATTAGCCAGGTAGGAGATAAGAATGAGGACAAGGCACAAGAAATGCTGAGTCATGTTTCCTCATCATCACCAGGTGGTTTTCTGAGACTGCAAAGCACTGTGGAGGGTGATTGCCCTGTGGCCTGTGTCTACCCCTGCCTCAGGTTTCTGCTCTTTTTTATGGGGCTCCCTGTAAGATATTCCTCAAAAAACTCATCTGGTTCTTCTGTGAGACCTGAGCACTAAGGGACAGGGACAGGGTCCCAGGCCCTGGGCAGGAGTAGGTGTGGAAAGAGTGGAAAGAGTCAGGATGCCCTGGACCAGCCAGTCTGTCTCCAGGGTCACAACTGGGAGAAATCCTGGGCATTGCAAAGATGTTGTTGTCCTTGAGCACTTCATAGGGTGTGACTTGGTGATGATAAAGGGCAATCATTCTTTGGTTATAGGTGTGTGGGCATGGGGAAGGATTCTAAACCCCAGAGGGTTAGAGAGGATCCTCCAGGCACAGAGAGGCAAATGCAAAAAAAAGGCACTTCACATACAATTAGGGAGCCTTCCTTCTTCTCAAACCCAGGGAAAGAAGTAAGCAAACAAAACCAGCAAAATAATGAGCAAGAAATAAGAAGTGGTAACAGTGGGCATTGGTAGAGCTCTCAATGGTGGACAGGGCTGGTTTCAGATTGGCTCCTTTTCTAGGATTTTATGGGTTTATTTCAACCTTTCCTTTAGCATTCTGCCCAGTTTCTACAACCAGTTTCTTTATTCCTCAGAATCAAAGTCATATTTACAACCTAGAAGGAATAACAGAGATAATAATCCAACAAAGCAAAGGGATGCTTGATCAAGCTCATTAGGGACACTAAGAATCCCAAACTCCCCATTGATATTTATTGATATTTCCTTCCTCAAATCTGTCCTTCAAAATCACCTGGCCTTTAAATTGTAGCCAAATACTTTAGGAGAGAGGAATTTATGAATGACTCACCATGTGTCCCTTAAGTTTATCTTAAAAACAAATATGTGCCCAAGTTAAAAGGTACTTGTCTAAAATCCTGACAGTTCATTATTCCACAGGCCACCAAAGTCTATGACTTGTGTAAATTGGGATTTACGTTTTAGATGTGTATGAGGCCAGAGATGTGGCTATGATCAGAGTCACAGTTGACAGGGACGGATAATCTTGGCTTGTGATTCCATCCATGTCAGATTGGGATGGGTCACATGGGTTTGCCTGAGCACCCTCTCCCTCACCCCTTCTCTGGGTGCCCACCATGGTACAGGAGAGAGTTATGGGTTATGGTACAGGAGAGTTCTCTGGGTTATGGGGCTTCCTGGGGGAAACACTGCCACAGGCATTAGGCATTTTCTATTTAAATAATTTTAAACTGTTTGAAGAATAATTTCTCTGATATTATTAACTAGTTGGAGGTAGAGGAACAGTCAAGACCCAAAGGAGATTTACCTCCAACATCGTGTTTCTAAGCTCAGGTAGTATCGATGATTCTTACCAATGTTTACTCACCTTCAACTGAAAAGTGGCCTGCAGAGATCACACTTGCACCTCAAATCTCCGCCTGCTCTGGAGACCTGGAGACCTGCTTTTCTGATCAAGCTCAGCATCTGCCCTCCAGAGCCCTGGACTAGGACACAGGGCAGTGCTGCCCCTCTCTAATTCCCTCAGAACTGCTTTACCCTGTAAGCCTAGTGCCTCCCCCAGGGGCAGCCTGCTCTGCCAGGGATGTCTTTGCAACAGCAGCAGGACCAAAGGTCCTCATTTTAAGCTTGTAACATCTTAATCGTAATCCTTGGGATGAAGCAGGTGCACTTACCTGGTCCAAATAGACCAAGTGAGTGAACTGGAGTTTCCAAAATGGCTCTTTTGATTTTAAAATCAAAGCAGAATAAATTGTCTTCCTCTCAGAAATAAATCTCAGTCTATTTGTCGTTCTTACATCTTCTTCTGTACTTGTAAGCCCCACAGGTAGGTAAGACCCAGGTGTGGACACACTTGGAAACTGCTTGTTTTCTTGCTGGATTTGACCCATTCCTCCTGTGTTCAACCTTGGACTATGCTCCTACATCGACTTTAAACTCTGACGTTTAAATGCTTCTCAATATCTTCCTAAACCATCAGTGTGGTCCCTGGCCCTGCAGTGTCAGCATCACACATTACCTTGTAGAGTCCTCATTTTTAGGACCAGCCTGGACCTGCTGAACCAGAAGTTGGCATAGGGCTCAGCTCTCTGCACTTTTAATAGCTGAACCTGTGGCACCCCCAAGTTGGAGACCCTATGCTCTATGGGGTCTTTATAGAAGACATGCTAGGCGTTGTGGTATGGTGATTCTGCCTGGGTTCTCTGGAACTGCCAAAGCACAGCTGCCACTTGGAGATGTTGCTGGAAGTGTGCACACAGGCATGTTAAGCTGGGAAGGTGGCCCGACCTCACCTATGCTTTTCCCTGATCTGCTGCTAACACGGATGGCCTGAGTTCCTTGGAACTTTCTAAGCTCTCCCACTTCCCACACCTTCTCATGCTGGACAGTGTGTTCCAGAGACCTAAGGGGGGAATGAGGTTCTGTGAGTTAAAACTAAGCCAACTCACTGTGCTTTGTCTTGAGTAGACCTAAGAAAAGAAAATAAAGATGGATTAATTGGTAAGACTCTCTGGGGCCTGGGGGAGCTGCCTTTTAGCTCACAAGAGCTCTGCAGATCCAGTTAGATATCAGGTCCCCACAGAGTTCCTTTCTGTAGTTGAAGGAGCCCAGAAATATCCACATTCCTGTCTTCCCCAACTACAGAGAGCAGGGTGCAGGAATAAAAAAAAAAAAAAAAGGCAACAGAAAAAAAAAAGCAACACTTTAATCCAGGAGTGGAGTTCAGGGCTTTTACCACCAAGCCCAGTGTTATGAGGAAAGCAGCTTTGCCTGCTCTGGTGCAGACCCTTTGGTGCGTTAACCATTGTGAAGTGAGTGGGCCAGTGGCAACAGCTCTATTTCACAGCTGTGCCATCATCACCTCTGCTTCCCAGGCTCTGCTTTACACCAAATGGAACCTAAACATTAGGCAGAGGCTCCCATGACTCGCCCCCAGCTCCAGCTGATTCCTGATTCACTTCCTCCTTCTGGGAACTCACATCTGACAATGTTGCATATTAATGAGTCACACATGGTTTGTCTGTTTATGTTTGGCTTATTTTTCTATGTAGTATTTTGAAAGTTTATCTCTATTAGAGAATATAACAGAACTTGTTTTTTTGTGTCTGAATCTATGCCATAATTGTTCATCCATTCATCTGACCATGGATGCCTGGGATGTTGATGCCTGTGGCTCTTGTGAGTAATGTCAAAATGGACGCTCAAGGGCAGGTGACCCCTGTTGTTGACTCTGTGGGCACACACCTGAGGGGGGTGCTTGGTCCTAGGATAATTCTGTGCACAGCTTTTTGAGAAAATGCCAGGCTGCTTTTCACCAAGACTGCAGCATTTTAAATCCCATTAGCAATGTGCAGGACACAGAAGGAGGAGGAGAACCCAGACCCGCTCCCTCTTTAGCAAACTTCTCAAGGGAACTAGCAATGGGTGGCGTGAGAACCAGCTCACACCCTCAGTGACCTAAGGTCCTCCCATTAGCCCAGCTAAGAAGTCTGACCGCCTTTCTGTTGTACAACCCTGGGGACCAAGCAGAACACAATGGGCTCTGGTGGTAACCAGACCAGGTCCCAACCACTGCAGCATCCCTGGACTGGACCTCACGCCAGCCACCAGGAAATTTAGAAAATGGGAAATGTTACTTCCCCATGGGAACTAGAGTCACACCTGTGTTGATTGTGCCCTTGACTTCTCCAGACACCTTGACACATGGACGCTTCTCAATTAATGCACGCTAATGGATAAACGCCCACATTTCGGTGTGAATATAGATGTTCCTTGATAAATCAGTCATTTTTGACTTGACGGTCTCACTGTGTTGCCAGGTTGGTCAAGCCATCCTCTCTCCTTAGCCTGCAAAGCTGGGACCACAGGTGTGCACCACCACACCTGGCTCAAATAATTCTTTTTTATTTTCTAAGTTTTGTTTCTGATTGTTTTCAATAGGTAATGAATGTGTGTGACTCCCAAATCAAAGGGATACATAATAAGATACACTTTGTGGGGTTCCCTCAACCCTGTGCCCAGCTACTCTACCCCCCAAACCAGAAGCCCTTCCTGAGTAGAGAGGTGATGAAAACCAATTTGGGAAACCCCAGTGTGTCCTCATTTTATTTCATTTTTGGTATGAATACTAACAGGGATCTCTTTCATTCTAAAAAAATGTTTAATTTAGACAAATATTATGTAGTTACACTCTCTACATTTAACCACTTTCTATACTTTCTTCAAATTTGGTTTATGTAGAATCAACTTAATAAGAGTATATAATCCTTTTCCCCCCTTTATATGATAAATCAGTGTGATAAGCCTATTCCACACACTTTTGGGTTTAATTTTGTTTGAGCTGAAAGAGTGCATATTCAGACCCAAAACAATGTATCTTAAGATAAGAGCTTATTCAGTGTAGTTAAGCAATTGTTTTGGATATATGCTCCTAACAATTGAACACATACACACACTCACACATACTATTTGATATTTTTTCTGTAGTTCAAGCTGATATAATTATCAAATTAAAATAATACAAAAGGGAAACAGTGAAGATTGTAATTTGAATGAGATATTTTGAATAAATGATGATTGGTGACATTGAAGTAGTACATTTTGAAAAATTTTCCAAATGATCAGACATGTTGTCAAATAATTTGATCAATAAACAACATTCTTCTTATATTTTTCTATTGGATTCTTTTCTGGCTTCCAAATACAGCATGTGCACAGGGCAAGCATCTCTTCCCACCCTGGTTTCTGTCTACCCTGTATGAGTACTCCCTTTGCAGGAGTAGGGAAAGTAAATTGTGCAGCTGGCTCTCAAGATACTGCAATGGGGTGAGCATCTGTCAATAGAAGGTTCTAAGCCAGCCACATCCTGGTCCTACAGGAGGGCTGGTCAGGGCCTGGATAGCACTGGCATTGATGCTGATGGAGGGAAACCTTCCAACAAACTGGGGGACATGCTGGAAGGCAAGGCAGGCAAGGCCTTAGCTCTTCTTCCAGCCCTCCTGGGAGTGATTCTTTCCGAGAAGCGTTTTCCCTTCACTGCCCACAGATGAGCATTTGGTTCCCATCCTGCACAGTTCCTTGGGCTACCCAGGTTTCCAACAGTTGGCTTCAATCCCAGCACTGCCCACCTGGAGTGAGATTTGGGGCATGGGAATAAATTCTCTCAGGAGATGCTTTCTTCGGAGACTGGGAAAAGGTAGGAAGGCGCATGCAGCCCTGGCCTGAGTGTAGTTTAAATCTGACAAAATCCCGTGACTGTTCCCAGAGGAGTCACCTGAGCCTGATCCAGCATGCACCTTTCAAAGTTAGAAAACACCGACACTCTGAGGACAGGAGAAGATTCCCTAAAGCTGACTAAGGGGTTCTGCTAAGAGAAAATGCCACAGCCTTTGGCCATCTTTGGATGGAGAGACAGATAAATAGACAAACAGACAGACAGACACATACATCCATAGGCAGTTCTAGTTTTTGAATGCAACTATTTAAGTGACGGATCAGAAAACAATCCCACAGACACACACATACTTCTCTTGACGAGGTGGCTGCCTCATCCAGGAAACCTGTCATCTGAGAAAGACGCAGGCCAGAAGGTGAAGGTGAATTCTGTTTCCTGTTCAGGTTGTTATTCTTTCTCAGTTTTAATTCTGAAGACTGCTCCTCATCCACTCCTGACTTTCTTGCAAACCTTCCACAGCAGTCCTTTGGTTTGTCCCCACTCACCTTTGTCTTTCCTGGCAAGCAGGAACACAGCACAGATGGCTGCAGCGAGGACCAGGACAGAGATGAGCATGGCCAGCACCACCATCCAGGTGCAGGAGCTGGGGAACAAGCCCTCTGCAAAACAGGACACTCTCTCAGGGTCCCTGGACCATGTGTCCTTCTGGGGACATTGTCAGGAAGGGCCCAGTTTCCCAGTCCAGGCCCCTCTCCCTGATTCTGAGGAATCAGGGACCCTGAAGAGACTCCTGCTGCCCTGTGTCTCCAGAGGTATGGAGACACAGAGGATTTATTTTAAAAATTGTAAGAAATTTTAAACACAGTGAAGATACAAAACCAATTCTTCAGCCACCTAGGTACTAAGAACATTTCTTAAAATCAACACAAAATTCTACATATCTATGGGGTGCCATGTGAAGTTTTGATACACATATGCAGTGTTTAGTGTTCAAATTGGATTAATATTCATCTCTCTTCAAATAGTATTTCTTCTTGGTGAAAACATACAAAAACCTTTCTGCAAGCTTTTTAAAACTGTGGTGTACTTCATCATTATCTATCATCACTCTACTGGACAACAGAACACCCAGACCAATTCCTTCTTTCTGACTTCTTCCCCACTGACCCACCTTTCCATTATTATTTAACTAACATTAGCATCTCTGTGTTTGTGACTTGTAATTATTTTTTTTTAATTAATTTTTATTGTAGGTTGTTCAAAACATTACATAGTTCTTGATATATCATATTTCACACTTTGATTCAAGTGGGATATGCGCTCCCAATTTGTAATTATTTTTAAATAAGTAATATCTTCAAAAGAACCACGTTTCTCCTTCTATCCACTTCTCCCCCTCTACTAAGTCATACCTAAGGGACTTTGTCACGAGGCCTCTCTATGCAATTAATTTTTACATATATGTATTTGTGATCCTAGTAACAATGCAGAGGAGTCCTGGGAGCTTCTCTAGGATCAGGGAGGGGTTGTGATGGTTTGGCAAATAGCTTTCCTGTTCAAGGTTCTGGAAACAGAATTCTACTTCCCCTCAGGCCCTCTTCTGGAATGGCCATGGCCAGCAGTTCAAAGTGACTATTGGGCAAATATTTTAACAATGCGTCGGTTCAAGAGAGGCATCAAGGCCACTCATTGAAGGACTCTATTTAACTCTAAAACCCTGTATACTTGGAATTCTGTAAGAGAGTACATCACTAACTACACACCAAATATAATAAATATGTGAGTTGATGAATGTTAATTAGCTTGATTAAGGCAATACTTCACAATGCATGTGCGTATTGATGTCACCTGTCATACCTTACATAGGGGACCCTTACTGCCAACAACTTTTACTTAATAAGATTGGTTCAAAACAGGCCTTAGGACACTATTATTGATGGATTACCTTGATCCAAAAATCTTAGCAAAAGGCTTATAAATAAATCAATTGGAAAATTATTACTTATATAGTAATTGCTTCCAACATAAATATGAAGAACTATATTCTTTTCCTGTTTCATCTTCTACATTTTCATTTTCAAAAACTCTGTATTATTATAATTTTTGCTGCCCTAATCCTGGCTCTTCATTTCCTTTTAAATGTCTATTCCTTTCTCCACTGTATAGTTCTGAGCAGGAGGCTCCATCCCTTTGCTCTCCTCTGAGCTTATGTTATTAAGATTAATACCTTTTTAAAAAAGTAATTTACTCCTCTGACATTAGTGCTTGTCTTCTTCATGATTCCAACTTTTCAAACAAATGTGACTTCCCAGACTAAGGCACAAAAGAGTGTTGACCCAAAGTTTTTCCTTAGTACTTGTCTAAGAAGGAGGAATATGAAAGAGGAATAAGGAAGAGGAATATGAAATAAGCCCAGTGTCTTCAGGGGCTTACCCTCCCGAGATGACGCGCATGACCAGTCACGCACAGTGAGTGGGAAACTTGGTACAAATGCCTCAGGCATGGATTCCCAGAGAGGATGATGCTAGTGTCTGAACATGAAGGTGTGGCACCCAGCTGAATACATGGAGGAGGAGGGAACAGAAGGGTGAATGTCCAGCGCCTTGCTGTGGACCTGCAGGTGGGCAAAGAGGAGGTAGCAAAAGGTGACCTTGCAGGGGCCAAAGCAGATGGGGTGTCAGGAGCACCTTCTGCAGACTTACAGACCCAAAATCTAGACATTTCCTATTAAAGGACTGTGCACTAAACCATCTGGGCAGACTTCATGCCTGCACAGTCGCTGTGAGAGGGTGTAGAGCCTGTGGGGTCTTTCTGTGCCAATGGCATGACTGCATCAGCTAACCTCATAACACTCTATGGGGAGACCCTCTCATTTCTACTCCCTAACACCTGGGCACTGGGAACAGGAAGGTCAGTCTCACCCAAATCTGCAAAGCTGGAAAGCGACACGGAGAGGATCCCCTCAATTCATCAATGTCAACTGCACTGCACTTGTTGGCAGTGGTTTCCCTGGGCAGTGGGCTGGGTGGTCAGAGGAGAGCACTGGCAGTGTCCTACAATGCTCCCTTACTCTCTGAATGCTTTTGCACGGGCAGACATTTATATTCTTGTAAAATAAACCAACGGCATTTCTTTGCCATGGAGAGAATTATAAAACAGGTCAGAAGACATGTTTTCTTAGCTCTCTGGGTAGGAGGAGTTGCAAACTGGTGAATGGCTGCATCCTTCTGGGTTGTCCGTGGTGAGCCTTTGCTACCCACACCCTCTCTCTCAATGGCCAGATCTCAAGAATGTGACGTGGAGGGCACTCACCTGCTAAGGAGACACACACTCCCTTCTGAGAGCTGAGGACCGGGTTCCTTATGAAGCAGGACACATTTGCACTCAAGCTCTTGTTCACCATGATGGAGGTTTGCACTCCAAACAAGCTGTCTCTATCTGTCATCCTGCTTTCTGAAGCTGGGGTCAGGTGCTGCTCCAAAGAGCTCTCCCAGTGCACCTTGGGCTCTGGATACCATCCCGTGGATGTGCAGGTCAGCTTCAGGCCGTCGGCATCATCAGTTTCAACATGAATATGAGGGGTTGACCCCGAGCCTGGAAAGTGAAGAGAGGCAGACACAGCTTCTTCAAGTTCTGAGCCACTTCAAGTCATGTGAACTTCCGTCTGCTGGTCATTTTTGTAATCTGGGAGTGGGACTAAAACTAATCAATCAATCAATGAATAAATACTGACCACAAAGGACTTTAGGGGGAATAAAGTAAATCACCCATGTCAACATTTAACATACGAGTCCCTATCGTCCTTATTATTTTTCCTCTCCACCCTTTGAAGCCATACTAATCATTTTATCTGGTTATTTTGAAAACTGGACACCAAACACGTTATCAATCCAGGAGCAGCCTGTGCAGCTGCCCTTGGTGGTGTGAGGACCCAGTAGGAGTCCCACATCTGGGTCCTCAACACCAGGCCTCCATCCTGGCCCTTCTCAGAGGAGCTCACCACTATGTTCCTGGACATGGTCCGGGCCCTCCATCAGCGTGGTCATCCCTTGCTGCACAGGCTGCGGAGCACTACGTGCCTGGCTGAACTGCGGCACGGACTTGCCTGTCACTTAGTGTCAATTAGGTTTAAATGTGAAAAGCAGTTTGCACCCAGCAGCTGTCACTCTGGGCCATGCAGACCCGGGCAAGGTAAGCCTAGCTGGGGCAGTGGCCACCCAGGAGACCACATGCCCCAGCCCCTTTGGAGCTAGGAGTGGCCTGGAGCTTCCCACAGGGGCTGAGTGGCAACTGCACGTGCTGTGGACTCTGTTTCTAAGGAGAAGTGCCCCTGCCTCCTGCCCCTTCCTCTTCCCTGGGCTGCAGTGCAGGGAGACTGGGAATCAACCCTGGTGGTGAAGAAGGAATCCATGCCATGGTGGGTGCAAGGTCAACATGGACTGTGGAACCTCACAGGTCAGCTGCTGCGGCAGACCTGTGCCCAACACCCCTGCACTTGAGGTAGCAAGCTCTGGAGGTTAGTGAATAATCTCAATCTTAGCTAACAGAAATGATAAGATACAAACAAATGTACCAGGGGTCAACCTGCCCGTTGTGGGTTGAGTTCGGTTTCCTACAAAGACATGGTCAAGTCCTCACCCTAATACCTGTGAATGTGACATTCTTTGGTAATATGATCTTTTCAGATAATTAGTAAAGACTAGGTTGAGTTGGATTATGGTGGGTCCTGATCCCATATGACTGGCAACTTTTTAACAAGAGAAAAAAGTTAGACCCAGGGACACAGGGACATTAGCCATGCAGATTTGGAGTTCGAGATTGGATGGTGAAGCTACAAGCCCAGGGACAGCTGGACTGCCAAAAGCTGGATCAGAGAGGGAAGCTCTCCCCAGGGGCCTTAGGGCCTCCAGAAATGTAAGTAAATCTAGATAAATAAACAACTTCTGTTGTTAATGGAAACCCTGAGAGTCTATTGATGACCCTCTCATTTCATCTCCTGAGGCCTTGCTAATTGGGCCCTAAACAAGCGTCTGGAGTGAAGATTGAATGCTCAAGCTCATGGTGACCTGCAGAGCAGGGACTTCAGTGTCTGAACAGGAAAGGGTCATTTCAGAAGCTGAGGGCTTTGAGAAGCAGTGGGGACGCCTGGTCGGCCCAGCAGCCCCATTTCCTGTGCTGACATGGAGCAGCACAGCAGAGCCCGTGGCTTCAGCTCTCGGGACACAAGCTCCCTTTCCCTATGATATAGGTGACACTCTCAGCGCAGGGGCTGGAGAAGCTAGGGAGTAGCTGGGGCTCTGTGATAAGGACATACAGCTCAGCGTACAGGGCTGCTCAGTGAAGGAAACAGAGGGTAGCTTCCACTTGTCCCTCCTGGCCCTTCCACTTGAAAACACGTCCCATCACTGGCTGTGTCCTCATGAGTTCAATAAAGACGGGCTTGTGTTTAGTATATTCTAAAAAATACAGAGCTCAGTTAACCAGACTTTATAGAAACATGGTGTCAAGGTGCCAGATTTTCTGGGGATAAGAAAGTAAGGTGGTGTTCTGAGTCAGGCCACTGTCCCTTGTGTTACCTATTTTGAGAATCTGAGATATTAACTCTGAGACCACCTTGGGGGGAAACCCATGGTTTTTGCTAGTGCAAAGAGACTGAGGATGTGACTTGACACCAAGGCTGTAAGTGGTATTTCCTCTCTCCTAGAGGAGAATTTCAACATCTGCCTGTGGCTCCCCCAAGATGTTAGTTCATGGATCTGTGCTCCTGTGAAGCTGGGTGGGGAGTGGAACAGGGATGAGCTTCAGAATTCACTGAAGGCTGGGGTTCTGCAAAGATTTGCACCTGCAGCACCCATGATGGTTAAAGATGGGGGACCGCGTGGGGTCTAACAAAACTCAACGTGTGGGAGAACCTTTTCTCTAAGACACACAGTACACTGGGGCTGCCCAAATGGATGACATCTCCGTCAGGCACTGATTTTTGACCTTGAACCAAACTTCACTCCTCTAGGAGGGAGGTGCAGGTGAAGATATGTGGGCCAGAAACCACACAACCTAGACCACTACAGGACACTGAGGCCTTCTGAAGAAGAGGGCCACAGGCTCAATCCAAGGACCTGCTGTTCACCTGGAGCTGGGCTCTGGTGAGGCCTCCCAACCTGGCACAGCAGCCAGCACCACGATGCATGGTGTGGAGTCCAGTGGGTGTGACCCAGAGGCTCAACCCAGGACACCTGGTCTAGACAGGCTAAACGACGTGCTCACTGGGAGGAGGTGAAGAAACAGGCTATTTCATTTTCCTGGCTTAAGTAAAGATAACAGCAGGTTCTCAGAGTAATGGTTCCCACTGTCATCACCAGGACATGATGGAAACTGCAGCCTGCCTGGAGGTGTGCCAAGGGACGCTGCCTCAAGTAGGCAGCAGAGAAGTCTTTCTTTGGAAAAACATCTCATGTTTAGAAACATATTTTGTCACTTACTATTCCAGTATTTATACCGTGACGGCCCTGAAGGCCTGTGATAATTTGGAAAGGCCTGGCCCTTCATGAATTCTGGCTTCACCATGTGCGTGCTGTGAAAGTTGCATCCTTATCTCTGTAGCTACTGAAATACCAAGCGGTCCACCCGCAGAGAACACGAGGAAGTCAGTAACCCCCTTTGGGCACAGTGGGGACCCAGAGCATGATAAGGAGCCCAGTGGAACTCATTGCTATAGCTAGTGCTCCATGCCAACAGTGCCCTAGGGGAGGCTGACATGAGTTCCACCTCGTTTTCCTCAGCATTCTACCTGCTCTTTGTGCTTGAGTGGAAAGCTCAGTTGCACTTGCCCTGACTTGGGGAAGCCGTGGGAGTGGAGCATTGGGGCTGCCCCCTGTTTGATACAGGAGATGAGCAGGTCCAACCTGCCCTGGCTTCAGAAGCTCAGTATGCTCAACGCCCTCTGATGGTGGCGGCTGGTTTCTCATGAGGGCCCCTGTGAGAAGGGAGATACAGAAACTCTTTCTGAGGCCTTAAGACTTGTGTGAAGGGGGCTAATCCAGGCTCAGCCTCTCACTGAAGCTGGACCCTTCCTTCCTCCTTCACCTGGCAGGACAGATACTTTCCTGGGGTTCATATCTGAGCAGGAGCAATACAGAAAGGCATGAACTTATGCAGGACCCAAGTAAACTAGAAGGCAAGGGTGGGAAGCACCACATTAGACTACCCAGGATTGTGCTGCAGGTGCATGGAAGTGAGGTGCACTGAACTCAGGCCTGATGGTGGGTTGTGGAGTCTCTCTCCCTCTATCTGGCTCCTTGTGGGGTTTGAAAGCCCAGGCTGTGGGCTTCTGGGACCCATCAGAAACAAGGCATGCTAGAATCCCTCTACTTCCCTCCCTGGATTTATGTTGACCATGCGGAGATGCAAATAGATTCCTATTAAAATGTAAGAAAGACAAAAATAGAGCCTCTCATCTCTACCTTTCTTGGCATCATATCTAGCATTTGTGTAGCTTTGCCCAACTCTGTCCATACATGATGGCATCAATCTGGCTCTTGATAAAACAGAGTATCAATAAAAACTGAATCAGAGCTTCTGTTCCACAGGCTCACCTGTGACCTCCACGTGGAACCGTGCTTCATTGTGGTAGGTGGAGCTTACAAATAAACACCTGTAGTCCCCTTCATCTGCAGGGCGGATGGGGTGGATTCTCAGGGCCACCTGCCCTCTGGTGATGTTCTCCCTCAGGAGCTTGGTCCTCCCATGGTACTCTGGCCGCTGCTGCTCCAGGTAGTCCTTGGAGTCCCTGTAGTAGTGCACCAGGCCTGAGTGGTTGCCGTGGAACCACCTGACTTCCATGTGCTGGGCGTCCGTGGAGGGGCTGAGGTGGCAGGGGAACTTGGCCTCTGCTCCCACCACAGCGATGACTGGTGACCGAGGTCCCACCACGTGGAATTATCCTGGAAATCAGGAAGATAAAGCGTCATGGCCGAGGCCAGGCAGGTGGGGCTGTGACTGTGTTATGAGAGCAGCAGTTCAGCTCATGGACACACCGAGCCATGGCCGGCTAGTGAGCAGGGGACGCTGGAAGGCAAGGTGAGTTCAGGAGGTAACACGGGATGTGAGGGTGGGTGCAAAGACCTGGTCCTTCAGATGTGCTTTCCCAGGGGCAAAGAATTGAATTCAAATCCATGTGCATCAATTTCGGTCTAACAGAATCTGCAAAGTCACAGAGTGTGGTCCTCATTTTACATTGGCATAAACTGAGTCAATGAGTGCATGAGGGACTTGTCCCCAATTGTCATGACCCAGGCTCAGAGAGTGTTCTAGCACCAGCAATCTGAAGGTCTCTGTTTAAACCTTGGATTACTCAATATACAATACATAGTACATACAATAGTAAAACAACTAAATGCCATGATTTTGTGTGACGAATAAAGGGAACAGTATGTACAATGTTATTGCATTTTAAAAAACAGGCATGAGAGCATCTTTACAAAAACAGTTTAAGACATTGCCACAGCTTATATCTAAGGTTAGGAATTATGAAAAGTGAAAAGATAAATGTAAATGTAAGTATTCAGACAATGTTTGATCTGCCTGGTGGCAAAATCAAAAGTGCCCTTTCCTCCCTCCCTTTCCTCAGAGCATCGCTTGAAGAATTCTGGAAATGTAAACTCTTTCTCTTTCTCTTTGGCAGGTGTGATTTTTTTCAAAACTACCTCAGCCTCCTGGACTTTGACAGCATGGGGACCTGGAGGGGGCCCTTGCCATGTGGGCAGGGAGGGAGGCTGCACCCTTGTCTCTGTCACCTTTCAGCCTGGTCCCTGATTGTCAGGGAGTTAGGAGCAACTCTGTAGTCAGCAAGCACAGGGGACAGCCGCTGGCCAAGGAACTTGATATGAATAAGATGTGGGACGTGGTGCTGTCACACACCCTGACTTAGGACAAGGGGCCTTCCTGTTGGAGAATGTGAGATTACTGCACTACGTTGGCTGGACTAAATCAGTGGACAGGCTTCTTTATGAATTGCTCTTGTGTCAGAGAATTAATTGTGTTACAGTCAGTGAAACTGGTCTGTGGTCTGAGAGGCTCATTGCTCTCTGAATACTTTTCTATGGCATTAAAGAGAAGTTTTGAGATTGTTGGATATTTCATTTTTAATTATTTCCCTGTTATATGATTTTATGTAAGTATCATATTTTTCTTTATAGCCTTTGGTGTGCAGATAACCCCCTTGCACATCAAGGGCCAACTCACAACTTTCAGCCTCCATTTTTTAAAACACGAACCCTTTCTTGTAAACATGGGGGGAAGCTCCTGTTATTAACATGAAATTTCTTCTTTCTAAATAGCTGATGTCTTTTCTTCTTAGTGAGCAAGGTGAGACCGTCTTGGAGGCATTAAGGTGTTCAGTACTTCAGGAAGCATCTAATGAGAGTGAAGGACAGGAGGTCTGGATTCCACACCTGCAGAGCCTGCCTTACAGACCTGGAGAGACACTTGATCCAGGAGTGGGGACCCCAGTCTGCAGGTTGTGCTGAGGCCTAGGAAGAAAACAGCCAGTGCAGATAGGAGAACAGCACCAAGTGCTCCACAGGCTGAGCTCAGAGGCCTGAGAAGCAGCACAAGGCACAGCATCTCCTGAAAGCTCCTGAAATGGTCATGCTGACCGAGCACCCTGCCTTGGGACTGAGGTCCCTCAGCACCCTGAGCCAGGAAGTCTCCCATTCCATTCCCCAAGGAATTGCCATATGCCCAAAGCCACGTCTCCTGTGAATTCCCCAGGCTGCTCACCTTCCTGGGTGACTGTCACCTGGACACCATGATAGTTAATCCATAAAAGGCAGAGGCCTCTGACCTGGGCAAGGTACATGGGGATAGGTGTGGGACATGCCTTGCCTGTTACTGTAGGGGACACTTCTATGACATAGTTAACTTGAGTCTGCATGGTACCTGGGCTGTGCCATGGTCATTCAGCACCCCAGAAGAGGACTAGCCACGCCACCCTGTAAGAGCAGCATTGACAGGGCCAGGACATGGTCATCACATAGTTTAGGAGGCTCACAGTCCAGGGGTTGCTGACCTGCCAAACTGTTTCTGGATCAACAAGAGCTTGGGGAGACACCTAGCCATATGTGAAACTCTTGGCACATGTCACATTGGGCTGGAATTTCCCCTAAACTATTCAGAGTTTACAAAAGCTCATGCAATGTGAGCCAAGTAGCATTGTGTGTATTCCCCCACAGACTCTCAACAGCAAGCTGCCTGAAAAAATACATAAATAAAGCAATCTTAGTTTCAATAGCATAATAATCACAATGAAATTCTTAGGGGTGAATTTGTCAAAAAGGCAAAATATGTACATAATGAAAACTACAAACAATGATGAAGAAAATTGAATAACACACTCACACACAAATAAAATATATCAATGTTTATAGCATCACAATTCACAATAGTAAATTATGGAATCATCACAGATACCCAACAATAGATGAATGGATTGAGACATTGTAGTATGTACACACAATGGAGTTCTGCTCAGTCACTGAAAGAATGAAATTAGGCCATTTGCTGGTAAATGGATGGAAATAAAGTATATGCTAAGTGAACTTAGTGAAGCCCGACTCTGAGACTCAAATGTGGAGTGTTTTCTCTCATATGTAGAAGCTACAGTAAACAAAGAAAAGAGAGAGAGAAGGATGGGAAGACATGAAAACCAAATCAAATATAAATTAATAGACAAGCTAAAGGAAGTCTAGTAGAGTACAGGAAAGAGAACGGGAGAGGGGAGGGTGGGAAGGGAAAGGTGGGATCATGAACCAAAATCCATTTCCATGCATGCATGAGCTTGTCGGGATGAATCCAGCTAATATGTATAGCCATAAAACTCTTTAAAAAATATCCTGTGGCCATGAATTAGAAAATATTTTTTTGTTGTATCAATTCTTTTTCTTTTCCCACAGTTTTTATTGGTGCACTGTAGTTGTACACACTGATGGGATGTGTTGGTTCATGTTCATATGTGCACACAATATGGCAACACAGTATGGCCAATATCACTCCTCAGAACTACCCCTCCCTCCCCCTCCTTTGTCCCTTTCCTCTATTGCTGTTCCTTAGAGTTTTAGGACATCCACCCCCACCTTTCTTTTCCCCTTTAGGAAGCTTCAGCCTGTGAGAAGAAACATGACCCTTCACTTTCTGAGTTTGACTTTATTCCTCATAACACTATGGTCCCTAGGCCATCCATTGGAAAATACTCTTAAAATGACCATAGTTCCCAGAGTGATCCACAGAGTCAATGCAGCCACTATGGAAACTTCAATGTCACTTTCCACAAAAATGAAAGAGAAAGATATGTAAATTCTCATAAAAGCACAAAAGACCCCAAGGAGCCAAAGCTGTCATAAGCAGAAAACAAAGAAATTTAGTGGGACCACAGAGCCTGAACTCAAAATATATTACCAAGCTAAAGTTGACACCACAGCATAGCACTGGTACAAAACCACACAGGTTGATCCGTGGGACAGAATCTAAGTTGAAGTAATCCAGACGGCCACAGACCATTGAGTTTCCACAAAGCTTCCAACCACACACCATGAGAAAAGTCAGTCTCTTCCAAAGAAATTATATCCACAGGCAGAAGAATAGAACTGGACCTTTATCTCAATCACATGCAGAAATCAACCCAAGCAGACCATAAAGAGACATAAAACTTAACACTGTGAAACAGAAGAGGGACACTCATAGTGTTGCTCCCCAACACTCCCCTGGGTACTGATTTCCAGCACAGGACCCCAGGCACAGAGGACAAAAACAAAATGAGGTTGCATCACATTAAAGGATTCTGCCCAGGATAGAAGTCAACAGAGGGAAGGGAGAGCCCGTGGGAAGGAGGCAACCTGAAAACTACACATCTGGTAAGGGGGTGACATAATAAAGGAACAGCCACTCAAGTCCATAGCATGCAAGGACACGACCCAATGTGAAGTTAGAACAGGACTTGAACAAGCATCTTAGAGGAAGCTCTGGGCAGGGCTGACAGGTTTAGGAGGCTGCTCGCCACCCACAGTGAACCAAGAAACGCACGCTTGAACACGAGGTACCTTGGCCTGTCAAAGGGCTGTCCTCAGAAGGGCAGGAGGTGAGTACTGGTGAGGCTGGGGGAGATGGGCCCTGGTAAACTGTAGGGAGTTGTCAGCTGGCACAGCTACTTGGTAATAAGACAAAATGCCCAGAAAATTAGAACTGGAACTGCCACGTGATTCTGAACTCCTGCTACCAGGTGCACAATAGGCAGGGACAGCAAAGCCATGTGTCAGATGGGTACCTGAAGTCCTCAATCACTGAAGTCCCCCAGGGTCCACAGTGCACTCAACCTCAGTGCCCATCCGTGAATGACCAGGTTAAAATATGGTGTAGACACACAAGGGACAACTAAGTCTTGTCTTTTAGAAAGGAAATTGTTTCATTCCCAACAACACGGATAACCTGGAAGACATTATCGCAAGTAAAATAATCCAGAACCTGAAAGAAAGTTGCCACAGACTCTCACTCACCTTTGGACCATAAAGAAGGGGAGCCCATGAAGACCCAGAGTAGAACATGGGTCTCCAGGGGCTGGGCTCGGAGGCTGGGAGGCGTTGATCAAAGGAGGCAGCTTTGGTTGCCCAGGAGAAATCAGTGCAAGAGATCCACTGTAGGACCCGCTGAGTCCCTTTAACAGCAATGACTGCACACTCACATTCACCTCCCAATGTAATGAGCACGTGGGTTAATTCTTATGTTAATTAGCTTGATTTAGCCACTTCACTATGCATTGACCTATACATTTTAAAATATTTAACACCACAAAATAACCAGGTATCAACTAGAAATAAATTTATTACAAAGTTAATTTTCTTGTTTACAATTGTCTTTCTCATTTGCTAGCAATGAATGAAATTCATCTTGGTATTTGATAGCATATATTTCATTAAAATCAACATGGATTTTCTCTGGTAAGATGTATCATATTTCACCTTCTTATTTAATTTTCTATTTAAGTTGAATATTTTTTAAGTAATATTGACATTGCCAATTGCATGTGACCTTAATTGATCCAACTTCCACACAACCTTTGTGAATGTGCAGTTTTTATATTGAATGGGATACTTTTGTTTTATTGTTCTTGTTAGCAGGGGTTGAACCCAAGGGTGCTTATCCTCTGTGAAACTTCCTCCCACTTTTTATTTTATTTTGAGACAGGGTCTCACTTAGTTGCTTAGGGTCTCAATAAGTTGCTAGGGCTGGTTGAACTTGTGACCATCCCAAGTTGCTGGAATCACAGGTGGGTGCCATCACACCTGGCATGAATTCACATTTAAGACATGAACTCAGCCAGGTGCAATGGCTCTTGCCTGTAATTCCAGCTACTTAGCACCTGAAGCAGGAGGATGGCAGTTCCAGACCAGCCAGGGCAATTTAGTGAGATCCTGTCCCTACTATCCAGCAATCCTGATGCCAGGTACACAACCAAAGGAGATGAAAGCAACATGATGGAGGGGCAGCCTACCCCTGGGTTTTCGGCTGCATGACTCCCAGTGGCCTAGATGTGGGACTAGCCTCAGTCTCCATCAATAAGTAGACACAGACAGCAACTGTGGTGTGTGTACACAGAGGGACATGGCTCCACAGTGAGGTAAGGGAACCCTGCCTTGTAGTCACAGGATGAACCTGGGCGTTCCCCTAAGTGAGGAAAGCCAGGCACAGGACCATGGACCCCACAGGGTGGCACTCTCTGAGGGGTGTGAGGAGATGGTCCCTGGGCAGTGCACAGCAGTGTGGCTTCAGCAGAGCCCAGGGGACTGTGGGGACCGAGTGACAGAGAGACACTGCCAGGCAAGCACGAATTAGGGAGAGTGAGTTCTATGTTCTGCTGCCCAGTGGGGGGAGTACATGAGAAGTGTTGAGGGTCTGTGTCAAGATTGCTAGAAAAGATGCTCTGCATGCGATCACCGTGAAGAGCCGATGCATGTTTGAGGTAAAGAATATGCTAAGCATCAGAGTTTGCTCATCTCGTTCATATACCTGTATTTCAGCATTGCACTGTGCCTCATAAAGACGTATGGCTATGATGTGCCAATTGAAAATTAAAATTAAAGAAAAGCAGAAAAGGTGGAAGGCACAGGAAAACAGAAAAGACAGATGGAGGTGAGTTCCTGAGTGTCAGGGAGAGGACATGAGCACTGAAGCCCTGGCCATGTCCTGTTGAATACAGTTCTTTCCAGGCTAGTGTCCAGGACAAAGCACAGAACATATGTCCCCCTTGCCACTCACCTGCACCTGGCCAGGTAAGCAGGAGTGAGAGCAGGAGTGTCCCGAGGCCTGCTTGCCAGAGCTGCATCCCAAGAGGTGCCTCTGTGTCTGAGAGTCGGACCCCGTCCTTGCATGGGCACCGGCAGCCCTGGTGTCTGGCTCACGCCACACCTCTGCAGCGGTACTGATGACAGGACCATCAGAGGGAGAGCCGGAGGCCACTCTGCCCATGATGGAAAATGAAACCAAGGAACTAGGGGAATTTGAGCTGCTGACTTGCCCTTTCAAATGCGGCAACATAAGGCAGGGCCTCGGATCCCATGCTGAAATACCTGGTGATACAGAACAGGTGGAGCAAAGCCACCTGCACAACACCTCTGACCCTAAACTCATCATATAGACTTGGACTCCTGATCCCTGTTCAGCCCACACTTCAAGTGAGTCATTGTTTTCCATGATTGTGTATTTTGGGTCTGAACTGGGTTGGCTAACCTGGAATTACTACAATATAAAACACCTCGACAGTAGCTTATGAAGGGACAAGGCTCTTACAGCCCACAGTTAGGAGGAACAAAGGCCAAGGTCAGTTGGCTGCATTTGTTTGGCTTCTGGTGAGAGCTTTCAAGGAGGGCTATCAAATAGGAGTGTGGATGGTCATGTCTTGAACCACAGCAGAGACAGAGAGAGGAGGTTCACAGTCTCCAAGGACCTGTTCCTTGTACTCCCAGGAGCCCAGCTGGACCCCATCAAAGGCCCACAGCACCACCACCCCCACCATCCTGGACTGAAGCCTTGTCTTAAATATGCTCTCCCTCTCTGTAGTGTCTTTTCACCACGTTGTTTCTTTTCATATGCAGAAGTTTTTTAATTCTATATAATTTCTTTAGTCTCTTTCTTGTTTTTAGTCCTGCCTTTGCTTTTGAATTAAATCCTCCTCCTCGCCTCCCCCTGAAAAATTGCCAAAACTAATTCCTTGGAGTATTTTTCTTATACTTTCTTTTACTAGTTTTGTGGTTGGTTATCTCATGTTTAAGTCTTCATCCCATTTCAAGTTGAATTTCTACCCAAGGACCCCATTTCAGTCTTGGGCAGATGAATATCCAGTTTTCCCAGCACAGTTCATGGAGAAGTTGGTGCTTTTTAAGCAATGAGTTCTTGGTGCCTTGTGAACAATCATTGGCTGTAAATGTGAAGATTGATCACTGGACCTTGTATTAAAGTGCTGCATCTTGGTTTCAGAGCAACTGATCTTCAGACACTTGAGCATCTTGATCAAGTTGGAAGCAAAGAGAACCTTGGACAGGAACTCTACAACTTCTAGCCAAATGCTATTCTCTGTTATATTCTACTCCTGCCACTGGCCTCCATGCAGCCCCATCTCTGGAGGCAGGGCACTCCAGAGGAAATGGAATAGTCTCAGAGTCAGAAAGCTAATTTGATGCTAATATTTCAGACACATATTTCTTTAAACTTTGAAGCTATTGGTGTATGCACAGATAAACAATTAGGAAAAAACTCTACAGTAAATAAAAGTTTCATGTGCAGTTAGAATGGGCTTTAAACCTGCTAAATGTATAGAAAAATGAAGTGAACTGAACACATAATGTCTACGTTCAAGTATTCATATAAGGCTGTATAGACAACTCCTAAATAAATGATTGAATGGCATATGGTGTCAGCACACATGGGGTTTGATTACACACTAAGGTTCCAAAAAAAAAAAAAGTAAAGGATGTTAAATTATATAAGTTTAAATTCTGATTCTCCTACTTATGTTCTGCATTATGCTTTCTCTCTGAAACTCAGATGTGTTTTTATAAAGTGAGACTCTTGCAAGTACATATCAGATATGAAATATGAAACACGATTGCCTATTGAGAAAACAAATTGTTTCTAAAAATGTACCATGTCTTCCTGCAAAAGGAGAATTTTCTTTTGGTAACTGTGCCCCCTAAATGACAAACAACTTCAATTCCGATGTCATTCTGAGTGGTAATTTACAACATAACTGGCAAAAACAATCCCCACTGAGCCACATCCCCACTGAGCCACATCCCCACTCAGCCTCACAGCCACAGGCAGAGGCCCTCCCACATGTGACCACAGGTTGAACTTGGAGGACATGATGTGAAGTGCAATAAGCCAGGCACAGAGAGACAGTACTATGAGGACCTCTGGATCTAGTCCTACCTGAAAGCTGAAACACTTGATCTCACAGAAGTTGAGAGCAGAACCAGGATGAGCAGAGGCAGGGGAGGTGGGGCAGAGGAGAGAGGTTGGTCAGTGGGTGCACTGTTTCAGACACAGAGAATGAGTAAGTTCTGGGCTGCTGCACTCAGGGGTAAACATATCATGCATTTCAGATAGCTAGAAGACAGCCTTCTTGCCACACAGAAATGGCAGGTGGAGGATTGCATTTAGAAATCAACTAAAACCTGCTAAGGGATGACTCAAGTCATTTACCAAAAATAAAAAGGCACTTTTTTTTCATTCTCAAGGTCTTTGCAGCATTTTGGGGTTGGCAACTAATTACCTGCAAGAGAAGAGGTCCACTGGGGCCTCCTGAACACCCACTCTCCTCTGTGCTCCCTTTTTTCCTTCTCAGTAGGAAAAAAAAAGGATTTGTAATTTTTCTCCCCATTTCCTGAAGTCAGTGCAATGTCTTATATTCAGCCATGAAGCTTGTCAGATTCAGGCGTCAACACTAAGTCCTCAAGAAGGGGCATCCCCAAGTGACTAGAAGGCAGGGCAGCCTCGCTCCCTGGGACACTATGAGCTCATGGCTCCCCACCACCAGCTCCCTCCCTCTGACAGAGATGAGCTTCCTTTCTGGAGGCAGGACCTGAGAAGGCTGGTCCTGGGACCTGGGAGGACTCAGGTCTAGGTCCACATCAATGGAGCTGGCAAATCTGGGCAGGGACCTCTGTGGGGGAACAGGGGGCCTCACGTTTTGTGGATCCTTATCATGACCACACTTAGTGTCCTGAACCATAAACTACCAGGCCTCTGCATTTATTTAACACTTCTTGCATTGTTCTCAGTGAGTTTGTATTAGTTTTCCGTGTTTGAAACTTTCTTTTTTTTTTTCAGTTTTTTCTTCTTAAATATTTCTTATTTTATTCAATTACATTCTTCACAGAATAAGAAGAAAAAAAAAACAATTCCTATACAAGTTCAAAAAAGATCCCAAATAGCCAAAGCAATTTGGATTAAAAAGGGACACAGCCACATCAATGTTTATAGCAACACAATTCACAATAGCTAAACTGTGGGACCAACTTAGATGCCCTTCAGTAGATGAATAGATTAAAAAAATGTGGCATTTATACACAATGGAATATTACTCAGCAATAAAAGAGAATAAAATCATGGTATTAGCAAGTAAATGGATGGCATTGGAGAAGATGATGCTAAGTGAAGGTAGCCAATCCCCCCAAAAAACAAATGCTAAATGTTTTCTCTGATATAAGGAGGCTGACTCATAGAGGGGTTGGGAGGGGGAGCATGGGAGGAATAGATAAATTCTAGATAGGGCAGAGGGGTAGGAGGGGAAGGGAGGGGGCCAGAGATTAGCAAGGATGGTGGAATGTGATGGACATCATTATCCAACGTACATGTATGAAGACACGAATTGGGTGTCAACATACTTTATATACAAATGGAGATATGAAAAATTATGGTATATATGTGTAATAAGAATTGTAATGTATTCTGTTGTTGTGTATTAAAAAATAAAATCAATTAAAAAAATAAGAATGTGGGAACAATCTCTCATTTCCAGACACAGCAGAGCCAACCAAACAGCACGGTACACAAACCAGTGGAACAGAACTGAATTCCAGAACTAAGCCCACATGGACAGCCAAGTGGCTCCCAACAAAGGTGCCAACGACACTGGAGAGAACACAGCCTTATTTTTGACTTGCTTGTGGCTTATTTCTAGGAAACAGTTTCTTTCTTCATGTTGACATTTTTTCCCAAAACCAGTTGAAGCACTTAGAGGACCTTTGGGGTCATTTCTCAAGACTGACTGAGGAGTAGGTGGAATCACCTCTTTTTGTTTTACTCCAAAGTGTCCATTGGGAGATTTTGATCTCCAAGGATGAAATTCCTGCCTGTGAAGTCTGGAATCAGGCAGGAGCTCGTGATAGACCAGTCCACATTTTGAGCTAAAGGACTGTGATATCAAGGAAACCAGGGTCTAATGTGACACAGAAATTACCTCCTTAGAGCCTGCTGAGAGCTGCCTGCAGGAGACCAGGAGAGTGGAACCAGTGCAGGGTGGCTGGTCCCACTCTTCCATGGCTCTGGAACACCATGATGTCCTAGGAGCACAGCTTGGAGGGCTTCAGGAACAGTGGCCTCATCCTCCATCTAGAGTCCAGAGGTCGACAGAACACCTGAGCTCACCTGCACATCTTTGGATCCAGAGAAGTGCCTTGCTGCATGTGTGTAGTTGAAGAGGCTCTGGGAGGGCTCTGTGGCTTCTGCTGGAACCTGCATGTCCTTCAGTCACCAGGACTGAAGCCACTGCTCAGGTGCAGGTGAGTCTGGCCCATGCTCCAGGGGATGCAGAAGGGGAGGAGGGCTGAGCCAGCACAGCCTGGGGAGGGACCTGCAGACCTCAGGGGTAATGAGCCAGCACAGGCTGGGGAGGGACCTGAAGACAGACACTCAGGGGTGATGGACTGGCAGAGAATGGGAAGAGACCCACAGATAGACCCTCAAAGGTGATGGGCTGGCACAGGCTGGGGAGGGACCTGCACAGACACTCAGGAGTGATGGAATGGAGGCCAGAGGTAAACTGCTTGGTGGTCTGAAGCAGAGGGCTGACACAGGCTGAGGCTGTCCCTGTCTCTGAGGCCTGTCCCTACCTGTCAGTGTAAGAGGAGCACAGGAGGAAGGAGTTCAGGCCATGGTGAAATCAGCCCCCTGGATCCCCAGATCAGGGCTGCTTGGCTGAAGTCTCTTTCATCTTCCCCAGTGACCTGAAAGAAGAGGGGCTGGGCATGCCAACTGATTTCCAGTCTTGGGGATCTCTGCTCCATACTGAGACTTAGTGTCTACACACAGGGTGCTGATGGGTTAGTTCTAGAGCTTGCCCATGGGAAGGCGAAGGAGGAGCAGCTGCTGGGACCTTGCACAACTGTGAGCAGGAGACTATCCAGTCCAGAGAGGCACAGCTGGTGAGTCCCTGTCAGCAGAGGCAGGCACCCACACCCACCCCTGGGGATTTGGGAGGGTTGCACAGCAGCAGCAGCCCCAGTGCACAGACCTTGAGAAGAGCCACAGTGCCCCCTACTGCTCACCAGGCAAACATCAGTCTTGTGGAAATGGTGTCAGGAACATAGGCTGGGAAAGCTGGGCCACACTCCCCTGCTCCATCTCAAAGTCACTCATGTGAGTAAGCAGCCTTTGCCTCTGGGGAACTCCTGAACTTCCAGGAGGTTAGGACATGGGGAATGTGGTCCTCACAGCATGAGAGGAGGTTGTGGGGAAGGGGTAAGAAAGCCGAGGGGGCTCTGGGAGAAAAGATGAAAGGACCTGGGCAGTGGCTTCCTCAGGGAACTGGGAGCAGAGAGAGTGAGGAAGTGTACTTTGCTTGCCAGGAATATAAATATAAATATAAACCCCAAAGGCGCATCCTCCAGCCACACCCCACCTGCCTATAGTTACTGCAGGTAATTCGTATCAGTGGATTAATCCACCAGTTAGGTAGCACCTCTCGTAATCTAATCATTCACCTTTGAAATTCCTTGCATTACCTTCCTTGCACATGAGCTTTGGGGGGAGAGTTCATTTCTAAAACATAACATTCAGCAAATGTCCTCTACTGCCAATCTTGACAGATGGGTCACCAGATGCTTGATAAACCAAAGGAGGCCAAATAATAAATGATCTTATGTTGTTCTAATAAGAAAGTCTTTCTTCTTTTTTTAAAAAACTATTATTTAGTTGTATATGGACACATCTATTTTTATTTTTATGTGGTGCTGAGGATCGAACCCAGTGCCTCATGTATGCTAGGCAAGCGCTCTACCACTGAATTACATCTTCAGCCCATCTTCTTTAGAAAAAGAAGATGTGTGTTCCCCCTTCTGAACAATGAAGAAGGGGTCATAGGTGATCTCTTTGACCAGTCTCTGGTCCGCTTCCCACAGCCCTTTCCTTGATTGGGCCCATCCTTGGCACAACTGCAGAGCCCAGGTTTCCTAAAAATTCTGCTGCTGAGTCAACACAGAGAGAACTCAACCCCTCCTGTTATCCTCTCACTCTTTTTTTTTTCCCCAGAGATTTGAATTTTTATTTTTTCAATATCTGGTCAGAAATCCAAATGGTTAGAATTGTTAGATATGTGCTTATTATTAGGGTCACAACATTAACTTACACTAACAAAGCATTGGTTTTTAAATTAATAGTACTATAAATATTATTATATAATAAAAATCAATTGTACTCTTGCACGTCAGTTTTTCCGCATTTTTTCCTCCAATACCATCATTTTTAAAATTAATTAATTAATTAATTTTAATTAGTATGTATGGAAGCAGAATGCATTTTGATTCATTGTACACAATTACAGCACAACTTTTCATGTTTCCGGTTGTACACAATGTAGTACCATATGTGCAGTCATCCATGTCCCTAGGGTAATGATGTCCATCTCATTCTACCATCTTTCCTGCACCAATGCCCCCTCCTCATGCTCCCTCCCTTTTGCCCAAAGTTCCTCCATTTTTCCCATGCACCCCTCCCCAATATGGTTCAGCATCCACTTATCAGTGAGTGGCCTTTGGTTTTGTTTTTTTGGGATTGGCTTACTTCGCTTAGAATGATAGTCTTCACCTCCATCCATTTACCTGCAAATGCCATAATTTTATTTTCTTTTAATGCTGAATAATATTCCATTGTGTATATAAATTTCTCATCCTCAACCCTTGGTAGCTTGCCACCTTGCCTGTCTTAAGCAAAGATCATCTTCCCTTGGGTCAACAAGAATCCCCCAACCACTGATATTTCATCCCAGTAATTTTGTATGCACAGAACTGCTCCATGCCCACCTCCCTTGGGCTATAAACCTCACTTATCCTCCCCTTATTGAAAGTTGGGCCTGATATAGCTCCCTGGATGGGATAGTCTTTACACTTCTCAATGGTCCTAAAAAAGGCTTTTAGAATATTTTTTTTTTTTTAAAAAACTGGTATCAGTAGGGCTACCTTCCTTTCTGTATGTCCCAGGAGAAAAACTCTTTTCTTCTCCAGTTTCTAGAGGCTTCCCACATTCCTTGGATCATGGACTCCTTGCTTATCTTCAAAGGGCAGTATTGTTGGTAGGTTATGCTGTCATCTCTGTGCTTCTCAGACTGCAGGTGGGAAATACTTGCTGCTTTGAAGAATTTATTAGAGAATTTGGGCCAATCAGCTTCATCTAGGATGGTCAATCTCAAGGTCTTCTACCTAAATCATATCTGCAAAGTCTTTTTCAATAGATAGCAACATATTCACAAGTTTCTAGGAAAACTACCCTGAATGTGCAAATCCCCGACAATTTCAATACACACAAAATTGAGGTTTACTTGATTTTGAAGGAAAAAGAGGCACAACTATTAAAGAAAAATGTCATACATGGAGAAATGATGGGTATCTGTGAGTCCTGGGCATCCTCTCAAATGCTAGCATCTGTGTGACACACACCAAACACTTGAGAATGAGCCACTCACACAAAGCATTCTTTAAAGAAATGCGTGCACATTTTTTAGTCATAGAATTTCATATATCCATCAATTAATTGTCCCTGTGGAAATTCAGCTGCCCATGATAAAGCTACTTGTACTTTGGTTAGAGCTATTGCAGAAGAGTTATCATGGTCCATTGCTCCCAGAATAAATTAGAAGGAACCTCATGGCAATTATAGGAACATTTTTAGACTCAGACTGTTGAGAATTAAATTGACTCTGTAAATGCACTTTAAATCAATTTTAATTTTAGCAATGTATAGGTTTTGACTTGTTTTCTCGAAGGAATTTGAAATTTTCAGACTGCCCACTTCTACCATGCGGCCAGCGCAATGGTTTCATTAATGAGGTTCTTGGCATAAAAGTTAGCTAGCGAGATCGAAATAAACACACAGACTCAGTTACCTTTTTCTATGACCAGGTCCGAGACGGCTCCCCTCTCTGATTCCCTCCTCTAACCGCCCGGCAGGGCAGCAAGGATTACTCAGGGCTAGCAGGAGAGAGAGAGAGAGAGCACGCCAGGGAGTAGCCTTTTATTGGGGAGCAAGAAATTCAGGGGATAATTCCATCCAATGAAGGTTGAAGGGGGGGCCGCACTCCAAGGTCAGGGTCAGTGATTGGGCCTCCGGGGTCAGTGGTCAGTTACACCCCCACACGGACAGGTTCTCTCAACAGGAGAGGGCCGGGAAAGCTCCGACACAGCCAGAGCGCCTCAGACCCTAACCGGGAGTCACCCAGTCACGTGTGAGAATGGCTTCCGACACCCACTATCTTAAAAAAAAAAACACAACAACAAAAAACCCTCTATTCCACAAGAATACACCCAAGATTGACATCGTGAACAAGACATTAAAAACTTTTAAAACAGAGGCAATACAAAATTTTGTGTGAATATAAAGGATGTGGATCATGTGCGTTAATAATTTACTTGGTATGGAAACATGTGCCAAATGCCTACGGCACAGGACTCTGCAGATGTGGGTGAACCGCAAGAATAACACAGTCTAAGGAGGAAGTCAAAAGCTTTGTGAAATGTCAAATGACAACTGAAGTAACTGCCCAGGAGCAGCGGCTGGCAGAGCCCAGAAGCATCTGACTAGACAAAGCGACCCTGTGAAGGGATCCGAGGAGGAAGAATCACACAGACCATCTCTGGACCAGCGGAGGAAGACGTGCTCACTCAGGCATCGGGTCGGAGAGGAGGTTCCAACAGGGGTGACAAGCATCTGACTTCCCTTGGGTGGCTATCTCTGCGACCTGGGGTTGAAAGGCCTGTGGAGCTTTCCCTAAG
This sequence comes from Callospermophilus lateralis, assembly GCF_048772815.1. Classification (NCBI taxonomy): domain Eukaryota; kingdom Metazoa; phylum Chordata; class Mammalia; order Rodentia; family Sciuridae; genus Callospermophilus; species Callospermophilus lateralis. The sequence goes on from NW_027510148.1 coordinate 842,555, forward strand.
GGCAGCAGCTGGTCCATGGTGCTCTCCGCACCAGGGCCCCCCAAGCCTCTTCCCTCAGCAATCATGGCAATCTTTGAAGACAAGCTCACTGCAGTTCCCCCAGGAGACCTGGCTCTCTTCCTCTCCCGTCTCTGCTGTGTGGGCCTTCTTGTCCTCCAGCCTCTGCTAACACTTTGGTCTTTCTGGTCTGCCTTCCTCCCCTACAGATTCATGCCTCTTCATCCCTGAAAGAAAAGCTCAGACATCCCTGTTTTCAAAAAAGTACAGTGGCCTTCCTTCACCACATCTGTTGTGAAGTCTCTGGTTTGTTGATTTTCTTTCCTGGACCCAAAGCCTCCTTTGGATATTTCTATAGGCATATGTATTGATATATAGGAAATTTGAATTTTAATGTCTGTCTCCTCTCTTGAGACTGCAACCACACCAACTATGCAGAAACCAGCATGGATCGGGGCTGGGAGACCAAAGAAGGTGATTTCAGTAGATATAAAATCAGGGATTTTAACTGGCATTTTAGCTTGGCCATGTCCTACATCCTCATGTCCCTGTAGCCATCAACTCCAACACAGTCCCTTTAGGATGGTAATAAATTACACCATCAACATGGCATTCCAAACCCCACCCTTGCCAGGGACTACCACACTTTTCCTGGGAGAGGCCTTCTCTATCTCTATGTCCCACTATCCTGTCCAGTGCCACTTGTCACAGACCAAGGAGCTCCACTGCGATGACAAGAGAAAGGCCAGCATACCTCAGTCCACTCACCAGCAGAGGCCTCGGTCCCCACCCACTTGATCTGGGCACAGAGATGCTTCTCAGTGTCACCGTAATGAGTACGACCTGATTCTCATCAGCTCCTTACTGTAAATGTCCAAAATCATCGCCAAATATGATACCAGGGGTGCAGGTGATTAAGTCAGAGGGCAAAAGATGGTGATGTTGTGAGATCAACCCTTCTAACTGGAAGGAGGATGCCTGTTCACCAGCAGCTTCCTCAGCGCCACCTTCATATCCTTGTTTCTCAGACTGTAGATGAGGGGGTTCACAGTGGGTGGCACTACAGTATAGAATACCGAAACTAGCAAGTCCAGGGTTGATGGAGATTGCAGCAGGGGCCGTAAATAGGAAAAAAGTCAGAAGAGAAGAGTAGAGTCACAACAAGGAGGTGAGGCAGGCATGTGGAGAAGGCTTTGGACTTACCCGCTCTAGAGGGCATCCTCAGCACAGCCGAGAAGATGCGAATGTGAGAAATATCCATGAACGCAAAGCAGACAAAGTCCAACAGCAGGCTCAGCCCAATGACCATTAGCTCCCCAATGTTGTAGGAGCAGGCCAGGGCCAGCAGCTGTGGGATGTCACAGAAGAACTGGTGAACATCAGGAGACCTACACCTGGGTATGGAGAAGGTAGCTGCTGTGTGCAGAATTGCATTGACATCTCCACTGACCCAGGAGGAGGCTGCCATCTGCATACAATCTCCATGGCTCATGAGGATCTCATACCTGAGCGGGTGACAGATGGCCATGTAGCGGTCATAGGACATGACTGTGAGTAGGGCTACTTCTGTTGTGGCAAAGAGGAAGAAGAAAAAGACCTGGGAAACACACCCAGGGAATGAAATGGTGTTGCAATTTGTCAGAGAGTTTGTGATGGATTTGGGAACAGTGATGGAGATGAGGCACAGATCCGGGAACGACAAGTTCTTTAGGAAGAAGTACATGGGGGTGTGCAGCCCATGGTCCTTGGTGATGAGGATGATGATGAGGAGGTTCCCAAGGAGGGCAGCCAGGTAAGCCATCAGGAACAGCGCAGCATGCAGGATCTGGAGCTCCCGGATGTTAGAGAAGCCCATGAGGAAAAAGGAACTCCCAGAGGTGAGGTTGTCCATCTCTCTGGATGTCCTAGCATTTACTATGAAAAATAGAGAGTGTGAGCTCAGGCTTCACCCAAAGGCTTCACTCTTCTGTTTTCCTAATTCCCTTTTTCTCACTCACCTGTGCATGGATCAGGAAATGTGAGATGACCTGAAACTGACACCAGCAAGCCTCCATGAGGCTATTTGAGCACCGTGTCCACACTGTGTGCATGATGGAAGAGGGAGGTCAGCCTACTCCAAATCATGAGACTGTCATCTAATCTGCACGAAGGTCTACAATCCATACCTGACTCAAACGTCACATACTTGACACTAAAATAGAAGAGGCAGGGGCTTTGGAGCCATCAGTCCCAAATACAAATTTTCATTGAGGCACTTATTAACACTGAGACCCCGAATAAATTATCCAATCATCATTTCCCTTAATTTACAGTGTAAATTTTTCCACCTGGTCTCTGATTCATTTGAATAATGCACATAAAATATCTAACAGTTTGTGAACAAGAAGGTCTTTAACCCATACTACTTCCATATGGATTCAGCCTTCCTTCATTATAGCAAAGTCAGAAAAACATTGAAAATGTGAAAACAATAGAAAAAATACTGAGTGTTGCGTCTAGTTGCATGTTATTACTTTGAGCTACTTTACAGTGCTGGAGGTTGTCAACTATGAAGATCATTCTTCTTCATTGAAACAGAACTGATTCAAATTCTCATGTAGTGCAGTAGGTCGCTGCTCTATGGACCATGTCATTCATGGTCCACATTCTCTGTAAACCCCATCCTGCTCCATTTGCCTTGAGTGTGACACTTTGATTTGTCCTCTGAATCACTTGTGGTGTCTTGCCAGTCCCTCCTTATTTAATGAGCTACACCAAATTTTGTCCTGCACTTTTTATTGACATACAGTATCTGTGCATGTCTTGGGGCACAGTATGAGTGATAAGTAATGATGGAGTCAAAATAACCAGCATTTGCTTCTCTCCAACACCAATCACTTCCATGTGTTGGGTAGGAACATTTAGACTCTTCTCAGTATTTTGAAATATGTTACAGACTGTTGAAGGCTAAGGTCACCCTACTAGACACAGGAAGACAACACCACATGTTCTCAACTATTTGTGAAAACTGTAACACTGACCTCATGGAGAGGCGGGTGGAACAGTGTCACTGAGACAGGGAAGAGTGGGGAGGAGTGGGCCCAAAGAGGCAGGAAGGGCAGGAAGACACAGTCAGGTGAAATTCATTCTGGGTTCTGTAGCCTGTGCTTGTTTTATATTCACATGAGAGTCTTGATTTTACTGTCTGTCTATCTATCTATCTATCTATCTATCTATCTATCTATCTATCTATCTATCTATCTATCTATCTATGTATCTTATTCAGCACTTACCTGGATAGCAATTCCTAATATTCACAGCTACACTTAATGAAAATACTTGATAGACCTTAGGGGAATAATGCATCAGAGACAAACAAGAGAAATGCAAAGATGCTCTTCATTTTTTTTGTTGTGTCATAGTTTACTAAACCCTGCTGCTCGGTAGCACTGATCTGTTTACTGTAACATCCACACTAATTTCTTGCACATACAGGCCTTCTTATCCTCTCCAAAATCCTCAAAGTGGGTGCCCTTGTCTTTCAGGCTACACTGCAGTGAATCCTAGGCAGTTGGGGCACCAATTCCCCCCTTCTGTTCAGAACCGCCTGCTGGCTCTGCATTCCCCTTTGGGTCAGTCTGGGTGCCACAGCCTTCCAGCCTCACCTGTCAGTGGAGGTGGGCTGCTTGTCACCAGGCTGAGGGTAGGAAACACCTGCATGTCTCCACCAAGCACTCTCTCTCTTCTCGTTTGCTTTTCTGTTCCTTCCCATGTCTCAGAGGAGGAAAGGCCCTCTCCTTCACAGAGCTGTAGTGCAGGTTGCACTGGGGACACTGATGCTGTTTTGCAAAGTGAGTTTAACATCCACTTTTCCAAATGTGTTCTGAGGAGCCAACCTAGGCAGGATCCCTGTGTGAGGGCTAGCAGCCACTCCAGGGCTCCCCCTTGACCAGTTCCTAACCCAGTGCTTATTTGGTGAATGCCACCAATGTTTTTTCCTGAAAAATGCTATTAATCATTCACACCAAGCTTTTTGTTTTGTTTTTGATAAAACTTCTGCACTTAAAGACTTTTTGCCTCCTGCCTCCTAGATCTACTGAATCAGAAACCCTGGGACAGACCCAGGGCAGGAGTGGTGATGCCCACTCAGATAGACATGGCACCTGCTGGTGCTGAGGCTTTTACTGGAGACCTTTTTTTTTTTTTCTTAAACGTATTTGTACCCATCACTTTCCACTTTCCTTCTGTCTCCTGAGTAAACACAGACTTACTCTGTCATTTCCAGCTGTCAAAATAAATTCTCAGCAAAAGCCCCTCTTCCTTCTGGAGATCCAGTAATTTATCTCAAAACTACTATGCGGGAATTACATTTTAATTCTCCAATAAGTGATAATAGAATAATTTCCTAAACAGTACCTGGAATAAGCATGTACCATGGCACCCAGGGGTCCAGGCAAGGGCAAGCAGCAAGTGTGTCATGAGTTGGGAGGAAACAAAGGGGATCTGGTGTAGAGAATGGAGGAAAGGGGAAGGTCCTTCAAGCTCTGCTCCTCCAGGGTATGTGCTGAGGCGGAGGTCTGAGAGGTGCTGGAGGAGGAGGTGGAAACTGGTGAGGAGGACTGGAGGCTGAGAGAGGAGTTCTCACCTGTCCTGCCTCAGCAAGGGCACCAGGGCCTGCTGCAAGGCCACAGAGAGGCACATCCCTTACACAGCTGCTGTCCACATTCAGCAACTTGCCAGCTGAGAGTTTGGGGGACAGGGAACCAAGTGAGGATGCTAGTTTTAAGAGCACACGAGGGCGCCATCTCAGGAGGTTGGCAGGACAGGGTCACACCAGGTGGGAGAGGGAAAGAGAAAGCACAAAATAAGGAGGAAAAAAATGCAGGGAAGGTCAGATGTGCTCTTCAACAGGTGAGGGAGAACAGAGGGCAGAACAGAGAGCTGGCTGCAGAGCCCTGGGGATGAAGTTTGCTGGGAGCCATCAGCCAAGTAGGTATGACAATCTCCTTGCCAGCTTACTCCCATGCTGTCTAGTGGAAGGACTTCTGAAAGGTGACCTTGCTCAAGGACCAGGGTGGTTTAGCATAATAGGAGATTAGGGTGTTCCCCCTTTAGAATAGGGCATATCCTGCTGCTGAGTTCCTCTTGAGTTCTTAGGGTCAGACAGTATATTTTGGGAGAGAGAAGCCCATGTGGAGTGGATTTGGGCAGAGTAGTGGATTTGGGCAGAGTGTGGATTTGGGCAGAGAGTGGATTTGGGCAGAGAACGTGGATTTCCCCAGAACGTGTTTGTAGACGGCCGGTGTGAGTTCGGGAATAAAGAATTGCTGTTTGAATCTTCAAGCTGTGTGGAGACTCGTGATTTGTGCCCAGCCAGAGACTGCGGCAGAAGTTCTCCCATTTGCTCCCAAACTGGGAGGGAGTGAGAGGGACAGTCCCTGCTGGCCTCATGGTGTCTCTGCCTCTTTCCCACTGCCTCCTTCTTCCTGACCTAGCTGTCCTGGACCCAGGGCTGTAGGAGACTCCTGTGCAAATGGGAGACAGAGTAGCAGGGCTTCAGAGTGTTTTTGCCTCAGGGAGGGTGAGCAGCAGCTTTGGGTGCACACGTGATTTATCCGTGCTGCCTTGATTAATGTAACATAAAACGTCACAGCTCCTGCTAAGAACTTCCTGGCATTGCTGATGTGTAGTTAGAAGGGTGTGCTTGGGGAAAGCCTTCCTCTGTCTCTGGAAGCACCCACAGCCTGCCCAGGGCTGGTGCCCCTGGCTTCCCTGGCTGGGCTCCGAGTGGACAGGAAGACCCCACAGTGCCTTTGAAAGCATGCATACACCCACTCTTCTTTGATCACCCAACATATTCAGAAATTATTATAATTGTATCAATTCAGAAAGACCAGCTAAAGTAGATTCTAATTGAAATGAAGTGGAGGCTTCTTATATTTTTGGAAGTTTCTGAAAATATTTCTGGGCTCCAAAATAATTTTAATATATATTGTTCCCCTTTTCAATATGAATAACTCAGAAGTTGGCTCCTAAGGTCCATGTGAGGAGGATGTGTCCAGTTTATGGAGCTCACCCTCCTGGACTGTGAGCTCCCTGTGATGGCTGCTGCTCCTTTTTTTCAGAGTAAGGGGGCTTGGGAAGGTCTACATTGTGGAAGGCTCGCCAAAGGCAGAACAATTCAGTTGAAGAAATTCACTACTGGGAAACTGAGATCCTGAGTGCTTAACCTCTACCAGCCATAATCGGAGTCTTTCCACGTGTTACTATAATTTATATCTATGCTAAGATCAACCTGTAATATGCCACATAATAAGGTACATATTTTTATAAATATGCAATTTGCAGTGGTATTTATACATAATACTTATATCTTTATAACAGGGAGGGAGTGCCATGCAGGAAACCTGAGCACTCAGCCCACCTCATATAGCAGGGGCAAGACCTGAATGCAGGTGGCCAGACTCCACAGGACTCAGTGGCGATAACTTACCTGCCCCCAGATGCCTTCAGGAACAGCTCTTTTTTCCTGAAATTGAATAGAGAGGCACTCTATCACTGAGTTGCTTCCCCCATCCTTTCTGATTTTGATTTTGAGACAGGGTCTCTGCAATGCCCAGACCTCCAACTTGCATCCTCCTGCCTCAGCCTCCTGAGTGGCAGGCCACCTGTGTACCCAGCCATAAAAAAGTTTGAAGAAGTGACCTGGTAACTGGGCTCCTCCGCAGTGTGCCTCTTGTCCTGAAAACAACTTCACACCCCAGCTTTCTGTTCCTAACACACATGCAGTATATCAAGCCTAGGGTCTGGTGTCAGGTGGCCCCAGGGGTCTCCTCCACTCCATCTCCCTGTGGGCAGCCAGGAGGTGAGTTTAGCATGTGTTCTGACTTCCCTGCATCACCTGATGCCTCTCCTGAGCTTCAGGGCAGACCCAAGGAGCACAATCCAGACACATGGGTGCAGCTAGCCCTCACAAAAGTGACTTACATCTGTGGTCAGCAGCCAGGTAGGAGACAGTGTAACCCTGGGGCCTGTTCAGCAGGGGGTGCAGCCCCAGGACCAGGACTGCTACTCATGCTGTTTCTGCTTCACAGGGATTCCCTGAGTGGGCAGGTAAATACCAGGGGAATAGAGCCAATTAGCCATCACACTGTCCCTTGTTGGAAAGGAACTTCTCAGGAAGCGCCTCCTTCACTGCCTCAGTGGCAGCACATCTCCAGACTGACTACTCAGGCTCCTTAATCAGCTGTAATGATTCTTCCTTTTGTCCCTCTTCTTTATTGGTCCCTCTTAGTTATGTATGACAGTAGGATTCATGTTGACATAATTATAAAGGCATGGAGTGTACTCCGTCTTCACTCCCTCTCTCCTCCCTCCCCTGCCCCTTCCTCTACTCTGCTGGTCTTTCTGCTCTTTACTTTTGGATCTCACCTATAGGTTTACTTATGCATGTTTGCATGATCATCCATGATCCTCTGTGATACATGTCACTTGTGCTGACTCTGCCAGGAGCTGAGTGTGATGGTGAAGGATAGTGAGTGTCTCCAGGACTTGATAAATGAGGGTCCCCGATATGATTTCAACCAAAGTTGTCAGAAATTATGATCATTTCCATAGATTCTCAGGAACCATCTATACTTAATATTTCTTGAGTTTTCTGTATCTGAGCTTTTGTTCACTGGTATATGAGAGTCTGGCTCTACCTTGTATTCCTTTCTCCCACACAGTAATGGATATTCTCTCTCCTTCTAGAGAGCATGTGCGATCTAATATCCTCATACTGGTTACTGTTTGGAGAAGTCCTACAGACAGGTGGACGTAATGCAAACTAGTGTGCCATCAAAAGAGGGAACACTTAGCTCAGGGGCATCTACAGTCTTTCTGGATATTTAAAAAACTGAATTTGAGTGTGAAAAAACAGGTTCTAATCATATTTATTTTCCTGAAATGTCTTTTTAATTTTTTTGGTCATATCACATTTTTAAATCCATCTGAGTGTTATTAATATGTTAAAAGTCAAAATATGTTAAAAAATTCTGTCTTCCCACAGAGAACCAGGTTGAACTTCCAAAAAGAACACCTTACTGTGATTTAAGGCTTTAGGTGAAGCCCCAACAGGGTGGGCACTATTGACACAGATGGCAGAGTGTCTGCCTAGTGCCCCTCTGTACCACCCTTGTCATCCTTGCTTCGGGGTGCGATGAAAGCTCCATTTCAGTGAAGTGGATCCATATAGAAGGGGTTAATTGTTTTCCAAACACTTAACAATGGTTTTAGATTTATCATATTTTGCCAGAATTATTAATTAAACTAGGGGAAAATTTCTTAGTAAATACTTGTTTTCTTTAATGTTCTATAAATCACAAGGCTATAATTGAGAAATTTTTATTTCTCAATTTATCCTTCCCTTATTTATCTTTTCCCAAGAACTTTTTTCATAATTTTTGTAGATACATTTCAAATTGTTCATTTGCCAATTAACAACTCTGAAATGTATGTCATCTCAAAAATAGAGGGAACCAGATGCTATATATTTCCATAATTTATTCTTAGAAATCAGCTTCCCATCCTTTTCTGCAAATGGGTATACATAGTCCTTAAAAAAGAAATAGGACTTTGCAGAAATCTTGTGATATGAAAATAAAGCGGTCATCCCCAATTATTCTGGATGCTGTGTTAGCCGTAGCATCCTGGCACCATTTATTATATATATTTGAAAATATTGTCCATTTATCTTTTTATTCCATTATTTAAATCTGAACTATTTTAGTATTGATATGAGGCAATAAGTTGTCTCACACACACACACACACACACAGACACATACACGCAAACACACACACACAGTCACACACACACAGACACATACACGCAGACACACACACACAGTCACACACACACAGACACACACACACACACACAACCCTGGGATTTGAGGGTAAGCATGACATTGACCTTGTCACCCAGGCCCTTTCATACATACAGAGGCAAATGATGATTCTGGCTTCATTGATCCGATAACATTAAAGTGCTCTGGGCCAAACACCAGAGTAATCTGTACTGAATCCTACAGAAATGAGAAGCCAAACCCAGCTGAATGTCTCTATCCACCTCACTGTGGGACTGCACTATCTCTCTATCCACCTCACTGTGGGACTGTAGTGTCTACTTATGACTTCATCACCACATCAGCACTTTATGTTTGTGTAGCTAGAGTTCATGAATGAGACGATCCTAGCACAAACACCAACAGATATTTTGAGTGTGTGATTCAGTTTTAGGGCTCTACACATTGTAAGCAATACTATATTCTAATTTCTACAAACTTTACACTTTCTCAAGTGTAATATGAAACTCATATATATGTGTCAAGATTTATTCTACTGGATATGATGAAAATATGTCCTGACTAATGAAAAAGTAATGATAAAATTTATTTAATACTAATTTTGATAGTTTTTGTTGTTGTTGGATCATTTGGATTTTCAAATTTTATGGCCATTCAAACATAAATATATTGCAGTAAGTAGATATATATCTTATTGTATATTAAAATTTGACAATGGGACTGGGAATGTGGTTCAAGCGGTAACTCAATCGCCTGGCATGCTCGGGGCGCTGGGTTCGATCCTCAGCACCACAAAAAGATAAAATAAAGATGTTGTGTCCACTGAAAACTGAAAAGTAAATATTAAAAAAATCTCTCTCGGGGCTGGGGATGTGGCTCAAGTGGTAGCACGCTTGCCTGGCATGCTTGCGGCCCGGGTTTGATCCTCAGCACCACATACAAACACAGATGTTGTGTCTGCCGAAAACTAAACAATAAATATTAAAAAAAAATTAAAAAATCTCTCTCTCTCTCTCTCTCTCTCTCTCTCTCTCTCTCTCTCTGTCTCTCTCTCTCTCTCTTTAAAAAAATTTGGCAATGATTTTCAATTTTCAGGACTCATATTTTAATTTATTTATTTAAATTAGTTATATATGATAGTAGAATATACTTATGCACTTTGATATATCATACATAGATGGGATACAATTTCATTTTTCAGAGTGTACATGTTGCAGAATCATATTGGTCAGGACTCATATTTTTTATGAACCCAATGTTTTAATTGGATTGCATTGGTCAAGAATTCCAATGTACATTAAAAATAATGATGTAGTAGGCATCTGAGATTATTTTTAATTTAACAAAAATATTTTCAATGTTATCTAGTCCTCAAAATGTTGTGACTTTATATATATAATATACATATTTATATGTATTTGTATATGTATAAATATAAATATTATATATATTTATATACATAAATATATATATATATATATATATATATATATATATATATATATATATAAAACCATTTTCTTTTGGGTGGGTACATATATATTGGTGTAGAGAGTAGTTAGCAGTTAGTGCAGAATTTAGCAGCTTTCTTTTTTTTTTGTTTTTTTTTATGCTTCATTCTTTTTTTTATTATTATTTTTTATTTTTATTTTTTTCATCTTTCATACATTTGATTCATGTGAGTTATGCTTTTCCATTTTTACCCCAAATACAAATTGCAGAATCACATCAGTTATACATTCACAATGTTTATATAATGCCATATTAGTGACTGTTGTATTCTTCTGTCTTTCCTATCCCCTACTATCCCCCCTCCTCTCCCCTCCCATCTTCCCTCTCTACCTCATCTGTTGTTGTTCCATTCTCTCCCTCCCCCCCTTTCCCCTCACAACCTCATATATGTGATTTTGTATAACGATGTGGTTTTCCTTCCATTTCCATGCAATTTCCCTTCCCTCTCCCTTTCCCTCCCTTCATTCGTCTCAGTTTAATGTTAATCTTTTTCTCATGCTCTTTCCCCCTGTTCAGTTCTTAGTTGCTCTCCTTAAATCAAAGAAGACATTTGGCATTTGTTTTTTTAAGGATTGGCTAGCTTCACTTAGCATAATCTGCTTTAATGCCATCCATTTCCCTGCAAATTCCATGATTTTGTCATTTTTTAGTGCTTAGCAGCTTTCTTTACAGCATCTAAGAACCTGATCATTTGACTTTTATTTATAGATCTAAAGTAGTAAATATGAGTGGATTTTATAATATTCATGTCTCTCTAAATATGTTGGATTATATCTGTGTATCACCACCCATCATATCAATTTTAGATTTTAGAGAATTGCTGCTCTTATTTTATTAGAGTCAAGTCTGTGATGTATACTAGAGATTATCCAAAAAGCAGACTTCAAAGGATTAATTAATGTGTGATGCATCTTGACTAGTAAACAAACAGCTTCATGGTAATTTCAGAAGTAAACTCCATTCTTAACTCCATTATGAAGATGTGAATGTGCAGAGGAAAACATGTAGTGAAACTTACTATGGATATGCCTGTTTCCAGATATTTGCATTTATTTATTTATTTTGAGAAAAAGAAGAAAGAAGTATTGCTTTGCTAGCAAAGGAGAAACACAGGAGACTTCTGTCCCAAAGGCTGTGACTCTCTTGATCAGGAGGGTCAAGGGATTTCCCAGATATTTGCATTTATTAAGAAGCAAGTCACTGAGAAATTGGGTATTGCCTAATGTTTCCAAAGGGTTACACCAAGATCAAGGTACATGAGGCCAAATAATTAAAGATGCAAGTAAAAATCAATTGATTTGGACATGGAAAAATCACAACCAAAAAAATAAAAATCCATGAACATGCTGTGTGAAAAGATCAAAATAATATTTTAATCTCTGGTGAAACTTGCATGCTCTCAGGATATGAAATGTACATTTTAAACATATACTTCTTAGCCAGATGTGGTGGCACACCTGTAATCCCAGCTCCCTGGGAGGCTGAGGCAGGGACCATGGTCACACCATGGGAAATGCTGGTGTTACAGTTATCAAGATGTGATGTTCAGGGCAGGTATAAAAAGCAAAGTAGGTATAAAAGCAAAGTTAACTCAAAGTGGATCAAGGAACTTGATATCAAATTAGAGAAATGGCATCTGATAGAAGAAAAAGTTGGCTATGATCTACATACTGTGGGGTCGGGCTCCAAATTCCTCAATAGGACAACATAGCACAACAGTTAATAACTAGAATCAACAAATGGGACTTACTCAAACTAAAAAGTTTTTTCTCAACAAAAGAAACAATAAGAGAGGTAAATAGGGAGCCTACGTCCTGGGAACAAATCTTTACTCCTCACACTTCAGACAGAGCCCTAATATCCAGAATATACAAAGAACTCAAAAAATTAGACAATAAGATAACAAATAACCCAATCAACAAATGGGCCAAGGACCTGAACAGAAATTTCTCAGAGGAGGACATACAATCAATCAACAAGTATATGAAAAAATGCTCACCATCTCTAGCACTCAGAGAAATGCAAATCAAAACCACCCTAAGATACCATCTCACTCCAGTAAGATTGGCAGCCATTAGGAAGTCAAACAATAACAAGTGCTGGCGAGGATGTGGGGAAAAGGGTACTCTTGTACATTGCTGGGGGGACTGCAAATTGGTGCGGCCAATTTGGAAAGCAGTATGGAGATTTCTTGGAAAGCTGGGAATAGAACCACCATTTGATCCAGCTATTCCCCTACTTGGTCTTTTCCCTAAAGACCTAAAAAGAGCACACTATAGGGACACTGCTACATCAATGTTCATAGCAGCACAATTCACAATCGCAAGACTGTGGAACCAACCTAGATGCCCTTCAATAGACGAATGGATAAAAAAAATGTGGCATTTATACACAATGGAGTATTACTCTGCATTAAGAAATGACAAAATCATAGAATTTGGAGGGAAATGGATGGCATTAGAGCAGATTATGCTAAGTGAAGCCAGGCAATCCCTCAAAAACAAATGCCAAATGTCTTCTTTGATATAAGGAGTGTAACTAAGAACAGAGTAGGGACAAAGAGCATGAGAAGAAGATTAACATTAAACAGGGATGAGAGGTGGGGGGGAAAGGGAGAGAGAAGGGAAATTGCATGTAAATGGAAGGAGACCCTCAGGGGTATACAAAAATACATACAAGAGGAAGTGAGGAGAAAGGAGGAAAAATATAAGGGGGGAGAAATGAATTACAGTAGAGGGGGTAGAGAGAGAACAGGGGAGGGGATGGGGCAGGGGGGATAGTAGAGGATAGGAAAGGCAGCAGAATACAACAGACACCAGAATGGCAATATGTAAATCAATGGTTGTGCAACTGATGTGATTCTGCAATCTGTATATGGGGTAAAAATGGGAGTTCATATCCCACTTGAATCAAAGTGTGAAATATAATATATCAAGAACTATGTAATGTTTTGAACAACCTAAAATAAAAATTAATTAAAAAATAAAATAAAAAGCAAAGTAGGAAAATGCTGGCAAACTTGTGGAATGTGTCTTCAGACATTGCTTTCATGAGTGGATGGCAGCAGTTTCTCTAAAGTTAATTCAGTGTCCTAATAAGTCCCATTTCTATGTATTTATAAATAATATGAAAACTGATCCTAAAAAGCTTTGCTTGTATGCAAATATCCACAGCAGCTTTGTAAACAGAGACTAGTGCCCATCCACACGTGAATGGATAAACAAACTGTGGCAAAACAGACAAAATCAAACTGCCGCAACAGACCCAATTTCACAGGCGCAGCAGTAAACAAGCCCCAAAGAAAGACAGCATGCTCCTGATGCCATTCATCCAGTTCTCCAGGATGGGCAGAGCGTGCTTCTGGGGACAGAAATCAGAACACTGGTCACCTTGGCCTGGGAAAGTTAGCTGGACATTCTCACTGGGCAACATTAGGTGTGATGGGGATGTTCTGTGGTTTGATCACATCATTTTTTTGCTAGGTCTAGAGGGGTCACCTCTAGATGTACAATGTACAATGTACAATCGACATTGCCTATAACTGACATCTCCCCACAGTGGCTGTGCTGACTTCCATTTCCCAGCAGAGCATGGGGCCACGGGCTCCTCTGTGTCCACATCCCACCAGCATCGTTGTTTGCTTGGTTGTTTTGATTAAAGCTATTCTGACTGGGGTGAGAAGGAATCTCAATGTAGTTTTATTCACATGTTTCCAATGACTAAAAACATTTAGCTATTTTCATATATTAATTGGCCATTTACACTTCTTTTGTAAGTGTCTAGATTATCTGCCCACTTGTTTTTTTAATTACAATTAAATTTAATTAAAAATTATATCAGTTTTTATTGGTGCATCATAATTATACTCACAGTGGGATTCAACAAGCCATGCATTTGCTCATTTTTTAAAATTAAATTACTTGTTCTTTTGTTGTTACTTTTCTGCTTGTGTTTTGTCTCTAGTTCTTCACGTCTTCTAGGATGGATCCTGCCATTGCAGAGGTCTTTCGCCTCCTTGGTGAGGTTAATTTCTAGCTATTTTTGTGTCTAATATGAATGGGATTATTTCCCCCAGGTCCTTTTCCAACAGGTGAACTTGGGTTGTACAGCAAAGCTACTGGGTTTTATGTGCTGATCTTGACTTCCTGCTCTGCGGGGTTTATCAGTTTCAACTGTCTTTTGGTGGCACCTCAGGGTTGTCAATGGACTCATGTCATCTGGAAGCAGGACTAAAGTCACTTCCTCCTTTCCTGTGTGTGTCTGTCTTTCTCTTGCCCCACTGTTCTGCCTGAAATATTAAGTACCATATTAAAGAGGGGTGGTAAGAGTGGACAGCCCTGCCCTATTCCTGGTTCTGGAGAAACTTCTTTCTGTTTTCCCGCTCAGTACCATGTTGTCCATGGGTTCGTCCTGTGCACCCTTTATGTGGTTGAGGGGTGACTCCTCTAGACCTAGCCTTTCATTGATTGCTTAGGACTCAGACCATGTTCCATCCTCTGTCTGTAAATGTTGATTTGATTAATGTGGTCAATAGTGTTTTTCAGATCTGTATTGGATTATTTTATCTGCTGAATTTATTAATAACTGACATAAGGGTGTTGAAGTCTCCCAATAAAATTGTGAATGTGTCTATTTCTCCTGGAATTTTAGTAGTTTTTGATGTCCTTGTGTCTGGGGTATACAAATTAAGAAATTTTACATCTTCTTTGCAAAATGACCTGTTTCATATATCTAATTCTGTTATTATTCCTAATTACTTTCATTGTTCCAAAAGTCCTTGTCTGAACTCAACACAACTGACCAATTTCCTTTGTTTAGTTTTAGCAAGGTGGTTCTCTCTCCATTTCTTTACTTTTAATCTACCAATATCTTTATATTTAAAGTGATTTTTAAATAAGTAAGCATATAGTTGATTTTTATAATCAACTCTGAAAATTTTCATCTTTTAAGTGTTCTGTTTTGAACATTTATATTTAAAGTAATTATTGAAAGAATTAATTCAACATCTACAATGTTTTTAATTCTTTAATATTTGCTTTTTTATTTGTCTCTTCTTTCTGACTTTTTTTTTTGTACTGGTGATTGAACTCAGGGGCACTGGACCACTGGGCCACATCCCCAGCCCTATTTTATATTTTAATTAGAGACAAGGTCTCACTGAGTTGCTTAGGGCCTGGCTTTTGCTGGGGCTGGCTTTGAACTATCAATCCTCTTGCCTCAGCCTCTTGAGCTGCTGGGATTACAGGCCTGCACCACCACCCTGGCTGCTCTCTTTTTTTTCTTTCTTTCTTTTTTTTTTAAGTATTTTATGTGATTTAATTTGTCCTGTCTTTTAGCATACTAACTATGTATCTTTTAAAAAACTTTAGTGGTTGTCCTTTAATTCTAACATACATTCTATCTAACTTAGGTCCACTTTCGAATAGCACTGTGTCACTTTTTGTGCATTGAGAAACCTTAGAGAATTAAGTAACTCATAATATTCCCCCAATAACTGCCCAAACAGTACCGTTGTGGGAAACAATAGCCTGATTTATGTTTATTTGAATTTTGAAAGGTTTCTAATCATCTCATTCCCCAAATTGTGATTGTCAGTTCTGCATGTCACTGCATGTCATCCTATCATGTAGATCACAAGGAAACTCTTTATTTTATTTTTAATTAACTTGATGTTATTGCAAAGAAGAAGCTGTCAAAAGCTAAACCATGTTTAAAATCAGATTATTGGGTCTAAGGTTCAAGCTCAATGGTGGAGTATATGAATAGGTTTCCATTTCCTTTTTTACTTCTATTTCAATATGGCTTTACTTTTTCAACAATTTCAAATTTCCAACTTTTTTTCTCTAAAACTAGGGCTCATTTGTTTTGCTTACCAGATTATTTACTTAGTTTCCCCATTTTCCCTTAATTTTTTCACCCAAGAGATCGCATTGAGTTATTTGATCTTTTCACAGTCACATTCCTTAACACCCTCAGGCTGAGCCTACACATGTCTCTAAAGCTCCAATTCTTCTTTTTAGTGGACTTATTCTCCTTCATATTGACGCTGTGCACCTTTTATAAAACTAAAATAGCCATCTTCTAAGCCCTGCAGACTGATCTCTTAATCAATTAGCACCTGCAAAAAAACTAGATGATGAAAATCCATGCTACATTCACATGCTTCCTAAGGATTTTTTAATATAAAATCCTAATTTTCATAATAATTGCTTGAGGTAATAATGAGAAATTCCACCTCATATATGGGAAAATGGTGTTTATACAACTATGCAGGATTATATGACCAGTGACTAATGATAAAAATATTATAATTTAGGAGGAATTAAACACTAGTGTTTTGGTTTGCGTTTGCTGTTTTAATTCAGAGGAAATTCGGTGCACCATTTCTTTTTGTTACTTCTCTTTTCAGTTTAAGCAGGCAAGTAAGATTTGACAATGTACAGTACTTTCCATATTCTAATATGCTTCAGGTAATAAATGACCATGAATTCTCATCCTTTTAAAATTAATAACAGTTACATTCAGTTACAAGGAGAAAACATCATGGCTGAATACAAAGTGTGACTATGATCATAAGGAAAAGATCAGATAAGGACAGTAGCCTAATTAAGAAATCAGGAGAAAAAAGTGTGCTACACGTCATGCCCTGATAGAGCAGTGGGTACCGGGATATAAGCACTTAGTGGATGTCAGCTTCAGTGTTATTATAGGTGAGGTCATGGCAGCGAGGGACCTCTCCTCAGAAGTGGAATTACACATCATGACTGCTGGGCAAATCTTTGGCTCAGAACCTAAAATCCAGTGGAGCATTGATGGACAGTGAATGGATGGCCACCACAGGAAGACACTGAAGGTGGCCAACACAAAGCATGCCATGGAGGAGCTGGAGTGTCCACATGACGGGTTCTGAAAGCTGGAGGAGATGGAAGCGGCCACCTGGTAACAAGCTATGGGAACCAAGAGTGATCGCCATGGTCTCCAGTATTCACACAACAGGTAACAGAACCAGTAGAGAGGAAGGGTGGTGCAACAGGAATCCATGCCAATAGGTGTTTGTCAAATGCACCAAGAATGTGAGTGGAAAGCAGAATCTCTTCAACCAGTTGTGCTGGGAAAACCACACAGTCAATGTAAAGAATGACAGATGCTTATCTCTCACCATGGACAAAAATCAACCTGAAATTAATCAAAGACCTAAGACCTGAAAGTACGGTTGAGGGTTTGGATCTTTGAGCATTTTGTGTTTTTTAATGCCCAGATGCTGGTTCCACATGAAATACGTGACAATGTCTCAGAACCAGGAGATAAGATGATATCTGGATGTCAATCATGCCCTGCTGACTGCAGATTAGCATTTGCTTAGAAGAGAAGAAGTGATATTGAAAGTCCAAGTTCTGATTGCTCCATGTGGTGCTATTCACAGAGGATGAGAATGCAGAAGCAGTCCTGGTGCCTTCAGTGTGGGGTGTGTTCAGGGCAGCTGAGAGAGCATGATGTAAATGTGCTTCAGAAAATGAAAGGTAATGGAAATCATGCTGAAAATCTCGATGTTTCAGAATAGACATGGCAAGAGTTCCTGAAGGATTTTTGTTACTATAGGAGCATGTACTATCCATGTGTTTAAGGAACTGAATAGACACTTCATGGAAGAAGAAATACAGGTGCTCAATAAATATATGAAAAAATGTTCAACATCTCTAACAACTAGATTAATGTCAATTAAAACTACACTGATATTCCATCTCACTCCAATCACAATGGAAATAATATTAAGAATACAAGTAAGTACAGTAAATGTTGGTGAGGATGTGGAGGAAAAGATTCACTCATACATGGCTTATGGGACTGCAAATTGGTGTGACCCATCTGGAAAGCTGTATGGAGATTCCTCAGAAAATTTAGAATGGGACCCATTTGACTCAGTTTTCCCACTCCATGGTATATATTCAATGGATTTAAAATCAGCAAACTACAGTGATACAACCACATCAATTTTTATAACAGCTCAAATCACAATAGCTGAACTATGGAACCAAAAGATGAATGAAGAAAAAAATTCTGGTATGTATATACAATGGAATATTGTTCACCCTTAAAGACACTGAAATTACGGTATTTTCAGGTAAATGGATGGATCTAGAGACTGTCATGCTACATGAAACAAGCCAATCCCCCCCCCCCAAGAGGCCAATATTTTCTCTGATATGTGAGTAATAAACACACAATGAATAGGGGGGTGAGGGGCAGAAGAGAAGTACAATAAAATAGACAATGGGGAATGGAGGGAAGGGAGGGGGATAGGAAAAGGAAAGACAGTGGAATGAGTCTGACACAATTTGCCCTGTACACACATGAAAACAACACAGTGAATCCACCATCTTGTACCTCCACAGAAATGGAATCCTAACTAGAATAATAGATATTCCAACCTTGTATAAAAACATCAAATGGATTCTACTGTCATGCACCACTGAAAAGAAACAATAAATTTTAAAAAAGATTTTTTTTTCTTAAAAGGTAACCTCTCAATGATGAAGAAAGGAGACAGCAGGAAGAGGAACCAAAAGAGTAGTTTAATTGTGTAACAGGGATGGAATTCTAAAGATTTCCCAAAAGGAAAACCAGATAAAATAATGGTGGTGGAGAAGGACAGAGTCCTGCTTCAGCACCAAGGCCACCTACTGACCTCCTTAACCTGTTCTTTCTTTAGGAAAAAAGGGTGCTGGGAAAGCCACTGAATTGAGGACATATTGACTGTAGACAACAATATCCTTTAGAAGGATAAAGGTGAAATGAGAATGGGTTCTACTCTTTGGATGTCTAATCAGAGGATAGGCTGAATAGTAGAATCAGGAATGGTCAGGCAGTTTGAAATAGAAGGAAAGGAATAAGTAGATTGTAGACAGATTAAAAATGTCGTCCTTATGTTATATTCAGGGAAATGATATCAAGAGAAAGATGGAAATTCATGATTAGGGGCCACAGCATGAGAGTGATGATAAAGATTTGAGAATACCATTCAAGAAAACATCAGAGGAAAAAAAAAACATGAATTCTTACAGATACACTGAATGGAAGAAGAATTATTTAAAAATGATTTTTTATGGTACAATCTGAAGAAATCAAGATTTGTATGTTTCTGTGGTGGAACTGTATGTAAGACCATTGAAGTAAAGGACCTTCTGGGGAGAGAGGAGAAGCAGCAGGTGGTGGGTGGGGACATCCACAGGGGGAGACTCAGCGGGAGAGCAGGGGAGGGATGGAGGAGGTTGTCTGCACCCCCTGGGCATCAGACACCTGGACCAAGGCCAGCTGTGCAACACCCAGCGCTCAGACTCCGCTGGCAGCTCAGCCTCTGCAGTGCAACCTTCATGTCTCGGTTCCTCAGAGAGTAGATGACGTGGTTCAAGGAAGGGGTGAGGATGGAGTAAAAGACGGTTGCCAGGCAACCCTGGGTGGAGGAGTACTGAGATGCAGACCTCAGGTAGGTGAAGCTTCCACTGCCGTAAAACAGGAGGACTGTGGTCAGGTGGGAGGAGCAGGTGGACAAGGCCTTCCAAAGGCCGTCCCCCGAGGGCATCCGCAGGAGGGTGGAGAGGATGCGGATGTAGGAGAGGACCGTGAGGGCGAAGGAGCTCAAGATGATGTAGCTGCTCATGGCAAAACCCACCTCCTCCCTGGGGTGGAAGTCAGCACAGGAGAGCCTCATGGGAGCAGGAATGTCGCAGAAGAAGTGCTCCACTACGTTGGGCCCACAGAAGGGCAGAGAGAAGGTGTTGATGGTGTGGAAGGCAGAGTAGAGCTTCCCGCCCACCCAGGCCAGGACCACCAGTGCCCAGCACCGTCCGTGGCTCATGATGG
Source organism: Callospermophilus lateralis (assembly GCF_048772815.1). NCBI lineage: Eukaryota > Metazoa > Chordata > Mammalia > Rodentia > Sciuridae > Callospermophilus > Callospermophilus lateralis. The sequence continues at coordinate 862,752 of NW_027510148.1, forward strand.
TCCCATAGAGCAGGGGCCTGTAGATGGCCACACACCGATCATAAGCCATGGCTGTGAGCAGAAAGCACTCAGCTGAAGCAAGTGTGAAAAACATGTAAAGCTGAGCCACACACTCGAGGTAGGAAATAACCCCAGGGCCCTGTAGGGTGGTAGCCAGTGCCTTGGGGATGGTGACCGAGATGTAGCTCAGGTCCAGAAAACACAAATTCTTCAGGAAGATGTACATGGGTGTGTGGAGGCAGCTGTCTCTAAGCACAGCTGTGATGATGGACATGTTTTCTAGGAGGCCAAAGGCGTAGACCAACAGGAAAGAGACAATGACCACTGGCCTCCCCTTCTGGGATGTCTAAGAAGCCCCTGAGGATGAAGTGAGTCACTCTGGTCTGATTGGACATTTCTCCCCCTCTGAAGTTGTGTTCAGATGCAGTGGCCACAGGTAGCTAAGAGGAGGTCAGCTGGGAATATGTCTAGGGAGGTCCTTTGTCTACAGAGGTGCATCTTCTCTCAATGGAAAAACATCCTAGAAGCAGCTTATATGAGAATCATAATCCAGGAAATTTGATTATTCTGAGGAATCACTCTGCACCTGTGCCCCAAGTCAGCTGTTCTGATCACACTGCAGGAAAACAGTGTCTCATGGAAGAGAGGAGAGGAGGGGAGGGAAGGAAAGCAGAGAGGAGAAGATAACAGAGGAAACAGATGTCTGACAATTTTTCCTCCCATTCATTGTGGGGGCTTCAGGTAAGAGGTCTCATGTATTTACTTCACGCATTGACCCAGGTCACCACTTGGAGTGTCTCCACATTAACCCAATTGGTGATGCTTTAGTGAATGGAGAGATGGGCCTTTTTTTTTTTTAACACCTTCCTTCCTCATGGTGCTCCTGCCTATAGATTTCCCCAGCCCTCCTAGGTTTTTCCTGTTATCACCTTCTCGCCCAGCCTCCTTTACTGCTGTTAATTTCTTTCTTAAACTATTGGCTTTCTTGGGGGATTTTTTTTTTGTCAAGTTGAAATATTCTTGGTATTTTTGGTAGTTCCAGGATTTATTACCAGATATGGTATTGACATTTTTTTTAATTTATGAAATACAATTAACATCTTGATCAGGAAATATTTAGTTCATTAAAAAACAACAAGGACAACCCCAACTTCTAGCTAATAAGATCTAAAAAACACAATGAACAAAAGGAAAGGAGGAAGGAGGCACAGATCAGGAGGAGGAGTAGAAGAGGAGGGGTTAGGACATAGAACGAAATGCAGTCTCTCTGCAGCAAACCTTTTAGTAGAGCACAAAGGAGAAGGGCAGGAATGTGTTCCCACCATTTGGGATTCCGTCTGTCTGTGAAGTGTGGCTGAGTCTCTACATACTGAGGACATCATCCAAAAGGAGGTTGGAGGGGCTTCTTGTCTCTGAAAAAATAAAATAGAAGTCCACTCCTCAGAGCCCAGTCTATGACCTGCAGAGGCAAAGCCTTCTGTTTTAGAAGATGCTTGTTCTTTGTGCCATGTGTAAATCAGGTAAGAGGTCTCGTGTATTTACTTGCAGCATGGAATAATACTTTGGAAAACACTAGCTATAATAAAAAACTAGGAATGGAACCCTGAATTGAAACTGCTCTCCAATTCCTTTGTATTCATCCAAAAGAACTAAAATTGGCCTAGTATAGTGACTCAGCCACATCCATCCACGTTTACAGCACGACTCCCAAGAGCCAAGATAGGGGATCAGCCCAGGAGCCTGTGAGGACATGAATGGATCTAGAAAATGTGGACTAATATGGCTGAGTTTGCTCAGTCACCAAGAAGAATGAAATGATGTTATTTACTGTAGATGGATGGAGGTGGAGCAAAGGGATGGAGGTGGAGAACTTCATGCTGAGTGAAATAAGCCAGAGTAAGAAAACCAAGGGTGGAATGTTTTCTCTCTTATGTGGGTTAGAACAAAATAAGGAATGGGGGAAAGAGTGGACCTCAAGAAGGGAAGACAGTGGGAGAGGAGGAGCTGAGAAATGAGATTCACCAAACTATGCTGTGTACATGTGTAAACCCCCAGGGAAGGACGCCCTTGGGTTTATCTGCACAGCGCTAATTTAAAAAACAACAAATAAATAGAAAGAAGGCCATTACAATAGGAAGGAGGTTAGAGAATAGGAAAGGGGAGGGGAAGGGGAAGTACAGGGGGCTGAAAGGTGGCAGTTTAGTTTCATGCACATACTAATATTTCCAAATAAAACCTACTATCATGTATAACTATAATGCACTAATAAAATCATTAAAATTATTTAGTAAAAAAATTAGTGTCAAATTTCTAAAAGGAAAGTCTTATATATATACTTTATTAATTTAATTTAAAATATGGAATATTTAATATAATTCACAAAATCTTATAGACTGTACTTACTACAGAATAGCATATTTAGTTAACATGGATATATTTTACAAACAAGGGAAGATCAAAAACATGTACCTAGCAAATCTAAGGTTCAAACACATTTTTAAACAGCTGCTTTTCTCTGCATAGATGTGTCAAGCAGTGCCATAGTGAAGTTCTGGCTCCTAATCCCTGTTGGGGGATGATGTCCCTCAAGCCTCATTTTTTAGACAGGACAGGACACTTGCTGTGATGCAGCAGCAGGAAGGTGCTGGGGAGTGGCCACAGCTCACCTCCTCCTGCAGGCCCATTCTTACTCCCAGGCCTCCTCACCTGAGTGACTGACAATCCTGACTCAAGGCTTAACTCTTCCAGCCAGGCCCTATGACAAAGCTCTGACAGCTGCCCATTAACAACACTTTCATAGGGAATTCTTATTCACTTTGGAAGATGGTTAAAGTTGGGAAATTTAACTTTATTCCAACATTCAATAAAATTAAAATACATCCATGCAAACTTTTCTCCACTGTCACCTCCTGTGGAGGAGTCCTAGAATTGCTTCCTATCCTCAAACACATTGAAGTCAAATTGAACACAATGAACATATTGAAATTAGAATACATAAAATTAAATTTTGTGGGATCTTTTATAAAACAGCTCTGCTAGGATCCAGGGAAACTGTCTTTGACTGAATGCAGGAACTTAACTTAAGCCCTGAGTCCAAGTGTGCGCACCAAATCCCTGCTCCTAGGGGTCTGGTTAGTGTCTGTTTCTTACTTGCTGTCTTCTCCCTCTGTGGGCCTGATCCTGAAGAGCAAGACAGGCCTCTTTTCCTGTGTGCAGTCTGTGCTCAGCAGAGAATAAAGGAGTGAGCAGCTTGAGTGCAACCTGGTGGAAGTTACCCTTAACACACTTGGCTTTAGACGTGGTTCTGCAGGAGCTCGCTCTAGTATTTCCAGCTGTGTGAGTGTGCAACCTCCTGCATAGGACAGTCAGGAACCCTGCAGTCATCATAACCCCAGGATGAAATATGCTTGTGACAGTTATTGAATACTATTGCCTGGTAGAAGCTCATCTGTTGCTCTGAGCCCTTCCTTCCCCAATTTACCCAAAGTCCAGAGAAGACATTCCCTATATGCTGCAGAACTACAGAGTCAAGGTCACAACCCCATCTCTGATTCCCACAGCTCCCCTCAGTATTCAACATTAGTAAGAATTGAAAGAGAATCGTTGGTCCTCCTCCCAATGGTCAGTGGGTAGGTAGAACTGGATTTGGAGAACACTAAAGAGCGTTGATACAGGTGAGGATGCTGCTTGAGTTACAACTCTGGGAATCTGTTGGAGGCAGTGCTGGAATTTTCCTTAGGACAGAGACATCTGTGCAATACTTGGGAAATGGCAACTTGCTCAGAGTTCAACCACTAGAATACCTATTGTGTGTGGGAGGTACCCCAGGGTCTTCTCCTACCTGGAATTCCTGATGCAGCTTGTCACTTAATTCTCTGTTAGATGCAAGGAAAAGTAATTCAAGGAGTAGTGTGTGTATGAGCGAGCAGCAAGGTCCTGGGGGAAACCAGAAGGGTATGAACTCTTGGCTGGTCAGGGATTCAGCAGTGGTCAGCAGGATGCCCACACCGGCTCAAGTCAGACACCCAGGTGAGTCTGTGACTCCTGCTTCAAGGTTCAAGGAGCCGGGGAGAGTGACTGTGCACCTGGGCTGAGGCTAGTCCAGCAGAGCTGGGGACAAGATGTCTCCTTTCTCTCTCCCTGAACCACCTCCCCAGTCCTCCCTCATTCCAGGGGGACCTGAGGAACACTGGATGGTGGAGGCCACCCCTGGGTAAGGGAAGAGAGAGATGTCAACTCCTGAGTGTGGGATGTATTCTTGGGTGGATGACCAAACATTTTAACCAACTGAAGTCATTTAAACAGCTGCAGAAATAGGAATTAGCAGTGATTCCCATCTGGAACATGAAAGACTAGTAAACTAGAAGTAGGTGTGGAGGAGAGCAGAGTACAGTGGGTCTCACCAGGAGTCAGTGAATTTCAGGTGTTTGCAAATATTAGAAGCTCTGGAAATTAAGATTGTGTTGGTGAGAATTTCCAACATGACAACTTGTGCCTTCTGAACAGTAAAACATCATTCCCTTTCGTAACAAAATTAAACATTAACCAGTGTCCTCAAATACTCTGCTTTCTAGAGGATGCCAACCAACCAATGAAAGCAATGTTTTATGGGAGCATGTTGCTGCTTTCCCTGGCCCATGAATGCATTTGTTCCCAAGGGTTAATAGCAGTTTGACCTGCCTTTCTGCTTCAGTGTGTATGTAATTGCAAAAGAGAAAGCACTGTTTCCATTAGCACATAATAAATCATGAAAAACACATTTGAAATAATAATTTGAAATGTGTGGCAACCCAGAGGGGAGCACCTCATGTTCTTGCACTTTCGGGAATCTGTGCACTTTCCTTCAGAGTGCTGCTAGGTGTTGGAGAGGGCAGGCAGGTGGCCCTGAACTGAAGATGCTCAGAGCAGAGGCACATTCTTCCTATGGGGCCACTGCTGTTGTTGTCCCTGGAATCCCACCTGCTACCGTCCTGCATGAATTCATCCTCCCTGTCCTCCTATGATAGCCCATTGCCCCCTTCAGATGACTCAGGCTGCCTTCCGCCCTGTACCCACTTCAGCTTTACAAGGACAGGCACAATCAGTCTTTTTTTTTTAAGAGAGGGAGAGAGAGAGAGTGAGAGAGAGAGAGAGAGAGAGAGAGAGAGAGAGAGAGAGAGAGAGAGAGAGAATTTTTTTTAATATTTATTTTTTAGTTTTCGGCGGACACAACATCTCCGTTTGTATGTGGTGCTGAGGATCGAACCCGGGCTGCATGCATGCCAGGCGAGCGTGCCACCACCTGAGCCACATCCCCAGCCCCACACAATCAGTCTTTTAATTTCTTTCTTCTTTTTTTTCAAATATCCCCACAAAGACTATCTGCTGACCACAAACCACACAGAAAGACCATCTCTGCCTGGACCATAGCCAGTCATTCAAGGACTCCAGCCCTCCAGTGTCTTCATGGTTATGATGTCTCGAGTGTCCAACGTACTTGTAGATAATCTCCTGCTACACAGAATTCTATGTCTTCAAGGGCAGTTCTCTAAAAGCATCTGGTGCATTATCCATGGTCACTAAGAGTGAGCACTTCATATCTTTTCTCTGCACATTTGGGGTTTTCCGGAGACAGGTTCACCCCATGCTTCCCCAGTGTGACCTGATTCTACCACAGCAGTCAGAGGTGCACATTTGGCAAGTTGGCCCCCAACTTCTTAGGTGTGTTTATCAGAGGCAGTGTGCATTAGGTCATAATTCCTAAAAATTTGGGAACCTAAAACAGGGTCATTTGTGGACATCTTCAAGAAGATCATGATAGTGAAACACCTGTGAATCTTTATTCTCATCTTTACAGGGGAAGAGCCATTTGATGCTTTCAACATTCCATAACAGAGTTGAAGTCATTTAAACAGCTGCAGAAATAGGAATTAGCAGTGATTTCCATCTGGAATATAAAAGACTGGTAAACTAGAAGTAGGTGTGTTGTGCTTGTGCATATGCAGCAGTGAATTTAAGCTCTGATTGGTTGTAAAATAGAGATAGTACACCCATTTTTATCAGAGTCTGTCTAATCTCTAGCCCTGCAACATTCCATAATCAATGAAAGACAAACTAAAGATGTCACATGCAGTGAGACAACCATGAGGTTTTGTCTCAGTTAATCAGATCTCGCACAGAGCAAGACTTACTTTTTGTATGTAGACACATCCAGGTGAGGGCAGAGCAGAACCTCCTCATCAGCAGGTCAGCAAGTCCTAGGGAGGAGAAGGCTGTAGATGGGGGGGGGGGAGTTGGCTGGTTCTTCTGCATGTCTATTAAATAACAAGTACTGACCTTACTTCACACCAGCAGGGAAAATGAGAAAATGGGATTGGAGCTCTCTAGAGAGTTGTCCTTGTACCACTCCCTGGGTATGTTATTTATAGATACTATGGCCTGAGAATTTCTAGGGGCACCTTGGGAAATTTGAAAGACATTGAAACAGAACAATTCCTGGAAAACAAGGAAATGTCAGTTAGTGAAAGAAATTTTAGTAAAATCCATGGTAGAGGTTGATAATGCAGGAGTTTATATGGCTGCAGAACAGGAGCTCATGGGACCCTGTGTCAGGTCTATCAGATTCTAGGAGGGGAGGTGCTTAGGTATGCAGACGGTTTAGAGATTTACCTATGTACATACACAGGTGTATGTATGTATGTGTATTAATGAATTCCAAAAATTAAAGTCTCTCAGCTGTGTCTACTTTGCCAAAGAGGGTGTTTCTTGAGTGGTGCTAAGAAATTTGTCCTGTAGAATACAAATATGAGAGAGAAGAACACAGCTGAGCCTGTGGTGCGTGCATTGAGCTAGGGAGGAGTGTCACAAGTTTGAGGCCACTGTGGATAATTTAATGAGCCCGGCTCAAAATGTAAGTTTTTTAAAAAGCAATGGGGATATGGGTCCGTGGTAAAGTGCCCCTAGTTCAATAACAAGTACTGCCATAATTTTGTTATTTTAAAATATAAGATGTGAGATGGGAGATAGTGCAGATTTGTTTACAATCAAATTAAGTGGTTATCAGCTTGTAGGTAATTGTTAGAACAATATGAGATTCCACTGAAACCTCATAGTAACCTCAAAGCAAATACCTTCAGTAGGAAGGAAAGTAAAACATGCAAAGGTTACCAGGACAGAAATATCAAACTGCAGGCAGGCAAGAAGAGAGGGTCAATATTAGAAATCAGTCCTCTCCTGTCAATGATTCCTTGAGTGTAAGTGGATTTAGTTCTGCAACCTGAACAGAGGGGCTGATTTATGAAACTATGAAGTTCAATTATGAGTTGCCTCCTGAAGACTCACCTCACTGTGAGGACAGAGTGAGGCAATGGCACAGGGAGGGTGCTGTATGTTATGAAGGCCAAAGAGAGCAAGGGCAGCTGTACACACCTCAGCCAGACTCTAAGGACAGGCAGAGGTGAAGTCCAGTAATGACACGCCTTCAGCTCCTCAAGAGGATGTAACACCCAGCACACATCATGTCACACACCCATGCAGGGAAACACACATCAAGGATGGGAAGGCAGGAAAGATTAGTTCCTTGACAGCATGGGAACTGAGCACCTCAATTTCCAATATGCACAGGTTGCACTGCCAGCAAACAGAGAAATACTAGATTGGAAAAACACTTCAGGCCAAGTGGGCCTAGCAAACATGGAGAGGTCGTGCCATGGAAGAGCAACAGAGCACATCTCCTCCTCAAGCACAGACATAACATTCTGGAAGGCAGATTCCATGTTAGGGCACAGTACAGGAACAAGTTCAGGAAGATTACAATAATATGTGGTTTCCTTTGAACCACAGTGGCGTGAGAGCAGAAACTGAGGACAGGAAGGGATTTGGAAAATCACAAATGAAAATACAGAGAAATTTTAAAATACACTTCTGAACACCTAGTAGGTTGATAAAACAGTAAAAGCCAAGTCTAAATACCGTGAGATGGATAAAAATGGGAAAGCATCATGCCAAAATATGGGGGTACCTCCAAAGCAAACTAAGAAGAGAGTTTACAAGGAAAAAAATGAAAGTATAAAAATTGCAAAAAAATTATCTCAAGTAACTAGGAAATAAATAGACTAACTCATTCCAAAGTTAACAGGGGAAATAAAGAAGAGGACTAGAGAGTCTGAGAGAGAAAGAGAATAAAAAGAAAAAGATAGCAAAGCAGAAATAACAGAAATACAAAATATTAATGAAATAAGTATATTTTTGAAAAAGAAACAAAACCAACACATCTGTAAGTTGATTAACAAGTAGAAAGAAAGAAAATCCAAATTAATGAAATCAGCACTGAAGGGGAGAGCTCACATCCTTTTGCAGGACGCAAAGCCCTACAGGAAAGCAACATGAAGGAATGCATGCTGAGGGGCAGAGGAGGAGTCTTGGAGTGAGGAAAGGAACCACAGGCTCATGCACTTGCCCCAGGCCAGGACAGAAGAACCACAACCTCTGCTCAGACCAGCAATGTGCAAAGGGGAGGAATCTTTGGGAAGTTTCAAAAGAGGCATGAAGGCACCTTCCTGAAACTTCTACCCAGCAAGGTATTGAAAGACTGCAGAACAAGCACGTGAGATAAAGCAAGAACATGCATCCATATAGGAGAGAGAGAAGAGAGGTTCTCATTGTTTACTGAAGACACAGGTAATATATATAATTCACACATAGGCACCCACACACACACATAAATTGCTAAATTGATATTGCACTTTCAATAAAGTTGACAAATACAAAATAAGGATTCAAAAAGTTGAAGTATGCTGTAACCAAACAGCAAACTATCATAAAAATGAAGATGAATAACCCATTTATAATGGGTACAAAGCAATATGTAGTGATAAATTCAACCAGAAGGTTAAAGAAGTTACTGAGAATTAAAAATTTTCATTGGAAGAATGAATGCATTATAATATTTACACAACCAAAGGTCTGTGGATTTGATGAAATCACTGTATAAACTCTCCTTTTTCACAGAGAATAAACCATTTTAAAAATCATGTGAAAACACACACACACACACATACACACACACTCACACACACACACACACACACACACACAAGAAAGGAAATAATGAGCAAACCTACAAAGCAGGGAAAGCATAAGACTTTATTTCTAACCCTACCACAGAGCTGTACATAACTAAAATAGCACAGGACTTGGAAAATCTGGGTCATTTGGACAGTGGACCAGAACCGAAAGCCAGAAATGAACCTACTCATGAAGAGGGAATTGGTTTTGAAAAAGTATGTCACTACTGCCATGGAAACAGGGTAGTGATTCCAATAAAGAAGGTCGGGCTAGTCTCTCCGGATTTGCAGAGAAAGCAAGGTCGTGGCCACAGACAGCCTGGTGAAGGTGGATCTGAACTTGACAGCAGCCCTGGGGAAGCCTCACCCCGGTCTCTCCCACAGGTACCTCAGTGACTGATGGAGTCCGGGGGCCTCACTGGCCTCTCTGGACCCTACTCCAGGGTGGGAAGCTGCTCCTTGAGAGGGCTGTCAGGGGAGAGGCACTGTGGCCACATCAGGGACAGCCAGGTGTGTCCCTCAGCCACTGGGGGGAGCAGGTGACAGTCACAGTAGAGGCAGCATCTCCCTCTGGACCCATGCCAAGCTCAACCTTCAGGTCAGGGCAAGACATAACCCCCACCCTCCTGCTGCTGCTCACTCCTCTCCACAGCCCTGTTGACAGCGCAGGCAGCAGGCAGCTCAGGGCTCCGCACCCCCAGAGGTGAGGGAAGCCACAGCCTCTGCACCACCACCAGTAAGTTCCCCAGAGCCCACAAGAGCTTTGGACTGCTCCCACGTCCTGCAGGAAAAGGCCATCAGTGAGTTCCGATTTTCCCTTAGACTGTGGCTGACTGCAATTTTTTTTTTTAATTTATTTATTTATTTTTTTAATTAATTAATTTATTTTTTAATTTATTTTTATTGTTGGTTGTTCAAAACATTACATAGTTCTTGATATATCATATTTCACACTTTGATTCAAGTGGGTTATGAACTCCCATTTTTACCCCGTATACAAATTGCAGAATCACATCAGTTACACTTCCATTGATTTATATATTGCCATACTAGGGTCTGTTGTATTCTGCTGCCTTTCCTATCCTTTCCTATCCCCCTCCCCTCCCCTCCCCTCCCCTCCCCTCCCCTCCCCTCTTCTCTCTCTACCCCCTCTACTGCAGTTCATATCTCCCCCTTGTATTATTTTTCCCTTTCCCCTCGCTACCTCTTGTATGTAATTTTGTATAACCCTGAGGGTCTCCTTCCATTTCCATGCAATTTCCCTTCTCCCTACCTTTCCCTCCCACTTTCTCGTCCCAGTTTAATGTTAATCTTCTTCTCATGCTCTTCGTCCCTACTCTGTTCTTAGTTACTCTCCTTATATCAAAGAAGACATTTGGCATTTGTTTTTGAGGGATTGCCTGGCTTCACTTAGCATAATCTGCTCTAATGCCATCCATTTCCCTCCAAATTCTATGATTTTGTCATTTCTTAATGCAGAGTAATACTCCATTGTGTATAAATGCCACATTTTTTTATGCATTCGTCTATTGAAGGGCATCTAGGTTGGTTCCACAGTCTTGCTATTGTGAATTGTGCTGCTGTGAACATCGATGTAGCAGTGTCCCTGTAGCATGCTCTATTTAGGTCTTTAGGGAATAGACCGAGAAGGGGAATAGCTGGGTCAAATGGTGGTTCCATTCCCAGCTTTCCAAGAAATCTCCATACTGCTTTCCAGATTGGCTGCACCAATTTGCAGTCCCACCAACAATGAACAAGTGTACCCTTTTCCCCACATCCTCGCCAGCACTTGTTGTTTGACTTCATAATGGCTGCCAATCTTACTGGAGTGAGATGGTATCTTAGGGTGGTTTTGATTTGCATTTCTCTGACTGCTAGGGATGGTGAGCATTTTTTCATGTACTTGTTTATTGATTGTATGTCCTCCTCTGAGAAGTGTCTGTTCATGTCTTTGGCCCATTTGTTGATTGGGTTATTTGTTATCTTATTGTCTAATTTTTTGAGTTCTTTGTATACTCTGGATATTAGGGCTCTATCTGAAGTGTGAGGAGTAAAGATTTGTTCCCAGGATGTAGGCTCCCTATTTACCTCTCTTATTGCTTCTCTTGCTGAGAAAAAACTTTTTAGTTTGAGTAAGTCCCATTTGTTGATTCTAGTTATTAACTGTTGTGCTATGGGTGTCCTATTGAGGAATTTGGAGCCCGACCCCACAGTATGTAGATCGTAGCCGACTTTTTCTTCTATCAGACGCGGTGTCTCTGATTTGATATCAAGCTCCTTGATCCATTTTGAGTTAACTTTTGTGCATGGCGAGAGAAAGGGATTCAGTTTCATTTTGTTGCATATGGATTTCCAGTTTTCCCAGCACCATTTGTTGAAGATGCTATCCTTCCTCCATTGCATGCTTTTAGCCCCTTTATCAAATATAAGATAGTTCTAGTTTTGTGGATTGGTTTCTGTGTCTTCTATTCTGTACCATTGCTCCACCCGCCTGTTTTGGTACCAGTACCATGCTGTTTTTGTTACTATTGCTCTGTAGTATAGTTTGAAGTCTGGTATCGCTATACCGCCTGATTCACCCTTCCTGCTTAGCATTGTTTTTGCTATTATGGGTCTTTTATTTTTCCATATGAATTTTATGATCGCTTTCTCTATTTCTATAAGAAATGCCATTGGGATTTTGATTGGCATTGCATTAAACCTATAGAGAACTTTTGGTAATATCGTCATTTTGATGATGTTAGTTCTGCCTATCCATGAACAGGGTATATTTTTCCATCTTCTAAGATCTTCTTCTATTTCTCTCTTTAGGGTTCTGTAGTTTTCATTGTATAAGTCTTTCACCTCTTTTGTTAGGTTAATTCCTAAGTATTTTATTTTTGGGGGGGATATTGTGAATGGAGTGGTTGTCCTCATTTCCATTTCAGAGGATTTGTCGCTGATATACAGGAATGCCTTTGATTTATACGTGTTGATTTTATATCCTGCCACTTTGCTGAATTCATTTATTAGCTCTAATAGTTTCTTTGTAGACCCTTTTGGGTCTGCTAGAGACTGCAATTTTTATAAGGCTTTCATAGGTCTGGAGAAAATTCTTATCCAAATGTCCTAATAAGAAATTTTTTTTTGGGTGATTAGATGTCAATTTTAAGATCTCTAAACCTAGTCTCCTAAATACAGATGAGAGGGCATAAAACAATATTTTCTATGCTTATTTCTGAAACGTGAACTCAGGATTTATTTCAAAGACTCCACTGTACTCTAGAATTTTGGCTTAAGGATATAGCAATATTCAAAGCAAATATCAACAATCTCATCATGCAAAACAGGATACTGACAACACTGTAATCAATGAATAGATTATTGAAAATATAAGGGAAAGTTTAATTCACTTATGAGGAAGAGAGTAAGACATGATAGAAAATAATGGTGAGCTTAATAAAGATTTGTTTAAATTGCCAATATGTGACCACTAAAAAGAACCAAGTAACAGTGACCTTCAGTGATACAGTATCATTCATGAACAGTTATCATTGTTGGTTTTGTGACAGATTAGGATGCTGTGAATCAGCATTTAAATTAAAGGCTGGCAGGAATTTCTGCCTCTGTCGCCTTCGTATTTTTGTAGAAATATGTCTCAAAATGCAGGCTACAGCCGTCCCTCCAAAGAAAAAAAGAAAGAAACAAAAATCAGGAAAATAAAAGAACATGAAACACGAGAAGAAAGGTGAGGAAACAAAAACCAAGAGCAGGATCTGGGTTAAGACGTTTAATCAGTCACCAAGGTGACCAAATGGACACAGAAAAGTAAAAGGAGGAGGAAAGCACATTCACACAGAGAAGACAAAAACACACATATTCTTACAGAAACTGACACAGTGGAAGAATATTAGGAATCAAAGTCCATTGACTGGGAAATAAGGTGCAAAGCACCTGGGACTAGCCAGGGCACGTGAGTAGTGGACAGTGCACATCCTTGTCTTCACTCCTCACACTTCAGCAGGACCATTCTCTGGAGGCCTGGGCTGCTTGGCCCTGCTCCTGTGACAATGTCTGTGTGCTGCTGCATTCCATTAGGACATTCAGACTTTGTGAAGGAAAAACTCAGAAAACATGATAAGACACCATGGAAAATGTGATCAATGAACTGGAATTTTATAGAAAAACTTTTTTGTTGAAGCCAACATTGAATCCCCTTTCCTGCCAAGATATCTCTCTCTCTCTCTCTCTCTCTCTCTCTCTCTCTCTCTCTCTCTCTCTCTCTCACACACACACACACACACACACACACACACACACACATTAAATAGGAACAAATATCAAGCCTGATCTTTCCATCCAACTTGCCCTTTTTATTGCAGAACATTTCATCAAGAATGAACAGAACATCAGGGCTCACGGGCTTCCTTCTCCTGGGTTTCCCTGGCCCATGCAACCTTCAGCTCCTACAAGCTGGGGCTCTCACTGCAGCCTACCTGGCTGCCCTGGTGGGGAATGGCCTCACCATCACCATCACCTCCCTGGACCCGGGCCTCCATTCGCCCATGTACTTCTTCCTGAGGAATCTGTCCCTCTCTGATATCTGCCTCATTTCTGCTGTGGTGCCCAAAGCTGTCACCAATTCTGTCACCCACTGCCACTCCATCTCATTCCTCGGCTGTGTTTCCCAGGTCTTCCTGGTGCCTTTCTCTGCAGTTGCAGAGCTGAGTCTCCTCACAGTGATGTCCATGAACTGCTATGCCGCCATCTTCCATCCCCTGCAATATGAAGCCATCATGAGAAGGGACACCTGTGTGCAGATGGTCACTCTGTCCTGGCTCAGCAGTGGCTTTATATGTGCCATGCACACTGTGAGCACCTTTTCCTTTTCTTACTGTGGAAACCGTCAAATTCAGCAGTTCTTCTGTGACATTCTGCAGTTGTTGGCTATTTCTTGCTCCCATAACATGACTGCAGAAGTCGTGCTCATCTCCATAAGTGCCATCCTGGACACTGGCTGCTTTGCCTGCATCGTTGTCTCCTATGTTTTCATCTTCTCCACCGTCAGGCAGATCCCATCCACAGCAGGGCAGGCCAAAGCCTACTCCACCTGCCTCCCCCACCTGGCAGTGGTAGTGCTTCTCCTCTCCACTGCCTTCACTGCTTACCTGAAACCCCTCCTAGGGTCCTCCTCCTCCACTGACCTGGTGCTCTCTGCGGTCTACATTGTGCTGCCCCCATCCCTCAACCCAGTCATCTACAGCCTGAGGAACAAGGCCATGAAGGCACGATTGGAGAAGCTGGTCACCGGGAAGCTCCTGACAAAGCAGCACATGCTCCTGTTCCTCCATGGATAGAGCAGATCCCTCTCCATGTTTGTGCATGTTCCAGGGTGCTCTAAGCTGGCCTGTTCTTGTCTCAGGGTTCCTGCAACCTTGGTGCTGATCGTGATCCAACTGGAGTGAAAGACGCTGACAGGTTATCACTGAAGGGGGGCCTGGTCTGACACACTGCAGTCCAGGAGAACTGCCAGAAGGGCACTGGGGGTCTGCTCCTCTTCCCATCATGCTCTCTTGTCTTCATCTTCTTGGATGAAATCATTTATCTTGGGTTCAGATATTTTCAAGTTAGTTGTTTAAATGTCTTACTCAACTAAGGCTGTGGACTCTCTGGTGTCACTGATTGAAAGCCAAAGAGGAAACGTGCTCTGGGTGACCTCAAAGTCTCCTGGTAAATGGGCAGGAGGTCTGGACCTCCCTCACATAGTAGGAAACTCTTGATGATGTTGTGTTGTATCTTTGCCTTCATAGCAATTGTTTACTGAGTCATTTCTTGTACCTTTAGTTGCAAAACAACACCTAGTAAATAAAGTATCCCTTCAGCTAAAGAGCATATGTTAAATACCAATTGAGCAGGAGGCAGGTGTGATCTGGAGTCACATTCTTCACACACAGGTAGCTTTCCCACCACTATAGGGGCATATGCACTGGCCATGCCCCTTGGTCACAACTTTGTACACAATTTTGTGTTGAGGTAAATTAGAAGAATTTCTTTAAAATTTTTTGTGCAAAAGTCATGACTATATTAAAACAATTCACTTTTCTTAACACTTTGAAAATATATTTATTTTATTCCATTAAACACTGCGTGGAACTACCAAGTGAAATTGTTAAATATGTGCTCATTAATATCTCTCTTTCATCACTGAACATTCATATCTTTCCATTTACCTGCAGGGAAAATATGCTTCAAACCAAGCTCAGTTACTTCCAGCTCCTACCTGTAGAGAGAGAGAGATGGGAGGGGGAGAAGGGGGTGTATGGGGAGAGACAGAGAGAGAGAGAGAGAGAGAGAGAGAGAGAGAGAGAAAGAGAGAGAGAGATTATAACTGACCTTCTTCATTTTCTGTCTGATGACTTAAGATAAATAACAATATGCGGCAACAAAATTCTTCAAGGAAACATCTTCATAAATGTTCATCGGAGAAAAAGGGAAGATTGAAGCATGCCTTCTGTTTTCCCTTTTATTATCTTAAGAGATCATGTTATCTTTTTGCTTTTATTGTCTTATCAACATTCTATTTTTACATAAAACTACCATATGCTATAGCAGACTTGCTGCTGAATACCTACACAAAGGAAATGACATGAGTGTGCAGAAGGAGGTCAGCAGGACCACAGTCCTGCAGCTCCATTCAGGGTATCATAGAAATGGATGCCAGAGTGTCCACCGAACACTTGAGAAATGGGAAGGCCAAGGAGGTGCAGCCTCCAATTCCAACATCCAGGAAAGCTGGGGAATGAAGATAGAAGATACAAGGCCATCCTGGGAAACCTAGTAAGACCTTGAGTCACAATTAAAAATGCAAAGGTTGGGGGCCTGTTGCACAGCTCAGTGGAGAGTGCACTGAAGTTCAGTCCTCAGTGTCACCAAATGTATGATGAGTGGATGACAGTGCTGGTACATTTATAAACAGAATAAAACTGAGCCTCAGAAAGACAAGAATCTGCAGTCTGTGGCAGATTGGGTGAAGCTGAAGGTCACTGTGCTTGGTGAAGTAGCCGGACCCAGACAAGCCAGCGCTGCCCAGCGCCTCACACTTGGAACAAAAACAACTGCTTCACTGAGTACAGAGCTGCAGGGTGGTCAGCAGAGGGTGGAGAGTGGGGTAGGAGGAAGGAGGGTGGCCCAGGGTGGTCAGTGGGTGCAGTTCCACAGGAGCAAAGATCTGCCCTGATACTCTGCAGTGACTATCGATGACAGCGCTTGGAGGGGCTATTTCCAAAACCTGGAAGAAGGATTTTGGAAGTTTTCACTATAAACAAATGGCAAATATTTGAGGAATAGATGTGTCCATCCTGATTAAACATTATGCAATGTCAAGGAATGCGCACATCACATGGTGCCTCAGAATATGTACAATGTACTTTTAATGTATCAACCAAAGTAAATTTAATTCAACTACACTAAATAGGAGAATATTGTTTACTTTGACTTTGGGTGGTGCTGTAGGCTACTTTTAACCACTATTATCAGTCACTCATATCCTTGGTGGAGAAAGAAAGTTAAACATAGATGGAGAACTTCATCATCTTTAGATCTGTTGTAGGTCAGTGCAGGCGCGGTTTGGCCATTACTAGACTCATTTCAGGCTTCACATTGCACCTCAGATGTTGGTTCATTATCATATGTACAGATGCTCATGCTCATCGTGGAATCATATTCAATGAACACAGTGTGTGTTAACACACCCTAGTATCTCTCTGTGTCCATCTTCAGCACTCAATGCTTTGCTCACTCGGTGTCACATGAAAGCCAATCAGGACCCGAGTGTCTGTTTTCTTTCCCTCCTGCTGCCTCTGCACTTTGTCTTTCTAGAGATGCCACAGATTGCTCTAAGCCTCGGTGCTCAGGTCAGTTCTGATTCACTGCAGCCTCGGTCCCAGTGTTTGCAGGGCTGGCACCTTCTTGTCTCCATACACCATGTCCCTGGGCACCTGGTCACTCACCAAGGGGCAGCATGGACCTCAGGTTACTCAGTCAGCACATCTTACCAGTGTTCTGCATAGGGGTGAGCTGGTGATCTATAGAGTCTGAAAACCCTTTAACCCTAGCAGGTTTTCCAGATGAGACGTACATAAGATCATAGTTTAGGCTTTCAATTTCATAGTTTAGAAAATCCCATGGAAATCCTATCATTACTTTGAGACATACATTTATTGCATTTTGGAAGTCAACAATAAGCATGCACGGTTGTGAAATTCCCTACAAAGACACACGGTGTATGAATAAAATGTATCAAATGACGATGCATTTTATAGCAAATAAGAGAAACTAAGTAATTTAAGATATTAAACAGAAATTAATATATATTACATTACATCATGTTTCCATTATGGTTATTCAAGACAGAGCATTACACTTTAAGCTTCCATTTTGGGGCTGCGGTTGTGGCTCAGCCGTAGAGTGCTTGCCTAGCACATGTGAGGCCCTGGGTTTGATCATCAGCACCACATAAAAATAAATAAATAAAGATATTGTGTCCAACTAAAAAAAAATTTTTAAAAAAAGCTTCCATGTGTTACCCTAGTTTAATTATACAGAACATGTGGATCCTAAGTATAGCATCTTGTTTGAGTTGTTTAAGTATAGGATGATAAATTGAATATAAAGCATATACTTTTTATCTTCAATATTTTACAAGGAGAAAACTGTGAGTTGCATACAAAGTAAGCTTTTGATCAATGTAGACTTCAGATCTTTTAAATAATATGAAGAAAGAACTAAAGTTGAGCTCCAGCCTACTCCCCACGAAAGTTGAGAAAAATATGCTTTCTCCTTACTAACCATTTCTTACACAGTGTCAGCTGCAGGTGGGCATCCATTGGCACCACTAGTGTGGCCCATCCTGGCCAGAGCTGGGCTCATGCTGCATGGTCCATGACATCTCTTCCTATCTCCTGTTTCTAAATATCTGAAAAATCTTTGCCAAATAACCTATAATAAATTGCATTTATAATACATTGCACATAATGCTAATTCCTTCTCAAGCAATCCATTCCATGACACCATTGTGAAACTTTAAATTTTATTGCAGCTAAATACTGATTTTGATGTAGACTATAATTTCATGTGAAGTCCACTTATGAACCTTTAGGTACAATAACAAAATCTTCATTTTTAAAAATTTTTATGTTGACATTTTTTCCCATATTGCAAATTTCTCTTTTAAGTGACTGAAATTTTATTTTACTTTTTGGAAATCATTTTTTAATATTAATGCACGTTATAATTTCTCTACCTACATACTGGCTAGGATGTAAAGATTTCAGCAAATATGTTGAACATATTAATGATGATGAGCATGTGTATCCTGAATTCAAAGGATTTAGAATTTGTCTACCCAGAAAATTTGAAGAAAAGCAGAAAACCTATCCTTGAATATTCTCAAACCTGCATCAAACAAGGCCCTTGTAACCCACTGACAAGCATGAGGAGCTGCCCCTCCCCACAGGAAAGTGCACACCCTGACGGTGAACACAAGGGGTTTCGAGCTTGGCATTGGCCTAGACTTTCTAGATGTCTAAATCTCCATTAAGCAAGTTTCTAAGCAGTGACTTGAGACTGCACAGGTTGCTTGATTTTATAGGGGTCACCATTTACTCTTGGCCTCTCATTTTACCCAGAGGTCCAAGTGACAAGCTCATGTCCCAGTGTTTAGAAACAAGCAAGCACAGTGTCTCTATAAATCTTATATTAATAATTCAAGTGCCAGGAAGGGACCCTCAGCAAATGATGTTTGTCACCCCTCAACTGTCATTGACTAGGGACCTACTGTTTTGCAGACACTGCAGCTGAAGCCACCGTCACACTGAATAGATTTATGGAGATTCTTCTCTGGGTGCTCTGTATGGTTTTAACTAATGTCTTCCCACATAATCTCCCTGAGCAGAAAATAAAAACTAAAGAAAAATAAGAGCTCCTGGAGCACTCCTGTGAGAAAGCATGGTCCCAAGGAGCAGGGGAAGGTAAGGCCCCGTGCTGGGTGCCCATGCCCCTATAGTGGGTGGTGTCTCTCTACAGGACTGGTCTTCAGCAGACTGGCTTCCTGTGCACCAGTGATCAGGGCTGTATGAAAAAGAATAGATAAGAGTCATAGGAAAGTGAATACATATAAAAGCATCCATGAACTTGGGAGAATTGTGGGGAGACACATGCACAGGGAAGGGAAGACACAAGCTGAGAAAAGATGCCTCTCAGTGAGCCTTCAGATCAATGATGTTTCTAGCACACATAGAACCAGCCTTAAATGGCAGAATATAGTTGATGTCTTATAAAAAGCCCCCGTGTCAATAAAAGATCATATGACACACAAAGAAACAGGGAAATGTGTCTAGTTAAAGAAACAATACAAATCTACAAATACTAAAGACACCAACTCCAGATTTTCTAGACAAAGACTTAATATTCATTGCTTTAAATACATTCAAAAAGCTAAAGGAAAATACTAAGAAAGAGTGAAAGCAAAAGAGAAAAATTACACCTGGAAAAAGTGAAAGTACCAACAATTATATAGAAATTGTAAAGTAAAGGAAATGGAAAAATTCTGAAGACACAAGTCAGAAATGAATTGAAAATGTACTTAAATGTTCAATATCAAACTCAAACTCACCAAAAGAAGAATCAAGAAACTGGAAGACAGTTAATTTGAAATTATTAAGTCTAACAAAAAGAAAATAAAAAAAGTAAATATTCTTAGAAACTTACAAGATGATATCAGATTGTAGAGAAAGATTTGAGACCTTCTGTAAAAACATACAAAAATTATACATACTTAAATAAATATATATGTAAATATATCTGCAAATCCAAGACACTCAATGTACTCCAGGTAAAATAAATCCAAAGAGATGAAGACCAAGTGCCATTATTATCAAAGTATCTAAAGCAAAGGCAAAGAAAATATTAAAAGTCACAAGAGAAAAGCAACTCATCACATGAAACTAATCCTCTAGAATATTACTGGTCAGTCTCTTGGTAGAAACTTTGCAAGAGTGGTTTGATATATTTAGCATTGTGAAAGAGAAACTAACAGATGAGAATTATATATATGGCAAACTACTCATTAAAATAAGAGAGAAATAATGATATTCCAGAAACAATAAAAAGTAAGTAAGTTAATCAGCACTATAAATGTCCCAAAAGGAATGGTTAAACTAAAATAAAAATGACAATAGACAGTGATATGTAGTCATATAAAAATAAAGTTCTCTGATAAAGGAAAATATAAAAGCTATTAATATTGTTATTTCAGTTGATTTCTCCACATTTAACTTTTCTTACAGTTTAGAACAAAAAACATCCAAATGATTTTAAGTTTGTTATTTGGGTGATAACATATTAATATGTAATTTGTGACATTGTTAATGTAGTAAGATGAAATCTAAGAAAGTAGAAATTTTGTGCATGATCAAAATTAAGTTTGTGACTTTTTAAAACAGAGTGTAATGAACCAAGATAAACTTAGGTTGATAGATATCATTCCCAAGTTAACCAGACACTCAGACACTCACATACAACATGTATTTATATTACTTAATAAAAAGGAGAAGTGAATCAAAATATGTCACTACAAATAATAATCAAACTCAAAGGACATCAATAAATAAATAAATAAAAATGAAAGAGCTCAAAGACACATAGAAAACAACAAGTGACAAGAAGATGTCCTCTGTCATTAACATCAATAAATGTAATTGGATTAGATTTTCCAATCAAAATACACACATCAGTAAATTGAATTTTTAAATTTTTTTGGTCCTGAGGATTCAACACAGGATCACTTAACCACTGAGCCACATTTCCAGCCCTATCAGAGACAGGGTCTCAACGAGTTGCTTAGTGCCTCACTTTTGCTGAAGCTAGTTTTTACCTTGAGATCCTCCTGTCTCTATCAAACAGCTAGAATTACAGGTGAGAGTTACTGCATTTGGTGAGCAAATTGGATTTTAAAAATAATACAACCTTTTACTGTCTCTTAGAATATCAACTAATATTTTAGTAAACACAAAGGCTACAATTAAAAAGTCAAAGAAATGCATTCCATTAAAAAGCAACTGAAAGATACCAGGGTGCTCTAAAAATATCAGAATGCAAATTAATTCAAAGTCAAAAACTTCTAAAAATACAATGGCCATTACATAATGATAAAAGGTCATGCACATGTGGGATTATCAATCATGAGCACATATTCACCACATATCAGAGCTTCATGATAATTTGAGAAAAATGGCAGAAAGGAAAGGGAGAGACAGCTCTGAACTCATATTCATATACTTCAATACCCAATTGAATTTAACTAGAAGCTACAACAGAGAACAGATAGGAATATAGAAAACTAAAACAGCACCACATACCACCTGGACCTAACAGACCTCTCTATAGCACTCCACCCAGTGATAGGGAAGGGATAAACTTGAAATACGCATTGCAACTACATAGCAAAGACTGAAGAAAAATGATAAATACACAAATTTGTGTAAATTAACATTGTTTCATGAGAAAACAGGCAGTTAAAGAAGAAATTGCCATCACTATCAGCAAATTTCTGTATAAAAATGAAAATAAAAGCACAACAACACAAAAACTGAAAGGATGCCAAGAGACCAGTGGGAAAAGGAGATTTGTATTTGAATATACTCAGATTCAAAAAAGAAAGACTTCACAGCAGTCAATTAACTTTACACATTGAAGACATAGAAAAAGAAAAACAAATTAGACACAAACTTAGGAAAGAATGGAGTAATAGAGATTGAAAAAAATAAAGAAAAACTAAATAGAAAATCACAAAGAAAAATCAATGCAACTTGAACTTCATTCTTCAAAAGTTTGAAAGAATGACACCAAGCTCAGCAAAACAGCAAGATTGATTTCAAAATAAAATGAAAATTAAAGAACTGGGGATGGAGCTCAGAGATAAAGTGCCCGGGTTTAATACCCAGTATCATAAAAAGAACTTTAACAAAACTCTTACAAAATAAAAGACAGAAAGTATATCCTAACTCATTTTTTGAGACTAGCATTACTTTATGCCAAGCCAAAGGGAAAAAAATATTAAACACAAAACATATCGCTGGTGAGTATTTTTAAAATCATACTCCTTGGAATTGACCTAAAAGAAGTAAAATCAGCATACTACAGTGAAAAAGGCTCATCAATGTTTATAGCAGAGCAATTCACTCTGGCCAGTCATGGTCTAGCTCAGAAGCCTGTCAGTAGATGATGGATTAAGAAAATACAGTACAAACACACAATGGGGTTTGACTCAGCCATAAAGAGGAATGAGATCATGGCCCTTTCAGGTAAATGGATGAAACTAGTGAACATCATGCTAAGTGAAGAAGACAGACTCAGAAATCAAGGGTTGAGTGCTTTTCCTCATGTGTGGAAGAGCAGAATTAGGGAAAAATTTAGGAATCCCATCAACAAAGCAGGGAAATCAGTGGAATAGAGGAAAGGGGCTGAGGAAAAGGGAAGAAGGATGAGAAATGAGAAAAATGGTGGAATGAATTGATCAAATTGTCCTGTCTATATATATGAGTATATCAGTGAATTCTACCTTTATGGATATCTATGAAGATCAATTTAAAAGATACATATATAGAAGGAGCATCAGAAGAGGGGAGGAAGGGGAATGAGGGAGGGAGGAAAGGAGGGAAAGAGGAGGCACTGGGGACTGGATTAGAGTAAATTATGTTCCATGCTTGTATGACTGTGTCATAATAAACCCCAACATAGGAATAACTAAATTGTACTCATAAAACATTGAAGTACGCTTAATAATATACTTCGTAGTTTAAAAGCACATGGAAAGTGTTACACAGCATAAATAACTGGCACTTATCCCTAAATGCAAGAGTTTCAATGCCCATACACAAACATAATCTATCATGTCACCATACATGCTAGCAGGAATAAGGGAGAAAAATCACTGATGATCTTCTCCCCTGGTGGAGAAGAGGCACTCTGTAAAACTCATTATACTTTCATGATAGGCTATTAAACTGGAAATTGAAGGAAATGGGAATCCACTTAGGGAAACAATAGGAACAGGGAAAGAATTTGAATAGCAGGAATAATAAGAAGGATACTACCTCTGAACAGTCAGAGTCTTACAGTAAATCTCAAAGCAAAGACAATGACCAATGATGAATGTCTGAAAGTTTCTTTCTAATATCAGAACAAGAAAAATTACCTACTTTCACTACTTTCATTTAATGAAGAACTGTATGTCACAGCCAGAATAATGAATTAAATAAAAATAAATAAAAGACATCTAACAAAATAACTGACAAAATTATCTTAATTTACCAATAGCATGATCTTATGTGTTTAAAAAAATCATGAAGTTTTCCCAATAAACTGCTATAATTAATAAATGAGTCCAGCTAAGATGCAGAATTCAAAATCATAGAAATAAGACAGTGATTGTCTATAACATAACCATGAGCAACTGGAAGAGATAAAGAAAACAATTCCATTGGTAGTAGCAACAAAAAGAATAAACACGATTGTCTATGGCTCTGATTTCCTTCCAATGTGGATTTGAGGTCTCTCTCTTGACAGTGGACAGAGGCCAAGGTGGGCACTCCCTGGAGGAGCTCTGATTGGGCAACATCAGGTTCAGGTGTGTCAGACAGAGGGCAGAGAAGGAAGTGAAAGCCCAGCACACGGCACAGAAGAAATGTACTGCTTTCCTATGCTCATGTCCCAGAGATGTCTGAGGTGACAACTGAGAGTTGGAGGTGACAGGGAGAAAGAGTTAAGTTTGGGGAGAGAAACCATGGGACTCTGCCTTCACCAAGATCCACAGGCGTTATCTGTAGGCTTTCTAAGTGAACTAGCTAATGTAAAGAAAACTCAGCAAAGGGGGCACTTGTATACTTCACTGAGGTGCTGGCCAGCTGGCCAGCAGCTGCAGGAGTGTTGGATTTGTGCTCATTGAGATGGGAAACCAGCTGCCTCATCTCCACAGCGACATGAGAAAAGCTCGCTTCACTCAGGCCAAAGGCGGTGGGTACAGTTGGGCTTCAAACCACTTATGTGGGGTCTGTAAATGGACCTCAAGGGAAGCAACTCTAATAATCAAGGACATGACAATAAAACATTCAGGAATTAACTTGGACAAGGAGGTGACAGGCTCGTGTAGAGAAAATTACAAAACCCTGCAGAAAGAAGTCACAGTAGGCACTGATGAATGGAAAGGTATTCCACACATAGGCAGTTGAAGACTTGAGCATTCAGAAACCTGATAGAGATGTTCAAGTGACTTAAAGATATTTCTGTACGTGAGATACACAGAGAAATCATGCAGAGTTCAAATATTAATAAATGTTGGAGAGGAAGTGAGGAAAGGAACACATTTACACTGTTGGTGGGACTGTAAATTAGTATGACAACAATGGGAGTCAGTATGGAGGTTCCCTGAAAGTCTGGGCATGGAGCCACCATTTGACCCAACTATACCACTCCCCAGTATTTATAAAGATTTAAAGTCATCAGACTACAGGGATACATGCAGACCCATGTTTATAGCAGCACAATTCAAAACAGCTTCCAACTATGGAACCAGCCTAGGTGTCCATCCATGGAAGAATAGATAAAGAAAATGTGTTGTATGTATACAATGATGTTTTACTCAGCCATTAAAAACAATGAAATTGTGTTATTTGCAGGAAAATTAATGAAACTTGAGATCATTATGTTAAGTAAAATAAGTCAAACTCAGAAGGTCAAGTGTATAAGTGGAAGTAGACCAAAAAAAAAAAAAAAGAAAAAATGGGGAGTCTCCTAAAAATAGAAATGAGATCAGTAGAGTAAAGTTTGCATGGGGAGGGAGGAGGGGAGGAAAAAGGAAAGTACTTAGGAGTGATATTGGCCAATTATATTGTTATGGTGTCTGCATGTGTGAATATGTAACAATGTGTCCCACTAGAATGCAAAAGTATAATGCACAAAAAATGCACACACAAAAGAACAATAAATAATATAAAGTCAAACACAATCCTAATATATAAAAGTGTATTTAAAACATCTTATAAACAATTGGATTGATATATTGTTTTAAAATATAAAATATTCTTTGGTCTTATTTGAGAGAAGACATATATCATAAGGAAATAGATAAAGAGGACATCAGTGCTTCACAAGCCTAAAGTGAATGAACATCAAAAAAAAAAAATAACAGAAGAATGTTATACATGTAGAAATATGTGAAAAGACACATTTGTATTAATAGAAAGTGAAATGCATGACAGCATTCAAAACTTTTTTTTTCTTTCAGGGACTAGGGATATACCTCAGTAGATTAAATGTTTGCCTTACATGCACAAGGCCCTTGGTTCAATCCCCAGCACCACTAAACAAACAAAAAAACAAACCAATACCCCTTTTAAAAATGCAGTTATAATACAAACAAGTTCTGAAATATTAGTATGAGGATTAACAGTGGTATATGGACAACCAGATTTCTACATGCAGAATAGCACTGAAAATTCCCAGCACTTCCTTGATGTACCAACTGAACTGTATTAAAGACTTTAACATAAGGCTGGATACTACTCCAGCAAAATAACCGGGGGGTGACAAACAACTTGTGTAGATTGATACAGCAGGAGAGGGAGCCCTTTGTAGGACAGGAGCAGTATGTATACATTCCTCACAGCTTATCTAATTAACATAAACTAGATACAGCAGTCAACCAATCAGGAATCTCCACACTTCATGGCTCACTGGCATTACTTCACAAACCACTCCTTCTGGCATTTTGCCAGGCGCCATCCTGACTTGTTTACAGACTCTAACATTTCCCCCTTTTGTTTAATTTAAATAATGACCATAGTGGTTTTTACACAAACACCATAAATAACCTGCTACAAACAGAAAGGGAGAATACAAAATGCCACAATACCAAGCCACTTGATGGCTCCATATAAGAAGCCCTTGGAAAAATTATACCAGCAATGACACCGTTTGAAAAGATACCGAGTTACAATTTGTTGTAGATTACAGTTTGTTGTCTCAGTCCAGGTAAAGCAGTGTTTCAATAGATTAACTCACAGTCCAGGTAAATCACAGTCCAGGTAAGTTCTGCAGGCAGCTAGCTTGATCCGAAGTCTCGTCTATTTCTTAGCCGAAGTCTCGTCCGGTTTTCAGCAACACTGGAAATTCTTTCACCCTCGTCCTCACCGGCACTGGGATGAAGGCAGGAATTCTGGCAATGATGCTAAAGAAAATCCTGTAGCATTCCACTAAGAAAACAACCTTCTGAACAATTTAGTACATTATCTCAAGGTTTTTTTCAATTGAAATAAGCCTTAATAGTGCTCATTACTCAGCAGCCTCCAGGTGTGGGAGAACCATTGTAGTTATTGACATTGGAAATGATCAAACTTCAGGGATGCCAGTAGCATCTTCTGCCGGCTGTAGCGTCCCGGGCTGCCCCAGATGGCCCAGGGGAGAGTCCGGGGAGTGTCCCGGACTCAAACTGCCACTGGGCTCAGGGAGTAAGAGCCTGCAAGACTGTGCCTCCAGGTCAGGTCTAGATTTGGGCTCTCGCAGTGGTGCCCTGCTCCCCCGGGCAGGGGGGCAAGGAAGAGCTGCCTGCCGCTGCTTGGAAAGCCCTTGCTGTGCCATGACTGGCTCGCACACGTGGCAGCCACTGCACCGATTCACGCACCCTCCGGTAACAAAAAGTATTTAGTAGTAGCCTTTTGCTGCAACTTTTTTCTTGATAATCTTTCTTCTTCTGAACTTTCTTTTTCTTTCTGACTAGAGTTCCTGGGATTCCATCAACACATGCCCTAACTGCTCTTGGTTCCACTGGGGTGCCTCCTTCCCTTAGTAATTTACTTCTCACCCCTTCCATATTTTCATCACAATGACAATACAGCATTTCAAGACAAAACAAGACACAAACATACTGTATCAATATTCTCCATTTTCTCAAAATGGCCATTCTTCCTCTCGCCCTATCTGCCTAGGGATGTGCAGATTTGCTCCTGTCCTATCTATGGATGGGCAGCTTTTTTTTTTTTTTTTCCGTCACTTACCCCCGAGTGTACGGGGCTCCCCGTAATGGGCCACCATCTGCCCGAGTCCGCCTGCAGCAAAATAACCAGGGGGTGACAAACAACTTGTGTAGATTGAGACAGCAAGAGAGGGAACCCTTTATTGAAGGACAGGAGCAGTATTTATACATTCCACACAGCTTATCTAATTAACATAAACTAGATACAGCAGTCAACCAATCAGGAATCTCCACACTTAATGTCCCACTGGCGTTACTTCACAAACCACTCCCTCTGGGATTTTGCCAGGCACCATCCTGACTTGTTTACAGACTCTAACAAGGGAATCCCACTCTCACAGCTGTACCTCCCAGAGTACTGGAAGTACTAGGAAGAAGTATCAGAAAAGAAAAAGGAATAAAAGTCATCCTTATCAAAAAGAAAGATATAAAATGATTTCTATTTGTGGATAACATAATTTATATGTAGAACACTTCAAAGGCACCAAAAAAATTAGAACTAATAAATAAATTCAGGAAAGTGCATGATACAAAATCAATATACCATGGTGGAATGAGATGGACATCATTATCCTAGGTACATGTATGAAGACATGAATAGTGTGACTCTACTTTGTGTACCACCAACGAAATGAAGAATTTTGCTCCTTTTGTTTACTATGAACTGAAATGCATTCTGCTGTTATGTATAACAAATTAGAAGAAATTAATTAATTAATTTTAAAAAATTGGAAAATATCAACATACAAAAGTCAGTAGTACTTCTCTACACAAATAATTACCAAGGAGAAAAGGAAATCAAGAGAATAACCACACATTTGATTGCATAAAAATAACCGTAAAAATCAATTAAGCAAGGAAGTGAAAGATTTGTACACTCAAAACTAAGCATTGGTGAAAAAAAGTAAAGAAGGTATAAATAAATGGAAATATACCATATGTTCATTGTTATTATATGGAATTTATATGGTTAAAATATCCATGCTATCCGAATAAATGTAGATTTGATGGAGTCTTTATTAAATCTCAGAAACATTCTTCACAAAAAAATGGCAAATTTTTTTTTGAGCCACAAAAATTTGAAATGTTCATAGTGATGCTGAGAAAGAAAAACAAAGTCGGAGGCATTACACTTTCTAATTTAAGATATTTTTGCAAAGCCATAGCAATCTACAGTATAACACAGACACAGAACTAGGAACCTAAATAAATGGAACAGAGAGCTAAGAAATCATCCAAATATATGTGGTTAGGTAGAAAGAATCTCAACAAGGGCACCAAGAAGGCACATTGAGAAAGAGGAGTCTCTTCCAGACATTGCTGAGTAAAAAGGAATATCCACAAGTGAAAGGATGAAACTGGCTTCTTTTCTTACATCATATGTATAATTATCTTTAAATGGATAAGTGACATAAAAGTAAGGCCTGAAACTATCAAACTTCTGGAGACGAGCTTAAGGGAAAATATTTTCAACACTGGTCTTCATGGTGAGATTTTTGGATTCCAGCCCTGGAAAATTGCAGAGAGCCTGCACTCAGAGCAAGCACTTCTAAACCCCTCTGGGCATAGTTAGTGGACCACACAGGACATAGGCACAATAATGAGCAAATCATAGAGATAAGCAATAGTTGGAAAAATGAGGGAAAGTTTTGGAATCTGTCAAATGAATTTTTTGAAGAATACTCATGAGACTCATTAAGCTAAGGAGATGGCAGATAACCTCTGGGAGCTCATCTTCAGAGTTCTGCCTCCTGAACATCCCTCCCACAGGAACCCTGGTGCACCTAGCAAGCAATACCCAGAGGCATCTGATGTAAGCCCTCAGGTGTCTGATGCAGGCAGTATCTTTGGGGAAATTAGGTGGCCAAAAAAACTGGGAAAATTAGCGCCCCAAAGCATGTTGCAAGAGCAATGCGCCACAAAAGAAGAGAAAGTACTGAAGGTGTTGGGCTAATTGTGCTGCCAGAGGGAGAACTCAGCTCCTGGCATGAAGAGGCAGCACTTCACATGCTTCTGTGAGAGAATTATGCTTACCTTAACATGAATTTTTTTTCAAATCATGTGAAACTAAAACTTTGATAGTTTAATCTTTTAGAAAGATGTTTTTGATTGGCAAATCTTCCCTTTGAAAAATTAATCTAGAGGGATGACTTATTAGATAATTCTAGAAAACATTTCAAGAGTTTACAGCAATCTGTCTCAAACTCTTTTAAAGAACTGAAGAGAAAGTAGCCCTCCCAAACTTCATTCTGAGAAGGCAATCATTGCCCTGAAACCACAAGGAAGGACATAACAAGAAAAGAAAACTAAAGAGCCATATCCCCAAGGGACCAGTAATACAAAAATCCTGGGAAAAAAAGCAAATTGAATTGGACAGCACATTAAAATAATCATACGCTTAAGCAAATGGTATTTATAAATGGGATGCAAGGGTGGTGCAACTTGCATCAATCAATCAATGTAATACATCAATTAACCAAATGAAGAACAAAAACCATGATCAATGGAGAGATTGAAATCAGTGCATCTAAGATCAGGGATAAGGCAAGGTCCCCTCTCTCAGCCCTAGTATTCAACAGAACACTAGGATGTTGCATTCTATCCAGAGGACAGAGATATGAAGAAGAAGCAGGAGACATTCAGATACATTAGCACATTTACCACTTCACATAGTTATCATTATTTTTTTTATGTCTGTGGTGAAAAAATTTAGGATCTTCCCTCTGCAACCATGAAGTATACAATGCCCTGGAGTGTAGTCTACATGCTGGGCAGTAGCTTACCAGCACTTATTGACCCTAGCCAACCTCAATTCATTTCTGCCCCACATAATTCTGTGGGCTCAAAATTTCCAGAGTTCACATTCTAAGAGCCTTATTATGATTATCATTTTGTTATGTAGTACACATATGCCTCCTATATACCTGAAATATATATATCTTATAAATATGACATATACATACCACATATATATGTATATCATCATACAAAGTAGATGTAATCAAATTTTGTTGTTTCATTATACCTCTATAATATAAAAATAATACCACTCTGAATATTCTTTTTAATAGTACTCTTTGTTTTTCTTTATTTCTGCTTATTTAACCCAGGGAATTAAACTGAACTATGTTCATAGCAGTTTTAATTTTTTAACTTGAGGCATGGTCTTGCTACATTGCCCAGGCTGGCTTAGAACTTGAGATTCTCCTGACTTGGGTTCCTTGTGATGAATCCAGCCTCATTCCATTTTAAGATTGGGAGCCATCTCATCACAAAGTCATGAAAAGTTAATTTCTGTTTTACTATAAATTACTGTAATTTATAAACTTATATGGGATTCCTGCCCATGCGTTGAACTCACCCATGCCTGACTTTCCCTGACCAGATAACAACCCTCTCTAAAACCTCTGTGATGCCTCATAAATTCTGATGTTGGGGTCAAAATTTATTCCCTACTTTGAAATGTTAATCTATGTAGATTATTAACTTACTATCTTCCTTTGTATTGTGCTTGTCAAAATTCTGTTACCTATAAGTTCTCACAACACATGCTTTGCAACTTTTTGTGCTATAAAACTGTGGTCCTAGAGAGCTGGGGGCTACTCTCTAGCCCGGGGTTTTGGAAGAGATAGTCCTGGCCAGTTCCTGTGTACACAAAGATAAGCTTGCTTTAATTTGACTCACAATTCAAGTTGGTGGTCTTTTCTTTGCATCGTGGTTTAACACTGGGTCACTGGGATTACAGGTGTGCACCATCACACCAGGCCTCAACTACACCCTCAAAGTGAGAGAAACTATTTTAACTCCTTACAGTTGATATATTCTTTAAAGTCACCGCAAATGCTGAATTAGTAAATACTGTCCCATTGCTCTCATGAGAAATGCAGTTAGGCCCCAACAACCCTGATCAAAATGAATCGCAGCCTTTTCACCAACCCCACAGACCCTGTTCTGGGAACAGAGCTATTGTTCAATGCACCCTGTGGGTTCTTTCATCAGCTCTGAGATCATCACCATCAATGCTGTGACACAAACCACTCAAAGCTCCTCACACACATGTATTCTCCTAGTAAGACATATCAGAAACTAAGGGTTCTCAGGGACACTGGACAACACCTAACACCACACCTTGGGGGCATTTTGAACAGCAAAGCACCAAGAGCAGAATAATGACAGTAGTGATACAGGACTTTGACAGAGAAGCGGACATTAGTGTATGAACTCTTAGCCCATACAAGAAGGCAGAGTCCTGCTCCATCCTTCCTAAACCAGGAGTGTGCATTGGGCGTAACTCAAATAGTGCACTGTTGCTGCATTTTAGGAATGGTCCTTAAGGGTTGCAAGTACAGAGTCTGTGGTCACATTTGTGGGAAAATCACAATGAGCAAGCTCACCAACACAGCATATGAGGAGAAGAAAATTCACCTGTATGTGGTCTGATTTAAAGAAGTCTGATAAATAAAATTATAAATCTAGGACAAGAAATTGTCTCAAATGAACTGACAGGATAAATTAGGAAAATTACATGCACCACAAATGTATCATTAAAAATTCACCATTAATTTCAAAAGAAAGAAAACATAGAGATTGAAATTAAAAGAATTTATAGAACACATTATAAATATAAACCCTAAAACTCACCAAAACAATCTGTTAGGACAAACAGCTAATTTAAAGAAATTGGAGGATATAAAATCAACACTCAAATTTTATAATTTGCACTAACAATGACTAATCAAAAAAGGAAACCAAGAAAGTGATTCCATTCAATTTTGTATCAAAATATATAAAATACATGTAATCAAAAGCTTAAAGATTCTTACATGAAAATATAATAAAAAATGCCAAAATAAAAATATATATAAGTATGTAGAATGATGTTTTGTGTCTAGGATAAGAAGTGTTAATGTTATTAAAATATCTAGTTCCTTAAATGTTCTACAGCTTCAATGCAATCATTGTCAAAAATTGTGGCCCTCTTTTCCTTTCAGAAAGAAAAAAGTATTGTAAAATTCATGTAGAATGCAGCTGTCCTGAAAAGCTAAAATAGTCTTGAAATGCACTGACCAAAATTAAAGGCCTCACACTCTGGTTTCCAAGACAGGACCTTGACAGAGAAGAGGACACTAGTGTATAAATTGAGTGTATAATTGAGGTTCTGGAGTTGGATGAATTGATTAGACCTAAAGTTACTAGCTCTCCTACTGGTACTATGGAGATTACTGATAATCCATTTTGTGAACCGTTTAAAGAGATGAACAGTTTAAAGAGATTTTGAAGTAAATGAATTTGATGCTCCCAATTCACCACTTGTAAAAATCAAGGCATGGGCTTTTTGTAGGCTTTCTGTCCTGGATCCAGAGCCCAGGTTTTTGTGCTATGAGGAAGCTGAAAACAAACCACAGGGAGAATGCTGAGAACCCGGAAAGCCAAGAAATGTGCTGAACCATTTAGACCATTTGCCTAGTACCTGCCAAGATCCAACATGGCGGCGGACACAGAGAGATCAATTCTCTGACCTCTTCAGCTGTGCAGGCAAAGGGAGTCTTAAACCGCCTGAATGCTGTTTGCTCAGGATCACTAGGCAATGCTGGGCTGATGTGGTCCTGGGATGAACAGTCTGCACCCTCAGAACACACACCGAGTCTGAAGCGAGTGAATTCAGGCTCCCGTATGCCTGCGTCTGGCAGCCAAACAGCCGTGACTCTGCGCTACAAATGCTCCCACTGAGTAGAGAAACAACTCATCGGTTCCTCCGTGAACCTTTTGAGGTGATACCAACCGAGCCTTCATAGGCAGCGGGCCCAGGATTGAGACAGGACCTGGGAGAGCCAGACTGGACCGACCCTTCACATTGGACACCCGGCAAGGGAAAAAACGGCCGCCCTTCACATTGGACACCACCATGGAAGAGAACTGAGGTCACAGAATTTGGTGGAGGGGATAGCTTCATTGAAACTGGTGTCTGCAGGTGTGTGACCCCCAGGCGCCTCCTCTCCACACAGAGGGGAAACATCAAGCTCTCCCATGAGTGTGATTGTCAGACCGAGGGAATCAGGAGTGGCGCAAGACCCCCAGCTACTGCTCCCACCAGCGCTGACAACCGAGGTCTCTTACGCCAGATCCCGGGGGCATGGCTACCAGAGGGCAGGCAGAATAAGTTGATGGCTCCCAGCCCACACTCCACAACCTTAGGGTCTGGGGGAATGGCAAACAGAGAGAGTGTGCCCAGTCATTCAAGAAAATAGGGCTCCTGGTAGCGGCTGACCTGGCGTGTAACCAGTTTTGTGGTGAACGTCACAGGTGAGTGGGGCCTGGCTGGAGGAAAAGCGGGGAAGTGACTGGAGACCAGGAAAGACCCTGGTGCCCAGGATTAGAGAGCCACCCAGTGGGGGAGGAGGAGCCGCCTCACAGGGATTGGTTCCTGCTAATTGAGAGAAAAAGCTTGGCCTGTTGGGCACAGCCCCACCTACTGGAAGAGAAGTTAATCGAACTCTAAGACTGCATTTTTAAAATTTATTTTTATTTTTATTTTTATTTTTTAAATTTTTTAATTTTAATTTTAATTTTTTTTGGCTTTTCATTTTCCTTATTCCCCTTTTCTTTAATTCTACCTGTTTACTCTCATTCTCTTTAGCGACGTCTTCCCTCCCCTTCTAATACCTTTCTTTCCAAGCATTACGATGCTGTTTATATGTAATTTACTAAATGTGTTTAGGTAAATGTTCCAAGGCATTATATAGTGCTACCAATTCCCTAGCTACCCCAAATACTCCGGACCATTCTCCTGTTAATATCCCTTGTCAGTAGAGCAATCTTCCAAGGTTGCCAAGATATACCAACCTCTATACCATCACATCACTCGACCTAAACATAAGTCCCAAGACCAAATCACAGATTGCTATATGCCATCAGAATCCATATGCATTTTATGAAATGAATGAATATGCTTTAAAGTGCACCTAAATTCATCATCTCTAGTCATAGTCTCCCATCACAAAGGAGAGACTCCAGAGATACACAAAACCAAAATAAATTTATAGGAGTAAACAGTAACTCAGCAGTCAAACAGAACCGGAAGTAACATAAGCAGCATGAAAAATCAAGGAAGAAAAGGAGTACAAACAATGCAGGACACCCTAAATCTACAGGAGAACCTAGAGGCATCAGAAAAATGGTCAAATAAAGAATTCAAGGAATACCTTATACACATGGAATGGAATCTTAAAGAGGACATGAGACAGCAAATTCAAACAATGAAAGAACACATTGAAAATGAATTACATAAACAGATTCAAGAAGCAAATAAGCAACTTTACCAGGAGATAGAGATTATAAAAGCAATCAAACAATAATCCTAGAAATGAAGGAAACTATAAACTAAATTAAAAACTCAAATGAGAGTATCACTAGCAGAGTGGAGCAAGTAGAAGTCAGAATGTCAGAAAATGAAGACAAAATATATCATCTTGAAAAGAGTCTAGCCAACTCAGAAAGGCTGGTAAGAAACCACGAGATAAACATTCAAGACATATGGGATAACATAAAAAAAAAAAAACAAACTTAAGAGTCATCGGGATAGAGAAAGGTATAGAGGTCCAAACCAAGGCAATGAGCAATTTGTTGAATGAAATAATTTTAGAAAACTTTCCAGATATAAAAAAGGAAATAGATGTACAAATTATAAATGCATACAGGACACTGAGCATACAAAATCACAGTACACCAACACCAAGACACATTGTTATGGAGATATCCAATATATAGAACACAGAGAAAATATTAAAAGCTACAAGAGAAAGGCGGCAGATTACATTCAGGAGTAAACCCATAAGGTTAACAGCTGATTTTTCATCACAGACACTGAAAGCGAGAAGATCCTGGAACAACGTATTTCAAACACCGAAAGACAATGGATGTCAACCAAGAATTTTGTATCCAGCAAAAGTAAGCTTCAGTATGACAACGAAATAAAAATATTTCATGACAAACAAAAGTTTAAAGAATTCGCAGTCAGAAAACCAGCATTGCAAAGCATCTTGAGCAAAATACTACAAGAGGAAGAAATGAAAAACAACAACCAAAACCAACAGTGGGAAGTACCTCAGGAAAGCAAGAGAGTGTGTGTGTGGTAAAAGCTAATCATGGAGAAACAAACCAAATTATAAAAAAAAAAGCTAAATAATCAAACATGACTGGAAGTACAAACCATATATAAATAGTAACCCTAAATGTTAATGGCTTAAACTCACCAATAAAACAACATAGGCTGGTAAGTGAATTAAAAAAACAGATCCAACAATATGCTGCCTTCAGGAGACACATCTGATTGAAAAAGATATACACAGGCTGAAGGTGAAAGGTTGGGAAAAATCATACCACAAACACAGTCCTCGGAAGCAAGCAGGGGTGGCCATCCTCATATCAAATAAAATCGACTTCAAGACTAAGTTAATCAAAAGAGAAAAGGAAGGACATTATATACTGTTAAAGGAACCATTCACCAACAAGACATAATAATTATCAATATTTATGCACCAAATAATCGTGTGCTGCAACATTCATAAAACAAACTCTCCTCAAGTTCAAGAATCAAATAGACCACAACACAATAATTATGGGTGACTTCAACACACCTCTCTCACCATTGGACAGATCCTCCAAACAAAAGTTGAATAAAGAAACTATAGAAACTATAGAACTCAATAACACAATCAATAACCTAGACGTAACTGACATATATAGAATATATCAACCATCATCAAGGGGATATACTTTTTTCTCAGCAGCACATGCATTGTTCTCAAAAATAGACTATATATTATGCCACAGGTCAATCCTTAGTAAATATAAAGGTGTGGAGATAATACCATGCATGTTATCTGATCATAATGGAATGAAACTGGAAATCAATGATAAAAGAAGGAAGAAAAAATCCTACATCACTTGGAAAATGAGCAATATGTTACTGAATGATCAATGGGTTACAGAAGACATAAAGGAAGAAATCAAAACATTCTTAGAGATAAATGAAAACACAGACACAACATATCGGAATTTATGGGACATAATGAAAGCAGTTCTTAGAGGGAAATTCATTGCCTGGAGGTCATTCCTCTAAAAAAGAAAAAAAACTAATAAATGAGCTCAAACATCATCTCAAAACCTAGAAAAGGAAGAGCAAAACAACAGCAAATGTAGCAGAAGGCAAGAAATAATTAAAATCAGAGCAGAAATCAACAAAATTGAAACAAAAGAAACTATTGAAAAAATTGACAAAACTAAAAGTTGGTTCTTTGAAAAAATAAATAAGATCAACATACCCTTAGCCATGCTAATGAAGAGAAGAAGAGAGAGATCTTAAATTACTAACATACGGGATGAAAAGGCAATATCACAACAGATGCTAGAGAAATACAGAAGACAATTAGAAATTATTTTGAAACCCCATATTCCCATAAAATAGAAGATAGTGAAGACTTCGATAAATTTCTTAAGTAATATGATTTGCCCAGATTGAGTCAGGAGGATACACACAATTTAAACAGACCAATATCAATGGAGGAAATAGAAGAAGCCATCAAAAACTACCAACCAAGAATAGCTCTGGACTCCATGGGTATACAGCAGAGTTTTACAAAACCTTTAAAGAAGAATTAATACCAATACTTTTCAAGTTATTTCAGAAAATAGAAATAGAGGGAGCTCTTCCAAATTCATTCTATGAGGCCAACATCACCCTGATTCTGAAACCAGACAAAGAGACTTCATAGAAAGAAAACTACAGACCAATATCTCTAATGAACTTAGATAAAAAAATCCCCAATAAAATTCTGGAAAATCGAATACAATAACACATCAAAAAAATTGTGAACCCTGATCAAGTAGGATGATGTATGCAAGGCTGGTTCTATATACGGAAATCAATAAATATTATTCACCACATCAATAGACTTAAAGATAAGAACCATATGATCATCTCGATAGACACAGAAAAAGCATTCAACAAAGTACAGCATCCCTTTATGTTCAAAACACTAGAAAAAGTAGGGATAACGGGAACTTACCTCAACATTGTAAAAGCTATCTATGCTAAGCCTCAGGCTAGCATCATTCTGAATGGAGAAAAATTAAAGGCATTTCGTCTAAAATCTGGAACAAGACAGGGATGCCTTCTCTCACCACTTTGATTCAATATAGTTCTCGAAATACTGGCCAGAGCAATTAGACAGTTGAAAGAAATTAAAGGCATAAAGATAGGAAAAGGAGAACTTAAATTAGCACTATTTGCTGATGACATGATCCTATACCTAGCAGACCCAAAATGTTCTACAAAGAAACTACTAAAGATAATAAATGAATTCAGCAATGTGGCAGGATATAAAATCAACATGCATAAATCAAAGGCATTCCTGTATATCAGTGAGAAATCTTCTGAAATGGAAATGATGACAACCACCCCATTCACAATATCCTCAAAAAGAAAAATACTTGGTAATCAACCTAAGAAAAGAGGTGACAGATTTATACAATGGAAACTACATAACCCTAAAGAGAGAAATAGAAGAAGATCTTAGAAGATGAAAAAATATACCCTGTTCATGGATAGGCAGAACTAGAATCATCAAAATGGTGATATTACCAAAGAGTTCTCTATGGGTTTAATGCAATGCCAATCAAAATCCCAAAGGCATTTCTTCTAGAAATAGATAAAGCCATCATGAAATTCATCTGCAAAAATAAAAGACTCAGAATAGCAAAAGCAATTCTAAGCAGGAAGAGTGAAACAGGCGGTATAGTGATACCAGACTTCAAATGATACTACAGAGCAATAGTAACAATAACAGCATGGTACTGGTGCCAAAACAGACAGGTGGACCAGTGGTACAGAATTGAGGACACAGAGACCAATCCACAAAATTACAACTATCTTATATTTGACAAAGTTGCTAAAAGCATGCAATGAAGAAAGGATAGCATCTTCAACAAATGGTGCTGGGAAAACTGAAAATCCATATGCAACAAAATTAATCTGAATCTCTTTCTCTCACCATGCACAAAAGTTAACTCAAAATGGATCAAGGAGCTTGATATCAAAACAGAGACTCTGCGTCTATAGAAGAAAAAGTTTGCTCTAATCTACATATTGTGGGGTCAGGCTCCAAATTTCTTAATAGGACACCCATAGCACAAGAGTTAAAAACAAGAATCAATAAATGGGACTTACTCAAACTAAAAAGTTTTTTCTCAGCAAGAGAAGCAATAAGAGAGGTAAATAGGGAGCCTATATCCTGGGAATAATTTTTTATTCCTCACACTTCAGATAGAGCCCTAATATCAAGAGTATACAAAGAACTCAAAAAATTAAACAATAAAAAAAGAAATAATCCAATCAACAAATGGGCCAAGGATCTGAACAGACACTTCCCAGAGGACATACAATCAATCAACAAGTATATGAAAAAATGCTCACCATCTCTAGCAGTCAGAGAAATGCAAATTAAAACCACTCTAAGATACCATCTCACCCCAGTAATAAAGGCAGCCATTATGAAGTCAAACAACATGTGCTGGCGAGGATGTAGGGAAAAGGGTACACTTCTACATTGCTGGTGGGACTGCATATTGGTGCAGCCAATTTGGAAAGCAGTATGGAGATTCCTCTGAAAGCTGGAAATGGAACCACCATTTGATCCACCTATTCCCCTTCTCGGATTATTCCCAAAAGACCTTAAAAGAGTATATTATATGGATACAGCTACATTGATATTCATAGCATCACAATTCACAATAGCTAGACTGTGGAACCAACCTAGATGCCCTTCAATAGATGAATGGATAAAAAAATGTGGCATTTATACACAATGGAGTATTACTCAGCACTAAGAAATGACAAAATCATGGCATTTGCAGGGAAATGGATGGCATTAGAGCAGATTATGCTGAGTGAAGCTAGCCAATCCCTAAAAAACAAATGCCAAATGTCTTCTTTGATATAAGGAGGGCAACTAAGAACAGAGCAGGGAGGAAGAGCATGAGAAGAAGATTACCATTAAACAGGGATGAGAGGTGGTAGGGAAAGGGAGAGAGAAGGGAAATTGCATGGAAATGGAAGGAGACCCTCATTGTTATACAAAATTACATATAAGAGGAAGTGGGGGGAAAGGGAAAAACAAGAGAGAGAAATGAATTACAGTAGATGGGGTAGAGAGAGAATATGGGAGGGGAGATGAGAGGAGGGGGATAGTAGAGAATAGGAAGGGCAGCAGAATACAACATACACTACTATGGCAGTATGTAAAAACGTGGATGTGTAACCAATGTAATTCTGCAATCTGTATATGGGGTAAAAATGGGAGTTCATAATCCACTTGAATCAAATGTATGAAATATAATATGTCAAGAGCTTTGTAATGTTTTGAACAACTAATAATAATAATAAAAAGAAGGTAGGCAAGAAGAGAGATCTATCCAGAAAGCTCAAGAGATCTGAAGAAATCCCACTCAAGCATTTAGTCAGTTTATACATACATTTGGATATGCAGCGTTAAGCTTAGGAAATACCCAAGGAAGAGAATAATTGTCTGGCATGGATAGAGGTGAAGAACAATGACTGTGCCCATCATCTTGACTAGAAATTGACATGATACATGGAGCACTGATAAGTGCACAGAGGGTCTTCCTTCAGAAGTGAGAAATGAGAAATGATCCAGTCCAACTTAATAAATCTTTTTTAAAGAGAGAGAGAGACAGAGAGAGAAAGAGAGAGACAGAGAGAGAGAGAGAGACAGAGAGAGAGAGAGAGAGAGAGAGAGAGAGAGAGAGAGAGAGAGAGAGAGTTTTTTAATATTTATTTTTTTAGTTTTCGGTGTACACAACATCTTTTTATTTTATTTTTATGTGGTGCTGAGGATCGAACCCAGCACCCCGTGCATGCCAGACGAGCGTGCTGCCGCTTGAGCCACATCCCCAGCCCAACAGCTTAATAAATCTTAAGAGCAAGACCTAGAAGATGGGAAGCTTGTTAAGATTTGGGTCTAGAATGTCCCCTCAAAGACTCATGTGTTGAAAGCATGGTTCTCAATAACACAAGGTTCAGAGCTGGGGGTTTTAGACAATGATTGGATCATGAGGGCTCTAACTCACTTTGTGGATTAATAAATTGATAGCTGAATGGACTACTTGGCAGTACAGACCTAATTGGAGGAAGCAGGTCACTGGGGGTCATGCTAGAAACTTAAAAAAAAACACTAGAGCATTAAAATATCATTATATATCATGTAACATGTGTAGTATATAACATGTTATATATTAATATATAAAAATATAAAAGAATGGTTTACATGGGCTCATCAATGGCTTTGCAGAGCTGAGGAGACAAAACAGTAAATTTGAAGACAGAAAAGTAGAAATGAATTGAAACACAAAAAGGAGGAAAAAAGGAAAAATATCTAGAACAAAGCATCTAAGAGCTGTGAGACAATATCAACTATGCAAGATGTGTAATTGGAATGATAGAAAAGAAAGGAGGAGAGGAAATAGTTGAAGTAGTGACTGAGACATGTCCAAAATTACACACCAGATCCAAAAAGCTCAGAGAAAACTGAACAAGAAAAATACCACCAAATCCACACTTAGGAAAGGATAGTCAAACTAGTGACAATCATACAAAGACAAAACATTAATTGCAACCAGAGGGGAGAAAAAGACATATTATGAGTGACATGGTGGAACAGGAAGCCACAGACCTTGTTCTGTCCCTCAGAGAGACACCCATTTGCCTCTCTTGCTATAGGTGGAAAAATGGGTAACTATGAGAGATGATGGATATGTTAATTTCTTCCACAACCATATGTATTTGGTTGACCCCTTGACCAATGCAGGAGGCACCCCACCCCTACCCCAGTTGAAAAGTCTAGTAAAACTTTTGAATTCCCCAAAACTTAAATGGCTAATAGCCTTGTATTGACTGGAAGCCTAATGTGAACAGTTGGTTAACACATAGTTTGTATGTCATATATATTACATGTGGTGAAAACTACATCAGAACCAGGAAAGATCCCTTTTTACTGGGATAGGCAATTTACTGGGCAGTGGAGCTCCTGGCACCCAGGTACCCATATCCTAGGGAATTTTAAGTGAATACTTGCAATATTTGAGCTCACTGCCCTTCCAACAGAAGGTAGCCTTGCTATCACAATAGTACAGGGCCTACTACAGCCAATTATAAGCCATTATGATTTAATACCACATCTTTACATTTATTAATGTCTTCTCTACCCTGTGAATGGCATCACATACTGTCTTTGTGGGTAAATTTTGATAAATTTTAACTTTATATAATAGATTTATGAATATTTTATGGTAGTAAGTGATAAAATAAACTTTTATCAGCACATATTTTACACATTTATGACATGTCTAACTTTTTCCTAAGATTTTTTTTCAATATTTCTAGGCTAGGAGGTTTATCTGGGAAATTTTTCAAATTGTTGCAAATCTTCAAACACCCCCACCCCCCAACACAATACAACCAACCACATTTAAGTTTATTCACTCAGTTCAAAACCATGTTACTCAAGGGTCAGCTGTTCTGTGTGGTCTCACTTATATCTGTAGTCTAAAAAAAAAAATATAAGAAGAATGGAGTAGAAGAGTAGTTACCAGGTTCAGGGATTAGGGGGCAGGGCAAAAGAAATGGAGAGTGGTCAATGGATATAAAGTTATATAGGACAAATAAATTCTAGAAATCGAATTTGCATCTTGGGTACTATAATGAAAAACACTGTATTATATACTCAAGATTTGCTCTGAGAATAAATCTTTAGTGTTGTCACACCATCACAGAAATGGTCACCATGTGAAAAGGTGATTATGAATGAAAATTTGACTGGAGTAATCACACACACACACACACACACACACACACACACACACACATTGAGATATGGTATACCTTAAATATATACAATTAAAAATAAGTTAATAACAAGGCCCTAAGCAACTCAGCAAGACCCTGTCTCTAAATAAAATATATAAAAAGGGCTAGGGAGGGGCTGGGGCTATGGTAATACACCCAAAAGAATTGAATGCAGAGATTCAGATGCATGTATACCAATGTTTATAGTAGCATTATTCATCTTAGCCAAAAGGTAGAAAGAACTCAAGTGTCCATCAATAGATGAATGTCTACAGGCAGAGAACTTGCCTAGCATGTGTGAGGCACTGTGTTTGATCGTTAGCACCACATACAAAAATAAATGAAATACAGTTATGCTGTCCATCTACAACTACCAAAAAATTAAAAAAAAAAAAGGCTGGAGATGTGGCTTAGGGGTTAAGCACATCCCTGTTTGCAATATCTAGTGTATGTATATATATATATATATATATATATATATATATATATATATATATATATATATATACATATATATATATATATATTAAAAAACAAAAAACAAAACTATTTCTTTTCCTGTCTGAATGTCATTTCACTATATACATATAAATGTATCTCTCCATATATTTTTCCCATATTTTGTTTAGACGTTCATCTATTGCTGGAAACTT
Organism: Callospermophilus lateralis; assembly: GCF_048772815.1. Classification (NCBI taxonomy): domain Eukaryota; kingdom Metazoa; phylum Chordata; class Mammalia; order Rodentia; family Sciuridae; genus Callospermophilus; species Callospermophilus lateralis. Next base: position 905,436 of record NW_027510148.1, read on the forward strand.
GAGTTGTTTCTACATTTTGGCTAAGATGAATAATGCTGCTGTAAACATTGGTATACATGCATCTGAATCTCTGTGTTCAATTCTTTGTGGTGTGTTACCTACCAGTGGAGCTGTTGTGTCACATAGTAATCGTGATACTCTGGGTCTGCAATGTTTGCCAGAGGCCCAGTGTTAAAGGCTTGGCCCCCAGCATGCCTACATTGGGAACTGGAGGACACTTTTAAAAAGGTAAAGCATAGTGGGAGGTATTTGGGTGACTAGGAAAATGTCCCAAAAGAGGATTGTGGATTCTCAGTGTTTCTCATTTTCTTTTGATCCTTGACCATGAGGAGAGAGGCTTTGTGCAATGATTTGCTATCCACTGTCTTGAGCTGCTTTGCGACAGGCTTAAATGTGGTGGATATGCTCAATCATGGAAACCTCCAAAATTATGAGCTCACATAAACCTTTTCTAAGTTGATCATTTCAAATATTGGTTATAAGTGGCAGAAATCCGGCTCACACAGTAATTCTATACTTAAGTTTTTCAGGATCCATCAAAATGTTTTACACTTTTTGTATTCTCATCAGCAAAGCACAAGGCTCCTAATTCCTATCCTCATTAATACTTGCTATTTTGTTTTCTTTTGATAACAACCATCCTAGTGGATATTAAGTGTTATTGTGGTTTTGAACTGCACTTCCCTAATGGCTCACGATGTGGAAAATCTTTTTATATACTTGTTTACTATTTGAATATTTTTACAGCAATATCTGTTCTTGTACTTTGCCCATTTGTGAAATGGATTATGTTTTATTGTTCAGTTTGTTGTAGTTCTTTTTATCTTCTGGATCTTACTTACCAAAAATATGATTTATAAGTATTTTCACCCATTCTTTTGTTATTTTAATATATTTTGTAGTATTATCTTATGCACAAGTTTTAATTTTGATGAACCATTGCATTGTATCTATTTATTTTGTTACCTATGCTTTTGGTGTCATACTAAAGAAACAATTACCCATGCAACATCATGAAGCTTGTCTTTTGTGATTGTTTTGGTTTTAGCTTTTAAATTTAGGTATTGATGTTTTCATAAAGAATACTGGTCCATAGTTTCCTTTTCCAGTTCCTTGAGATACCTTGTTTGTGGTGTCTTTGGCTCTAGTGTTATGGTAATGTTGGATTCATAGAATGAGTTAGTACATATTCTCTCTTCTTCAGTAATTTCAAGGAGCTTGGAAAGGATTAGTATTAATTCTTCTTTAAGTGTTTTGTAGAAGCATTTATCAGTTAAGCCATCTATTCAATCTCCTTGTTTTTATGGGTCAATTTAGTTTTTCAGTTTCTCCTTGAGTCAGTTTTGGCAGTGTCTGTATTTTTAGGAATTTGTCATCCAATTTGTTGGCATTCAATTTTTCAAAAGATTTTATTTTCATTGTTTATTTCTGTAAAATTGAGAGTATTGTCTTCCCTTTCACATCTTATTTTAGTAATTTGGGTTCTCTCCTTATATCTTTATCAATCTAGCTCAAAGTTTGCCATTTTTGTTGGTCTTCTGAAAGGCCTAACTTTTGGGTTTAGGTTCTCTGTTTTTCTAACCTCTTTTTCATCAATCTAACTCTAATCAAAATCATTTTCTTCCTTCTTCTAGGTTTGCATTTAACTTGTTGTTACTTTTTCCTTGAGATTACAATGGTAAGGTTATTGATTTGAGGTCAACCTGTAAATTCTGTATATTTGAATTTCTTTTTTTAAAAATGTAGGCATTATGGCTTTGGGTATAGTTCAATACTAGAGCTTTTGCCCAGCATGCATTAGATTCAATTCCTAGTACCACTGAAGGAAAAAAAAATGTAGGTGTCTATAGCTGTAAATTTATCTTTAGCACTGTCTTCAATGAACCCCATAAATTTTGGTATGTTCTGTTTTTGTTTTCATTCATCTCAAGTTATTTTCTAATATTCTTTTTGATTTCTTCTTTGATCCATTAGCTGTATAAAAGTGTAGTTTTTAAATTTCCATGTTCTTAGTTTTTCCCTCTGTTTTCCAGTAGACTTCTAATTTCTTTCTGTGAGAATTTGAAAAGATTCCTTTCATGGTTTTGATATTTTATTCACCTTACTAAAACAGATTTTGTGGCCTAAATATATAGTATATCCTGAAGAATGTTCAACGTGTGCTTGAGAGTAATGTGTGTTCTGTGCTGTTGGGTGGAATGTTCTATATTTGTACACTAAGTCTAGTACTTCCACAGTGTTGTTTAATCATCTTTCCTTATTAACTTATCTGGTTGTCTTATCCAACATGAAGTATTTATGCTTCCAACTATTTTTGTCTATTTCTCGTTTAAATTCTGTAAATTTTTGTTTCACATGTTTTGAGGTTCTCTTGATAATTTGTAAACATCTATAATTTTTATCTTTTCTTGCTGACTTGAACTTTTTTTAAAAATCAATATTTAGCATCCTTCTTTTCCTTTATTTCTTCTTTTTGACTTAAAGTGCATATATATTTTTTCTGACAGCCATGCCATCTCTCTTTTGGTAACTTTTTTGTGGAATACCTTTCTACATCCTCATACTTTTAAATTATTTGTATCTAAAGAAAGTTTCTTGTACACAGTATATAGATAGGCCATATTTTCCCAACCTGTCAATTCTGTCTTTTTATAGGTCAGTTTAATCAATTTTCTTTTAAGTAATTCTGACAAAGAAGAATTTAATTTTACCATTTAGTTGTTTTTCTAATGTCTCATATATTTTTCCCTTACTATATCTACTGCTGTCTTCTTTTGTCTTAGATATTTTCTAGTGTACTAATTTGATTCCTTTACTGCCCCACCTTTTTTTGTAGTACTGGAGATTGAACCCAAGGCCTTAACCTTGCTAGGCAAAATGCTCTACCACTGATCAAGATCCATTGTCACTTTTTTTTTAACTTTGAGAATGGGTCTCTTTAAGTTGCTCAGGCTGGTGTTGAATTTGGGATCCTCTTGCCTAAACTGCAACTGACACTCTCACTTTTTTACTGTACATGTTTTAGTTATTTTTAAGTTATTTCTTGGTGATTATAATTAACATCTTAATTTCTAACTAGAGAGTCCTATTTAATATCAACTCAGATTCAATAGTGTAAAAGTTTTGCTTCTATATAGTTCACACCTACCCCTCCCTTTATGTGGTTGTCACTAATTATATCTTTATATATTGAATGCTCAATCAAGACTTATGTTTTATGTAATAATTTTCTAAATTATGTAAAAAACAAGAGGAGTTATAAGCAAAAACCATTTTATTTATATAATATATACACACATATTTAATTGTATATTATGTATGTATTAAATAAACTTTAATTATATACAATATTCTATTGTATATGCACATATCGCACATGAATATATAATTATATATAATTTTTGCATATATATAATTATAAATTTCTTTTTTATTCAAAAAGAGCCTAATTGTATTTATAACATTAATAACACTTTAAAGTCTTCAATTAACATCATCTAACTTTCATGAAATCAATCTAAAATGCTATCTGACAAGCTAAAGTTAGAAGAAACAGTACATATTCTCAATTACATTTGTTTTAAGATGACTTACAATAAAAATCAAATAATACATAAAGCATTCAAGCAAAAAGGCCACATGAAAGTGGCATAAATTTGCTCTTGTAGACCCATGAAGCACAAACATTAAAAAAGTTACTTTCAAACGATAATATTTTAAGTCATATGGTTACATAAATACATGCACATAAAATTTATTGCATTTGGTATATAAGCCAGGTGATTAGAATAAATCATTTTTGCTAGAAGAGACAAATGTTACTTTGTAGCAGTAATCAGTGAAGCTTCTTGAAGAAATAAAGTCAAGAGGGATTTTTAAATAGATATTGTGATAGTAGGAGCAATTGTGACTCCATTTTGTTTTAAGACTTCATCCTGTAAAACAACCGTGCCAAGTAGAAGAGTCATGACTAGGGCAAGATTTTCTTTTCCTTTTGCTATGGAAACCTTTAAGAATACAAAACTACCTAATGGGGTATTGTTTCTGTAACTAGGATAACAGGGCTCTGTTTTTGTAATTGGGGTGATTGGGCTAACTGTGATTGGTTAGGCTTCTCTCCGCTGGACTGCACTGTCCGGCTTCTTTAACCTGGCTTGCTTGCATTGATATGACCCCCCCATCCCCAAACATCCCTTTTGGCATTTTTAGGCTTATTAGGAGTGCCCTTGCAATTGTTTGGGGCTGATCAGGGGAACATATTTATGTTCCGGTTAGCCACCACTGGTGTGCTTCAATCAAGGCTTGATTCTATTAAACCTGAGTGGTCTGGAAGTCAGTTTATGAAACCCTGGGATGAAGCTTTAACTATAACAAAGTAACAAATATAAGCATTCAGGTAAGGAGATTAGCTGCAAAGCCTGGGAAACAGAATCTGTATAGAAAAGTCAGGAAAGACTGAAGATAAAGCAGATTATGAGGACAATTATCTTTTGGAGAATTCTAAAAAATTGTTCTAATTAGTTATACATGACAGTGAAATGCATTTTGGTTCATTGTTCAGAAATGAGCACAGCTTTTCATTTCTCTGATAGTATAAGACATAGAGTTGCACCACATGTGCAGTTTTTCTGTTTCTCCTTGAGTCAATTTTGGCAGTGTCTGTATTTTTAGGAATCTGTTATCCAATTTATTGGCATTCAATATATATACCTAGGGTTACACATGTACCAAGGTCACCTCTTCACTCACCTACACCTTTAAGGAAGATGACATGTGTGACCTTTATGTAATCTAGGGCTTGTGACCACTGTAGACCAGAGGGAGAGCAAACCAGCCTTCAGAAAACAGGCCAGACCAAACTCTGCCCTCTGATGATACTGATGTATTCTAGAAAGCACTTACTATGTCACAATAGACATGTTTGAAGCCAGGGAGAAGCCAACAAAATTGAGACATATTGGAAATCCATGAGGAGTCTTACTGGATCAAAGTGCCTGGCTTATGAGGAAACATATTGGGGAGAATGTAAAACAATGAAATGTATTTGAAAATGTTTTCTTTTAAACGTTCATGTTGCATTGTGTGTTGTTTAGTAATCTCAAACATAAATATCAAATGCTCTTTGTGTTTGAGAAAGACTTTATAGCTTGAGAGGCCCCTCTCTTGCTCTCATTCCAACATCACCACTCTGATGGTGCCAGGGAAGTTGAGGCCAAGAAAGATCAGGGGAGGTTGATGCTTTTAATCCTGCCCTGGATCATGTTTAGTCTAGAAACAGATTTGATTCTGGAGAAAATTGCCCTTCTCAGTTTTCTGCTGTATCCAATGGGGCTGATGTGGAGGGGAATAAGAAAAGGTATATTTAGAGTGTCTGGCAGTCCTGATAAAATCAAATTCAGAGGGTAAATAAAAGTGATGGGGCTGTTGCACCCTTTATTCTGGATCACATCACATATTCTGCAGAATACTGACAGAATGAAACTTCCAATACCAGACCCTCCTCACATTGAGAAGAGTCTTTACATAGAAGATGTGATACCAGGTGTGAGCCTGGTAAGGTTGGTCACCAAGCAACTCCCCAATCCAGCTTCACCTGGTCTTTCCCGGCTGCCAGAGCTGATCTTAATTCCTTTCCCTGGATTCTGGTACTGGTGCCTTTATGTGTTCCTTTTGGAAGATGACTAGAATGACTAGATGACTTCTGTTATTGCCCCACCTGGAGCAGAGCTTTGGTGGGGTATGTGGTAGGTGAGATGCCACACATGCAGAACCCTGGCTGGAGCATCTCTGGAAATGATGTTCCTATTGTGTGATCACCATTTAGAGTGTCTGGCAGTCACAAGTTTGGGAAAAGAAATCGTTTCAGGCCCATTGGTAGTCTCCCCCTCTTTTCTCACTGCTCTGTGGTGTGGGGGCAATACCTGCGGTCCTGTTCAACACAGTCAGTCTTCTTATCCTCTGGGCTGCAACACTGTTTGCACATGTGTAGGGATTTTATGTTCTCCACCACAGGATGAGCCCCCAAATCTCCCTATTACTGGCAATCCACAAGGGAATTTGTTCTGCAGATCACAAATGAATCAGCTCCCCTAGGAGCTAGAGAAGAGAAAAAGAGGATGAGTTTTTATGCTGCAGGACAAGAATAGAAGTTTTTCATATTGGGAATTTAAAAAAAATGATTATATTTATTTAGTTTTTCAGAAATTAATAACAAATTGGCAAAAATAAAAATAAACCAAAACAAAAAACTGACATGTTAAAGGATAGATCATCTCTAAGTTCAACAGCATTTATAATTATATGAAAAATAAATTTTGTCATTTTAATTTTCTTTTCCCCCAACATGGATGTTTTGGAAAGCTTGAGATCCTAAGAAAATCCCACAGTTAAACCAGCTCCTACATTGTGACTAAGTTACAGCACAAGATGACAGCATTACTAATATACTCCCGTAGAGAAATTTTTTCCAGGGATATTCTTGAACAACTAGGAACTTCAAAAACCAGGTGGTTTTATTAGAATGGGGAACATGAAGAAAATACAGTCATTGTCCACTAAAGCATGATCCAATTTGAGTATGAGTACTCTTAAGATTGTCTAAGTTCTGTGCATGACTTCTAAGACTAGGCCATAATGTTTTCTGGCAGCTCAGCCTGCAGCCACTGCCATCTGCCTAACTCGAAGTCTCCCAAGCTGCACCAAAACTAGGATTAAGAAAGCTGAAGTTCAAATTTTTAAATCTTTACTCCAAGGAATTAGGGTTTTCTGGATAGGAAGGTAAGAATTTTTTTTTTTTTTTTTTTTTTTTTTGCATAAAGCTTACCTTTACACTCAATTATTGCTGCTAAATCCACCGAGTGCACACATGTTCTGAGCATTGAAATGTATTGAGTACACTTACCCATCAACATACAGGAAGCTAGACTACATTAGTAAGTCATTCTGGAAGAAGCCCCTCAAAAAAGAGGCAGATTTGGTGAGCCAAGGTCACTGCCTGTGGTAATAACCTCAGTTTAACTAGGTCCTTTCGAGGAGAATTATATTAATCTCCTGATTCAAGTGGTACCTCTGACCAGGATATAAGAAAACCTAACTTCAGACTAGGGCAATGACATGGTGAGTTTGGCAGTCACAGTTTAGTCTACAGCACAAGATGACAGCATCACTAATATTTAGCTCTGGAAAGAGTTTTGGTTGGACCACACTCCTGGAGCATATTTCCTAATGCAGCTTAATGGATGTTGTCCAAATGTGTTGCTGGTGAGCAGGGGAAGGACCCATCCTTTGGGAATGGAGTTGCCTTTGGAATGAGTGGATGGCACCAGGTACTGATACCAAGCATGCCTTATCTGGACAAGGGCTGGCAGGGAGTGCTGTGCGTGGAGGTAATGTTAGTTTTCAGGGCTTCTCCTGGGAATTTTAAAGGATAGTTAAAACCCTAGCTGGGATGTGTGTCTCTGTAGATCCACATTCACTGAAGAAGGCTGACCATGTCCCTTCTAAAACTTCTCTACCTCACCTTTACTCTCATCAAGGGAATAGGAGACAATTGAAGAATACAGTTGTCTGTATACGCCTGTTTTCTCCCTGGAATTTGTGATTTTAAGTTTTCCATTCATGACCATGATCTGTTTTGAATTTATTTCATATATGGTGTGAGATAAGGATTTATTTAAAGCTGTTTTTTAAAGTATGGCTACTTAATTGTTATTATCATTTATTGAAAGAGTTATCTTTCCATCAATAAATTGCTTTGGTACCTTAGATTCAAATCAATTCATATATATATATATATATATATATATATATATATATATATATATATATATATATATAAATTAAACTCAGGGGCATTCTACCACTGAACTATACACCTAGCCCTTTACTTTTTATTTTGAAACAGGGTCTTGCTAAGCTGGCTAGGGTTTCCTTAAACTTGAAATCCTCCTGTATACCTCTTGAGTGGCTGAGATTAAAGCCATGCACCAATGTTTCAGGCTCCATTCACCATTTATGAGTGGACCTATTTTAAAAAATCTTTATTTGTTCTTTTTAGTTACATGACAATAGAGTCTATTTTGACATATTTATACAAACATGGGAGTGGGCCTATTTTGTTTTATTGATCTTTATATCTATGCATTGGCCAAAAATATTATAATTTTATAGTAAGTGTAGAAATCAGTACAAATCCTTCAAATTTGTTCTTTCTCCAAATTGTATTGTTATTCTAGTCCATTTCTATTTCTATATCAACATTAGGCTAAGCTTATCAATTTCTAGAAAGAAATTCCTTTAAGTATTTTGGTTTGGCTGTGATATATCTACCATTAATTGGAGAGTAATTGATTTCCTACCAATAATTAGTCTCCCAAACCATAGACCCTGTGTGTTTAAGTCAGCTTTTTTTCTTTCAAAAATTTTTTTTTAGTACTCAGCATTAAGACTTTGTGCACATTTTGTTGAATTTAATACTATTATGAAGTGTACTTTAAAATTATTTTCAGTTTTTCATTACTAGAATGTTGACATATGAAATGTTTCTTTTCTTATTTCTATAAGTGTTTCATGCTTTTTGTTTGTTTTGTTATGCTTTTTGTAAATTTCTGGGCATTTTCTGTATAGAAAGTAATACCATCTACAAATAAGTTTAGCTTTATTTCTTTTACTTTTAAATACATGGATCTTTCTCTTACATTTATTATTTATTAAATAAACATGCCCTATACACTCTTCTATCTGTGCACATTATGAAAAGAAAGCCCAGAACCATACACAGTGGCTGTCCCAGTAAAGGCTGGCATCACTCCAATTATGAAGACTGATCATTTACAGAAAATAAAGTTGGTTACCCACACTGTAATGCCAGCAACTCAAGAGGCTCAGATCAATCACAAGTTCAAAGCGAGCCTCATCTACTTAGCAAGGCCCTAGATAATTTAGCAGGCTAAGAGCAACAGGGAGATCCTGTCTCAAAATGGGAGTCTGATTCAGTTAACCAAGTACCTTTTACTAATATATAAGAACATAATAAGATTTCTTTGTGATGACAACTGACTTATATTGAGAATGGTAACATTTCAATAGTAAACTCTGGAATGATTTTTAAGTTTATAATATTTAAATACATTTTGGATTTTTGTTTTTTAATTATTAAGTTCATTTTCTTCTAAATAAATTATCCACTTCCCCAGCCTTTTTTTAATTTTTGAGACAGGATCTCACTAATTTGCTAGAGCCCTTTATAAGTGGCTGAGACTGGCTTTGAACTTGAGATTGATCTGAGCCACCCCCTTAAGCCACTGAAATTACAGGTGTGACTAACCATGCCCATGTCAATTTCTATTTTAATGTTTCAGTCATACAAAATCAGTAGTTCGTATTAAGTGCAAAAGAAAGTAATATAAACTTAGGAGAAATTTTTCTATAATTTAGCATATTCTTGCTAACTACCGACTTTTTTCAGTATCTTTAATAATAGACATCACATTTCTAAAAGTTCTTGATGTATCAAGGGAGTAGAAGAGGCCTGATGAACATGGTTATCTCTCTTTCCTTTTAGTAACACAAGAGGAAATTTAAGTGATAACAAACTAGGTCATAATTATGTAAATATCAACCAAAAATAATCAACAAAAGAACAGAAACAGATTGAATAATTTTGCTAGTATGGTTTGTGCCTAAGCATGTCCCCTGGAAAGCTCATGTATTTAGGCAAAGTAGGAAAGTGCAGAAGTGAGCAGACTGGGTTAAGAAATCTGTTACATTAGCAGTGGATGAATCCATTTGCAAGATTGGACTACAGGGTTGTAACATTAGTCAGGTAGGGCATAGCTGGAGGAAGTAGGTCATTGCAGGAATGGGCTTTGATTATATCTTGTCCCTGACTTCTATTCCTCTCTACTTTCTGGCTATTATGTGGTGAACAGCTTTTATGAGCCACATTGTTCCAACTTGATATTATGCCCCAATGCACACACAGAACAAGGGAATCAGATGACCATGCATTGTGACATCTGAACACATGAGCCATAATTTAATTAAATTTTACCTCTTTTTGTTGTTATACAGTATATATATTATATATTATATATATTATATATGTGTATATATATATAAATATATTAGGAAAATCTATAGTGGCTACATAGAAGTTCTAGGAATTGTTTTCTTCCAAATATATTTGTCTCTTCTTTCTATAGAATTAGCATTTTTGAAATCTCAAATAATTTTAAATATATTATGTAACTTATGAGAAAATAAAATTTGTCATAAGTGCCATGCAGAACATCAAACATAATACATTTTCAAAGTTAAAAATATAAATGCATATACTGATAAATAACTTATAGTGTATTCTCTTTCAAGCCCTTTTCTGTGTCTGGTTATTTTCACAAATACTATCATCTTAACTATTATACTCTCCTTTTTCAAGACAAGGCAGCCGACTCAGAAATACAAAGGTGGTCAATGACAGTGAGGGATTTAATCCAAAAGGTTGATAAATGCAAGTCTAAACATTTTGTTTTTACCTGCATATATTCTCAATTTATCTCTCTAATCAATCAATGACTCAGTATATCACTGAATTTTTGTCTAATTCTTTCTGTTTCAGCATAAAGTCTCATGATAATAATATGCTACTATTTTCTGTAATTTACTATCTCAGTTTATTAATATAAAAGCAACTATCATATGAACTATTTTATATCAGTTAATTTACATTGGCTAAAAAACAACAATATCTAAATCAGGTTAATTAAGTAAAAAATCTTTTTTGAAGTTTTATCTAAGATATATTCAGATGATTAAATTATCAGTAATAGTAATCAGAAATTTCAAAAAAGGGAAATTGAGGCAAGACCACCTTCAGAAACTCATTGACCTTATTTAAAATTGCAAAATAAAAACCTCACTTTCCCTATCTCCCTTTCTCTTCTATTTCAAGTTTTCAAGTTATCATAGATGTTTACATCTAGCTCAATCCTGAAAGCCAGGTACTGAAGTATGGTTTTCAATTTTCTGATCTGAGCTACCTGCCCACAGATGGTGTGCAAAGGTGCAGATTATTATTTGTAAAAGAAATAAACTACTGTACAAATGACAGTAAAAGCAACTGCAACTCACTTGCTGGTAACAGAGGAGGTAAGGGCATAATAGTTTTGCTTCTCATTTTGAGTTCTACTTTCCTCTCTTCAAGTTTATATCACACTTACTGTGGGCTTGGAAACCAGGCCTATCATCTTCACCCTGCCAGATATTGTGCTTTTCTTCATCCAAGTTATTTGATTGTGGTCAATTTCAAAGACACATTTTAATGTTTGTTATGTTGCAGTCTCCGTGCTAAGTGAGCAAAAACCTGAATATTTAAGAAGTATTATTTCTGATAGTTCACAGTTATATACTAATAGAGAGGGTAACATACAGAGAAACATAATACATAATGCAAATTTGTACTTTCATATAACTTTGAGAATTGTCACTATTCCAACCCTTCTCTCTCACTGTCAATCACATCCATTTAGTACATTGATTGTTCTTCTATTTTGATCATGTTGTACTTTCTTTTTAATGTGTTTTTATGCAGTTTGTCAATATTTTATTAAGAAATTTTGCATATATGTTCATCAAGGAAATTTATCTGAAGTTTTCTTTCCTTGATTTATCTTTTTTTCTGGTTCTGGTATCAGGCTTTACAGAATAAATTTGAGTGTGATCCCTCCTTTTCTATTTCTTGGAATAATTTGAAGAGAATTGGAATTAGAACTCAGCTGAGAATTTATCTAGGCTTGAAATTTTTTTGTTGCAAGGCTTTTGATAGCTGCTTCACTTTTATTATTGGATGTTAATCTGTGTATATTTTCTATATTATAATGGTTCAATTTATGTAGGTCATATATCTCTATGAATTTGACAGTATCATCGAGCTTTTCTAGCGTATTAGAGTATCACTTTTATAGTTTCTTATGAACCACTGGACTTCAGTAGTGTCTACAGTAATACTTCCTTTTTATGTTAATTTTAGTCTTCTCTTTATTTTGGTTAGATTGGCTAAGGCTTTAATCAACATTGTGTTTCTTTACAAGGAACAAACTGTTCAATTTATCTTTTATATTGTTTTTTAGTATCAATTTCATTGTTTTGAGCTCTGATTTTAATTATTTATTGTCTTTTATTGATTTTACTGTTGGTTTGTTCTTTTTCTATGGTCTTGAGTTGTAATGTGAAGTTATATATTCAGCATATTTCTATTTTTTAATATTTGAGCTTGATGCTATAAATTTTCCTCATTGAACTTATTATATTCCAGAGATATAAAATTTTGTATCACTAGTCTATTTTGTTTTTAAAAATGGTTTTATTTCTTCCCTGTTTTCTTTTGTTATCCATTTGTCATTCAAAAGTAGATTAGTCTCCAATTATCAGAGAGGCTCCATATTTATATTGTTAGTAATTTCTAATTTCATTGCATTATGATATGATAGGATGCAAGAGATTATCTCTACTTTTTTTACAGTTAGGATTTGTTTGTGTCCTAAAATATGATCTAAATATTTCATGCACTGCTGAGAAAGTGAATTCAGACCATGATGAATTAAATATTTAAAGATATCTATTAATTCCATTTGAATAATAGTTTTTTTTATTTCAGAGGTAGTTTAAATCAACTAAGATACATTCACTGACAAACATCTATAATTGACTCAAGCAAATTAATAGAAAAAAATTTTTTGAAGGTTCGGCACAGGTATTCAGGGGATCAAATTCATATTTATAGCCATTGGGAATTTTGGAAAAAAAACTAAAAAAAAATTCTAGATATGAAAAGCATGTTTCCCATAGACTGAGATCTCTCTGCTTATGCTGATGTCTTCTCCACAAGCCTGTCCTCATGTCCAGTGATTTTTAACTATTGTATTCAGAGGATAATACCTTTAGTTTTCTCTGTTTTCTACTCTCCTTCTCTTTTCTATTTCTTTGTCTCTTTGCTGCCACACTCTGGTAAAGGCAAGATGGAAATCCCTCACAGACCCCATGCTGCACATGATAGTGAAGGGCCTTTAAGCTAGGGAAGACTCAGTAGTCCATACAGCTGTAGCCACTCTCCAGGCCAATCAGGCACTTGGGGGTTCTGGCACTAGAAATTTCCTCCAGAGGAGGAAGCTGCATTTATCTGTCAGTCTCCTTCCAGAGTGTGGGCCCATTAGGAGTTCTTTTGTGTACATATGAAAAAGGTCTACCTCTAAATGAATCTTTTCAGGAAAGGAAATGGTTTGAATTCTTGCCTTCTATTTATAGAGTTTCTCTCCTTCCATATCCTGTAAGTCATGTACCCCCTCTTTATTCAGACATGTCTGTATTAACATTTCAAGGCTCTTTTATTTCTTATAGGGATTTATCATAAAAATGGCTTATTCATCCAGTGAAATAAGAATAGGATAAGTGAAAAAGAGAAGAAAATACCCAATTCCTTCAAATTCTGCATTAAAGTTGTCTCAGAGGGACCAGATTATGGAAGACTTTAATGTAATTTATTAGTTTCTAGGAAATAAATTTTTAATTCTAAGGAGTCCAGATGGCTGTAAAAATGTTATATATACATAATATATACATAATATATATACATAATATATATAAATTATATATAATTTATATACATAGTATATATTACATATATAAATTATATATATAAATATTGTATATAATATTTATCTGTCATATTCTCATATTTGAGAATGGTGCATGTGGTTGTGCATGTGTGGACCCAGTAAATATATGTGGAATATGAGGTTGCCATATGTCTTTTTGTGTTCTATGTATGTTCTTGCACATATTTTGTGAATATTTCTGGTACTATTAAAAGGTTATGGCAATGATTGTTGTCTGTGAATGTGTTGGTATATGTATCTGTGTGTGCATTTCTATGAGTGTTTTTGTGTGTTCTGTGTTATGATAGCACTTAGAACATGCATGTAAGTGCAGTCAATGATTCAAGGATATTCTATTTCAAGGCATGGTTACTGGTCATAAAAAGTACTCTAACACTTATTCATTTAAGATAACTTTCTGATTTAAAATTTCAGAATAAATATATTTCTTATGTTTGCATAACTTTGTCAAAAATGTATCTTACTTTCATGTATACCTAAGAAGACATATAAAATAAAATAGTAAAAAATGAGCAAAAAATGATTTGGGTAAAATAGTAAAAATAAGTTATTATTATAGAGTATGTGTGTCTGACCTGTGGAAAGGATCAGGAACTGCACAGATCTCACTTGAGATAGACTAAAAACTACACTTCACCAATCATAATCCAGTTGACATAAGAACTATGTATAACTAATTTAGTTCAGGAGAGTTTCAGGCAGATGGTGGAATAGAGGGTTGCTTCCCTGGTAGATCCATTACATGAACAAAAAAGCACAGGGAGCTTTTTAACAAGGTGGGTGAATGATCAAGAATTAGGTGAGAATTCACTGGAAACTCAAAATAGATCAGAGACTTGGGACATCTTGTGTAATAAAATAAGAGAGAAAAATCCCCAATCCTAAAATTGTGACAGCAGCTAGAGATGCAAATAAGAACAAACCCTATGTAAATGCAGTAAAGCAATAAAGAAATTAAAGAAACCCCCATTCTTGGGAAGACTGAAGTGTGTCAGGGTGTAAAGAGTTAGAGATCAGAAAAACTGCCTGAAAAAACATTAAGCTGTGGTGCACGATATTCGTGTTGGGAGGGAAGCTGCAATCTCTCTGGGTTACATGCATGAAGGACAGTGGAAAGAACTATTTTTCTGTGTGGCACAGGGGCTGGATGCTGAGGTTGCTGATAACTGGCAGACCCAAGTCTGCCCCCCAAATGAGCTGCATAACAGAGAGTGTGCCTAAGTGACCAGGAGAAAATCAAGCATGGGGAAAAGTTCACAGGGGAATCTTGATTATGGGAACCCACGTGGCTTCCCCTTCTCCCGCTAATCCAGCTGCTTACAGAACTGGTTGGGAGAGAAGCACCTGGCAACCCAAAGAAGTGGGGGCAAGAGAGATCAAGTTCAGAGACTGAATTGGGGACAAGGAATCATGGGGTCCACAGGTGAAGTAGTGAGCCAAGTCTTTCAATGTGGCCTGGAAATTGTTGGGTCTTGGAGGTGTGCTGACTTAAAATCTCCAGACCACTGGGCTCTCAGGAAAGAGACCAGAGTGTACCTAAACCTACACACTGCTTCCAGGAATTCCATCTCCAGGACTAACCCTCTCAAGCTAGTAACCCAAACGTCCTGAGGGTGGAGCTCTCATCAAACTCTAGAAAATACTTACTTCCTGAGAAACTTGAACTTCAACAGAAACAATTGTTCAATTATTCATTGGGATTCACATTCTTTTGTCTCTCACATTTCTACCATTTAAACATTTTTTTTTAATTTTTAATTTTTAGTTGTAGTTGGACAGAATACCTTTATTTTATTCTTTATTATTTTTAGGTGATGCTGAGGATTGAAGCCAGGGCCTCACACGTGCTAGGCGAGAACACTACTGCTGAGCCAAAAGCCCAGCCCACTACCATTTTTGAAATTCAGTTCTTTTTATGCTCCAGAGGACAGAGAAATCTGAATAGTTGTGTTGTGTATTCTTTTATTTTTACTTTATTCATTTTATTTTTATTTTTTCCTTCTTTTTATGAATTTTTACTATCAATCAATCTATCTATCTATCTATCTATCTATCTATCTATCTATCTATCCTCTCACTTATCTGTTTCCCTGAATTCTCTTTCTTTCTCCTGCTAACTGCCAACCTCTATTAATTCCTCTTTTACTCTTCTTATAATTTTCACTTCTATCTTTTCTCCTTTTTCTTCACAAACATCACATTCTACACCATATCTGTTCTCACTTTGTCCACCGTTTCAAGTTGTAAACATTTTTGCAGACTTACTGTTTATATTGTTGATGATCGTTGAACACATTATTTTTTTTTAATATTACAAAACTCTAAATGTCTTAATAGGAGCTATTTGGTTTAAGGTTGTATATTGTTTGCTCTGCCTGCTGTTATTATTTGTCTCCCCCTTAAAGGTGAGGTACTAGAAGCCAATAAGTCTACAGAGTAGAAACTGTACTGCCTCAGTTCCATACTATAGATGGGAAGTTACAAAAACAGCGTAACAAAAAATAAGGAAAAAAGAATCCCAAACAAACCAAGGTGCATAATAATAGAGTCCATTGACAACATAGTAGAAGAAAAGTCAGAGAAAGAGTTTAGAATGCACTTGGTAAAACTGTTCTGCAATGTAAAGAATGATGTAAGGAGTGGAATCAGAGATTAATTTTAGGAGGTGAAAGATTATTTCAATAAAGACATAGAGATTCTGAAAGAAATCAAGCAAAAATCCTTGAAATGAATGAATTAATAAACCAAATTTTAAAAAAGGAAAACATTCACCAACAGACTAGACCACTTGGAATACAGAACTTCAGGCAATGAAGATAAATATATCATCTTTAAAATAAAGGTGGCCATGCAGTTAATGTGGTAAGAAACCATGAACAGAACTCCTAAGAATTATCAGATAACATAAAAAAACAAGTTTGAAATATATTGGGATAAAGGAAGGCATGGAAAAACAAACCAAAGGAATGCACAATCTCTTCAAAGAAATAATATCAGAACATTTCCCAAATTTAAAGAATGAAATGGGAAATTAAATACAAAAAACTTACAGGACACAAAACGTACAAATTTTCAAGAGACTTACACTGAGGAAAATTATAATGAAAATGACTAATATAAAAAATAAATATAAAATTTAAAGGATGCAAAAGAAGAATATCAGGTTATATAAGGGGGAAAGCAATTCAGATCTCAATTGACTTCTCAACCCAGACCCTCAAAGCTAGGAGGTCGTGGCATAACATATACCAGGCTCCAAAAGAAAATGGATGCCAACCAAGAATTATATATCCAGCAAAAGAAAACTTCATATTTGGAGATGAAACCTTCTATGATAAATACAAAATAAAAGATTTTACAATGGAAAGCCTGCACTACAGAATATTCTCAACAAATTATTCCATAAAGGTGAGATTTTTTAAAGGAAAAACAAGTAAATGGAGGAACTACACTAAAGGAGAAATAAATCAAAGGGGAAACTAGTTCAAATTCAAAATTAGAAATAAGCCCAAATGACTGGAAATACAAATCATATCTCAACAATAACCTCTAATATTTATGGTCTGAATACATCAATCAAAAGAGAGATGGCAGATTGTATTTTTTTAAAAGACCCCAACATATGAAGTCTCCAAGAGACTCATCTTGTAGACATTCACAGACTGAAGAAAAAGGAAGGGAAAAAATTATCACTCACCTGAATCTTGTAAACGAGCAGAAGTTTCTATCTTCAAGTCAGGTAATGCATATTTCAAGCCAAAGTTAATCAAAAGGGACAAAGAAGGATATTTCATAGTACTTAAAAATTATATATCAACAAGTCATAAAAATCATAAATATTTATGCCCCAAACAATGGAGGATCTACATATATCAAACAAATTCTTCTTAATTTAAAGAATCAAATAGACCACAACACAAAATACTGGTGACATTAACATGCCTCTCTCATCACTAGATAGATCCTTCAAACAAAACTAAATGAAAAAGCTATAGAATTAAAAATATAATATAAGTCCTCATCAATAAAGGAATGGATACACATTTTTTAAGCAGAATATGGAATGTTCTCTAAAATTAATCATATCTTAGGCCACAAAGCAATTCTTAGGAAATTAAACAGAGATAATACTGAATATACTGTGCATTCTATCAGATTATAATGGAATAAAATTAGAAATCACTGATAAAATAAATAAACAGAAGCTATTCTAACACCTGGAGACTAATTAATATGCTATTGAATAACCAATATATAATAGAGGAAATCAAGGATGAAATTTCAATACTTACAAGTGAATGAGAATTACAAAAAAAAAAAACTTATGAAACTCTCTGGGTCATTATGAAAGTGGTTCTAAGAGGAAAGTTCACTGCATTGAGCACATTATTTGAAAGAATAGAAATTTACCAATTAAATCATCTAACTTTATAGCTCAAAACCCTAGACAAATAATGAGTACAAAATATTCAATCTTAAAAATAAAGTTGATCACACAGTGAAGATGGTAAGAAACCATGCACAGAATATTCAAGAATTATGGGATAATATCAAAAGACCAATTTTAAGATTTATTGGTATAGAGGAAGGCACAGAGACTGAAACCAAAGAAATGCACAATCTCTTCAGTGAAATAATATCAGAAAATTTCCCAAACCTGAAGAATTAATTGGAAAATCAAATAAAAGAGGCTTAATGGACACCAAACAAACAAAAGTACAACAGTACAAACAAAAGCCAAGGACCAGATGGGTATACGGCAGAGTTTTACACAACCTTTAAAGGAGAATTAATACCAATACTTTTCAAGCTATTTCAGGAAATTTAAAAAGAAGGATCACTTCCAAATTCATTCTATGAGGCTAACATCACCCTGATTCTGAAACCAGTCAAAGACTCCTCAAAGAAAGAAAACTACAGACCAATATATCTAATGAACATAAATGCAAAAATCCTCAATAAAATTCTGGCAAATCGGATACAAAAACATATCAAAAAGATTGTGCACCATAATCAAGTAGGATTCATCCCTGGGATGCAAGGCTGTTTCAATTTATGGAAATCAATAAATGTTATTCACCATATCCATAGATTTAAAGATAAGAAGCATGTGATCATCTCAATAGATGCAGAAAAAGCATTCAACAAAGTACAGCATCACTTCATGTTTAAACACTAGAAAAACTAGGGATAACAGGAACATACCTCAACATTGTAAAAGCTATTTATGAAAAGCCTAAGGCTAGCATCATTCTAAACAGAGAAAAATTGAAGGTATTCCCTCTGAAATCTGGAACAAGACAGAGATGCCCTCTCTCACTCGCCTATTCAACATAGTTCTCAAAGCACTGGCCAGAGCAATTAGACAGATGAAAGAAATTAAAGGCATAAAGATAGGAAAAGAAGAACTTAAATTAGCACTATTTGCGAATGGCATGATCCTATACCTAGAAGATACAAAAGGTTCTACCAAGAAACATCTAGAGCTAGTAAATGAATTTAGCAAAGTGGCAGGATATAAAATCAACATGCATGAATCAAAGGCATTCCTGTTTATCAGTGACAAATCCTCTGAAATGGAAATGAGAACAACCACTTCATTCACAATATCCTCAAAAAAATTAAAATACTTGGGAATTAACCTAACAAAAGAGGTGAAAGAACTACACAAAGAAAACTACAAAACACTAAAGAGAGAAATAGAAGAAGACCTCAGAAGATGGAAAGATATACCTTGTTCATGGATAGGCAGAACTAACATCATTAAAATGGCCATATTACCAAAAGTACTCTATAGGATTAATGCAATCCTAATCAAAATCACAACGGCATTCCTTGCAGAAATAGAAAAAGCAATCATGAAATTCATCTGGAAAAAAAAAAACCTAGAATAGCAAAAGCAATTCTAAGCAGGAAGAGTGAAACTGGCAGTATAGCGATACCAGATTTTAAACTATACTACAGAGCAATAGTAACAAAAACAGCATGGTATTGGTACCAAAACATGTGGGTACACCAATGGTACAGAATTGAGGACACAGAGACCAATCCACAAAATTACAACTACTTTATATTAGACAAAGGTGATAAAAGCATGCAATTGAGAAAGAATATCATCTTCAACAAATGGTGCTGGGAAAACTGGAAATCCATATGCAACAAAATGAAACTGAATCCCTTTCTCTCACCATGCACAAAAGTTATCTCAAAATTATCAAGGAGCTATAGATAAAACCAGAAACTCTGCATCTGATAGAAGAAAAAGTTGGGCTCTAATCTCAATCTCGTGGGGTCGGGCTCCAAATTCTTTAATAGGACACCTATAGCACAAGAGTTAAAATCAAGAATCAACAAATGAGACATACTAAAACCAATTTTTTTTCTCAGCAAGTGAAAAAATAAGAGAGGTAAATAGGGAGCCTACATTCTGGGAACAAATATTTACCCCTCACACTTCAGATAGAGCTCTAATCTCCAGAGTATACAAAGAACTCAAAACATTAAATAACAAGAAAACAAATTAAAAAAATGGGCCAAGGATCTGAACAGACATTTCTCAGAGGAGGATATACAATCAATCAACAAATACACCAAAAAATGCTCATCATCACTAGCAATCAGAGAAATTCAAATTAAAGCAACTCTAAGATACCATCTCAGTCCAGTAGTATGGCAGCCATTGTGAAGTCAAACAACAACAAGTTCTGGCGAGGATATGGGGAAAAAGATACACTTGTACATTGCTGGTGGGACTGCAAATTGGTGCAGCCAATTTGGAAAGCAGTATAGAGATTCCTTGGAAAGGTGGGAGTGGAACCACCATTTGAGCCAGCTATTCCCTTTCTTGGACTATTCCCCAAAGACCTTAAAAGAGCATATTATAGGGATACAGCTACATTAATGTTCATAGCAGCACAATTCACAATAGCTAGACTCTGGAACCAATCCTGATGCCCTTCAATAGATTAATGGATAAAAAAATGTGGAAATTATACACAATGGAATATTACTCAGCACCAAAAAATAACAAAATCGTGACATTTGCAGGAAAATGGATGACATTAGAGCAGATTATGCTGAGTGAAGCCAACCAATCCCTAAGGAGCAAGTGCTGAATGTCTTCTTTGATATAAGGGGGGCGACTCAAAACAGAGCAGGGAGGAAGAGCATGAGAAGAAGATTATCATTAAATAGGGATGAGAGATGCATGGGAATGGGAGAGAGAAGGGGAATTGCACAGAAGATGGAAGGAAACCCCCATTGTTATGCAAAATTACATATAAGATGGTTTGAGGAAGAAAAAAGAGAGAGAGAAAAGTGTCATAGAGTGGATAGAGAGAGGTGATGGTAGGGGAAGGGAGGGGAGGGGGAAATAGGAAGGGTAGCAAAATACAATAGACACTAATATGGCTGTATGTATAAACGTGGCTATAAACCAATGTGATACTGCAATCTGTACAGGTGGAAAAAAAAAGAATTCATACCCCACTTGAATCAAATATGTGATATGTCAAGATCATTGTAATGTTTTGAGCAACTAATAAAAAAATTAAAAACCAGAAAGTGAATGGAGGAAAAAAAAGAATCAATAAATGGAATGAATTCAAAATGAAAAGATTCTTTTCAGCCATTGAAAAAATAAGTGAGGTAAATTGAGAGCCTACAGAATGGTAGCAAAGTTTTACCACATGCATATCAGATAGAGCACTAATATCTAGGATATATAAAGAACTCACAAAACTTAATACCAAAAAGAAACCCCAACAAATAACCCAATCATTAAATGGGCTAAGGAACTGAACAGAAATGCAAGTCAAAACTACTCTAAGATTTTATCTCACTCCAATGAAAATGGCAGCTATTTTTAAGAAAAACAACAATAAGTGTTGTCGAGGATGTGGGGAAAAAGGCATACTCATACATTGTCACTGAGACTGCCAATTGGTGCAGCCAATCTGCAGTATGGATATTCCTTGGAAATCTTGGAATGGAACCACAGTTTGACCCAGCAATCCCACTCCTCAGTTTATACTCAAAAGACTTTAAAAAAGCATTCTACGGTGACACAGCCACATCAATATTTACAGCAGCACAATTCACAATAGCTTAATTGTGGAACCAACCTAGAGGAGTGGATAAAGAAACTGTGGTATATATACACAATGGAATATTACTCTGCATTAAAAGAGAATAAAATTTGGCATTTACAGCTAAATGGATGGAGTTGGAGAATATTATGCTAAGTGAAGTAAGCCAATCCAAAAAAAAAAAAAAAACCAAAAAAAAAAAAAAAAACAAATGCCGAATGTTTTCTCTGATATGTGCATGTTGACCCTTAATGGGCATGCAGGAAGTATAGAAGGAATGGAGAAATTTTAGAAAGGGCAAAGGGGAAGGAGGGGAAGAAAAGGGGAATAGGAGTAGGAAAGATGGTGGGAGATGGACATCATTACCCTAAGTACATATTTGAAGACACAAATGGTGTGATTCTATTTTGTGAACAACCAGAGACATGAAAAGTTGTGCTCTATATATGTACTCTGAATTGAAATGCATTCTGCTGTTATGTATAATAAACTAGAATAAATAAAGACATAAAAAACATTAACCAGAGTGATCAGGCAAGAAGAGGAAATCAAAGGATTACATATAGAAAAAGGAGATAATGATGACATGATCCTATATCCAAAAGACTCTAAAAATTCCACCAAAGATTTCTAGAGCTTATAAATGAGTTCAGCAAAGTAGAAGACTATAAGACCAACACCCAGATATCAATATTAATATATTTCTTGTACCCTAACATTTATTTAGCTTTACAGAAAAGAGGAAAACCATCCCATTCACAATAACCTAAAATAATACTTGGGAATTAATCTAACCATGGAGGTTATATAACACGTTACAATGAAGGTTATACAACACTGAAGAAAGAAATTGTAAAAGTTCTTAGCAGTTGGAAATACATGCCAAGTTCTCGGACAAGCAGACTCAGTATTGTCAAAATAACTGTGCTACCAAAAACAATATACAGATTCAATGCAATCCCCTCAAAATGCAATGGTATTCTTCAGAGTTAGAAAAAAATCGTTAATTTATTGGGAAAAATGAGAGACCCAGAATAGGCCAATTGATACTGTGCAGGAAAACTGAAGCAGTCTAACCTGATCTGATATTATACCTCAGAACAGGAGTAAAAAACCCAGCATGATATTATATTGGCAACAAAATATAAAGTCCAAAGGAAGAGAATAGAAGAGACAGGCAAATTCATATACTTGTAGCTATCTAATCCTTGACAGAGGTGCCAAAAATATATTTTGGAGAAAAGAAAGACTTTTAAACAAATGTTTCTAGGAAAAATGGATAGCTATATGTAGAAAAATGAAAATAGATCCCCACTTTTCACCCTGTGCACATGGATCGGAGAAATATGAATTAGACCAGAAACATTACAAATTGTGGAGGAAAACATGGGATCAAAACTCAAACAGGTTCCAGGACTAACTTCCTTTAAGAAAATGCCCAAAGTGCAAGAAATAAAACCAGGAATCAATAAATGGGCTATCAGTAAATCATAAAGCTTCTTCACAACAAAGGAAATAATTAAAAATGAGAAGTGAGTCAACAGAATGAAAAAAAACTCTTCATTGGCTAACAACAAATAATCAATCAATAAATGAGCAAAAGAACTAAACAGAAACTTGTCAAAAGAAGAAACTTAATTGACCAAAAAATATATGAAAAAAAATTTTTGAATATCTTTTGAAGGCAGGGAAATGCAAGTAAAAGCTACATTAAGAATCCTTCTCACTCCAGTCAGGAGGAAATTGAATACATATATTAATGATGGTGAGGTCTGGGAAAAAGGTACACTTGTGTATTTTTTTTGGTGAGACTGCATACTAGTACAACCACTCTGAAGAGCAGGAAGGAACCTCCTCAGAAAAACTAAGGATGGAACTACCAAATGACCCAGCTACTGCATTCCTTAGTATTTTTCCAAATGATCTTAAATTGACATAAGGTATTTCAGTGTCTATAGCAGCAAAATTCAAATAAAATATGGAATTTACCAGGTGCCTGTAAATAGACAAATGGGTTAATATAGATTTATATGCATATAGATATAGATACATAGAGATAACAGATATAGATATAGGTAGATATATTAGAAATATAGATAGATTAGATAGATTTGATAGATTTGGTATATAGAGTAGATAGATTGATAGATAGATGGATAGATATTCTTCTTCTCAGCCACAACACAGGAAGAAATTATTGCATTTGCTGGTAAATTTGTGGAAATGGAGAATATTATCCCAAGTGAAGTAAGCCAAACTCAGAATCACAAGTGTCAGATGTTTTCTTTCATATGCAGAAGCTAGAGGAAAATAAAGAAAAGATGGCAAGAATGATAGAATAACATAAAGGTAATGCAAATATTAGTAATGTAGAAGGAGATCTATAGATTGAGAGGATGAGTAAGCAGAGGCAATGAAAAATGATTATAAGAAAATTATGTCATTTATTATCTAAATATACCACAGGGAATTTTATATTTATGCAAAAAGGACCAGTGAAATATGAATAGGTGAGTTATAGGAAGTATAGTGGAGTAAAGGAAGGAGAATGGGGAAGAGAGGGAGGATAGGAGGGAAAAGAGGTGAATCATAAACTGAAACCAAATTCCATTTATGCATGAGTTTGTTAAAATGTTATTGTTTAGCAACAAACATGTATAGCTAGAAAGTGCTAATAAAAATAAAAATGAATTCTAATTGTTATATATTAATTGTGATTACTTTGTTTATATGCTTAGTGCACAGTATGCTCATTCTCTTGGTTTGTATTTGCCAAGACTTTTTATAAACTAGACATTTATAAAACCCTGATATTCTTCAGTATTAATAATACCTCCATTTAATTGTAATTGTCAGTTCCAGCTAAAATGATTTATGGTTTCTCTTATGCTCTTTTGTTGGTTTTAATTTATAGATTTATGAGGTCACATTATGTTTCTACCAATTTATTTCTTCTTATGAACTTTCTCATGTATTGACCAACAAAGCATAACTGAGCAAAAATAATCAGTGCATAGTTTGAGTTAAATTTATAAAATTATCACTTGCATCAAGTAAAGGTTATCATTACCAAAGCACCTTACCTCATGTTCCATTCTAATTAGTATCTCCTTCGTCCTGAAGTAACAACCATTTTGACTTCAGTTGATAGATTTATTTTACGACTTGTCAGCTTTTATGAATGGAGTCATACTGTCTGTATTCTTTTAGTCTGGTTTCATTTCCTTGTCAAATGTAGCTGTAAATTCTTTTCAGTGCTATTGTGTATCTGAATATATCACAAGGTCTTTATCCATTTTTGTGTTGATGGACAGCTAACTTTTTTCCAGATTATGACTGTTATAAGTAGAGTTACCATGCACACTTGTGCTAAGGGAAAAAATATAAAAGCTAAAGGTAGCTACTTCTGCTTTGAAACTTCAATATGAGCGCAGGAAAAAATATTTCCTAAAAAGATTTTCCTGCCTCTATGTGAATCTGATGCACCCAGAATGGGATACTTTCTGCCTCTTCAACAGTATACTGTGCTGAGACATTTTACATAATTATGTTGGCACGGGTCACAACATTATCCTATGAACAAAATGTTTCTCCTAAGTTCTGAATGTGAACCTCAATGAGCTTGACACATTTCTACTATGTTAGTGCATAATTTCACCACTAGAGGGCAAAAATGATTTGGTCAGATCTGAAGTCAAATGATTAATAATGATGAGGCAGAAACAAGAAGCCAGAGAGTAAAGTGGAAGAGCATACAGAGCAAAGTCAACATCCATAAACTTCAACTTTCCTGGGCTCAAAATTTTTCCCTTTCTTTTTCTCTCGCTTCCTAAACTTGGGAGAAGTAAGATTACCTTTCTTCCCACCTTAGGCCAAATTATCTATCCTCAAGCAAACATATACCACAGGAATGAAATAATTTAGACTACAGGGGTGGTTCTAGAAGTTCTAAGAAACAGCTATCTCCCCAAGACTACAAGTGAATTATGACCACTCACAAGGCACAGCTGGGATGTAGCCTTTAAACCACCTCTTTATTTTTTTAATTAATTTTATTTTTTAAAAATACACGACAGTATTACAATTCTTATTACACATATAGAGCACAATTTTTCATATCTTTGTATAAAGTATGTTCGTGCCAATTCATGTCTTTATACATGTACTTGTTTTTATTTGCCCTACAATTCTTATTCCACATATATACCACAATTTTTCATATCTGTTTGTATTATAAAGTAGGTTGATACCCAATTCGTGTCTTCATATATGTACTTTGGATAATGATGTCCATCACATTCCACCATCCTTGCTAATCCCCTGCTCCTCCTTTACTCTCCCTTCCCTCTTCCCTATCTATAATTCACCTATTCGCCCCATGTTCCCCCTCCCTACCTGATTATGAGTCAGCCTCCTTATATCAGAGAAAATATTTTTTTGGGGGGATTGGCTAACTTCACTTAGCATTATCTTCTTCAACCGCCAACCATCTACCTGCAAATGCCATGATTTTATTCTCTTTTATTGCCGAGTAAAATTCCATTGTGTATATATGGCACATTTTTTTTTATCCATTCATCCACTGAAGGGCATCTAGGTTGGCTCCATAGTTTAACTATTGTTAATTGTGCTGCTGTAAGCATTGATGTGGCTGTGTCCCTGTAGTGTGATGTTTTAAAATCTTTTGGGTATCAATTGAGAGAGGGATAGCTGGGTCAAATGGTGTTTTTATTCCCAGATTTCCAAGGAACCTCCAAACTGCTTTCCATATTGGTTGCATCAATTTGCAATTCCACCCACAATGTATGGGTGTACCTTTCCCCCTACATCCTCGTCAACACTTTTTTATTTTTCATAGTAGCTGCCATTCTCACTGGAGTGAGATGATATCTTAGAGTAAACCACCTCTTTAAAAGTCTTCTGTTCAACTTGACAGAATTACATCCTGAGATAATAGTCCTGTGTTTCTACTTTGCTAGCAAAGCAATACACCTCCCCCCCTTTTCTCCAGAACTTGTCCTTAGATATGAATTGTCATCAGGAATAAAGTCTGAGCTTTGGGTAACACCATGGTGTTTACTGAAATAAAGTCACTGATGGACAAGGCTATGGGATGTCACAACTCTTTTTTTCTCCTCCTCTTTTTCTGTCTATGCCCTTTCTCCTCTCATAAACTTAACCAGTTAATAAAATGGAGATTTTTTTTCCTTCAGAAGGAGAAGAAAATTGTGAAGCCAAGTTGTATTTATACTGTTTATAATAAATCTCTACTAAAGAAGAATATTTGGCTGACAGTCATGTTCTCCTGCCTAAGTATGACCAAATCCATTAAGAATTCAAAATAAAAACTAAAAAGCAAAGAAGAGCCTAGTAGGAGCAACCCATTTTTCACATCTCATTCTGCCAAATGACAAATTGGAAAGGTGACTCCTGAGGATATCCTGTGTTCCTTATGTCCTTTTGCTGCTTTTAAGAAATAAGAAGCAACTTCACGGTTAGCTAACTTCATGGTTAGCCAAGACTCCCTCATGATTTGGTTTAATCATCCTTGCATCCTTTTAAATACACATCATATCTACAGCACAGCAATTAATGGGTAGCCTAAGTTCTTACCATTTCAAACTAATTATATATATATGAAATGTTTAAATAAACAATGGAATAATGGAACTATTTTACCTTTATTTTTATGTGGTTCTAAGGATTAAACACAGTGCTTCATGCATGCTAGGCAAGCACTCTAACACTGATCTCCAACCCCAGCCCTGGGAAATTTTATATAAAGTGTGGCCAGTGAATTTCTTCATGCCATCAGCCTGAGAGGAAAGTCTACAAAGACCAATTTCATTGACCTGTAACAGGACATATTTCAAATATTCAGCACTTTTTGGCCCAGGAGTCCTTCTGGGTTCTAAGAAGTGTGCCTCAGTGAATCACATTACTGGCCAAAAAAAAAAAAAAGTAATTTCTTCAATCCCCATTCTAGCAAAAGCAATAGGAAAGTTCAGAAACTTATCTGAAGAAAACACTTTTAAATAGAAAAAGAGCAGAAATGATTGAGACCTATGGTGTTAGACTATGATGACAACATTTTGAAAATTAGCAGGCAGAATTTTTTGGAAGAAAATGTTATTCATGATAAGCTTAAACTAGAGGGGAAAAAGTACCTTTAAAACTTATTTTTCATAAGATTTTATGTCAAAAGATATGAATGACTTTTTTTCCAAGGCACTTGAACTTCTTTTCTGGTGTGAACTCTAATCTACAGACAGGGAATTTCTCAGACTCTTTCAATTCTGGTATTCTGCTTTATTTGGGTAGACCTACACATTTCAAAATGTGAAAAAATAAGAATCTTTTTCTTGCTACACATACATTCAAGAGCATATTAATGTATGTATAATAATTATTCATCCTATTTGATGTCAAATATTTCTAGAGGCTGTTCACAGTTCTTGGACATGTCCGCAAGTACCTCTAGAATATGCTGCATTGAAAGATCACAGCATTTCATGTATGATATTCCTTCTCTAATGGCATAATCTGATTCCACTCATGAGGGAATATCATGTGATTCTGAACTAAAGGAAAATCTACAGAGATACTGAAGTACACCATTAAAAACTTATGTGCCATAAAGAGCCCAGAAAGACTAAAGAAATATCCCAGATTAAAGGAGGAGAAAGAAACAGGACGAATAAAGGATTCTGAAATTTTCCAAGACTGAATTTTATTTTGGTTATAAATAACATTGCTGAAATAATTGGCAAATTCTGAATCATATTTGTAGATTAGATATTTTATAATGAACCATTTTTAAAATTTTGGTCTTTACACTGTATGTAAGGTAACTCCTTGCTTATAGGAATACAAATATTCAGTAATGAAAAACAACAATCCTGCAACTTACAAATGGTTTAGAAAAAAGAAACTTTCTTATATACCTATAATTATATTTACAAGAAAGAGAGAAAGAAAAGAGATAAAGAAGAGAAAGAGAAGATAAACATTTTATTCAAGTTGATAAAATGTTAACATTTGGGTTAACATTTCTCTGTACTTCAATATATTAAACTTTTATTAATCTAAAATTGTCAAAACACAATATTTCTGAAAGAAATATTTTTAGAATAATATTAACAAACAACAGTATACTCAATTAAATAAACCATGGATCTGTATAGGTATAAATAAATAAATAAATTGAAAGTTGGATGAATAATATTTATAGTCTTCAAGTACTTTTCCACAAAACTAAATAATTAAAAGGAAAATATGATATAACATAAGATATATCTAGGAGATAAGACCTTTAATAATTAATGTTATTATCAGCAATGATGGAGAAATTAAAATATAGGTCTTTATCTTGGGATTTAAAGAGAATAATCACAGAATAACTTTTGTGATACACTTGCCCAAAATATGTAACCTTGTCTCAATCATAAAGAAAAATCCATCTTAGCACATTCTACAAGTATTATTCTTGAAAAGATTCAAGGCCATGAAAGTCAAGGAAATATTAAGGAATATTTGAATCTAAAGGTGTCTACAAAATACAATATTAAGTTCATTTCATGGATCTGAATGGAATTATTTTGTTATAAAGGACAACGTGGGGCAAGTTGCAAAACATGAAAAAAAATTAGATTTCAGTTGTAGAAGGCATTTGATAGAATGTATTAGTATTGACTCTTTCATTATAAAGGTTGCATTGCAGTTATGCAGCATGTTCAGACTTTTAGGTAATGTTAAAGAAGTCATGAATGATGGCATATGACAGCCATTTACTCTAAAATTATTCCATGGGAAAAATGTACTTTATGCTAGAAGTTGTAGCTAGACTATTATTTTTCAAGAAAGAATAAACAAAGAAAAAAGGCAAAATGTCTTAAGCAAAAGTATTTCTCATCATGAAAGAATTATAAGTTAGTGCTTTATACTAAAATCATAAAAATTTAAATGTAAGTTTTTTTTTCTTGTTTTTAAGGAATATAGGTTTGATGGCACTATAATTGTAATACATTAAAACATGTGATGTTTAGTTCTACCAAGGTAGTAATATTGACCACATTGGGTAATGTTTAAATGCAAGAATTTACATAGTTTTGATACATAGAACTCAATAAAAACTGATATGCACTTGCACTTCAAATTTTGTTATAGATGCAAAGAAATAGTCTCATATTTTGAGAATTTTACACATGAATAATACAAACATATTTTCTTCAAAAAAGTTTTTAAAATAATATGGTGATAGTTTGAAATATGAAATACTATCTTTCATATCTATTTTTCTTTAAAAATATCGGTGGTATCCTTTTGATGCTTCCACAAATAGATCTTGTCTTGGCTTATAGTAAATCTAATGGAAGAAACTCCCATTAGTCTAGATTCAAATTCTGTAGCAAAAGGAGAGAAAAATAATTATATTTTTTATCTCAAAGGTTTCATAAGCATCAATCAGTAAACAAAAGGTTGAAAAATTATCATTTTTCATAAAATGATTTTTTTTTACATTTGTACGACCACAATACAAAGTTACTATGAAATAGTTTGCCCATAGTTTTGTGCAAAATTGTCACTGTGAATGAGTATCAGGGTTTCAGATTTTCCATTCCTCTTCATGAATATAACAATCATGTACTAAGATACTATGGCAAGCACTGGGATGACAAGATGAAGATGATAAAGGCAACTCCTCAACAATCATAATTTCCATACAGATTAATGGGCACTATGACATGTATAGAACAAGGTACTACTGAACACAGAGAAGGGATTTCTGTTCCAATTTTGTGGCAGTGTTAGAAGTCCTTCCATGAAGGTGCTATATGAGTTGACACCTGAAGGATACAGGGAAATTATGACAGAGAGGGAAAGGATGGATACAGACAATGAGATATGAGAAAAAACATTTGTGGAACTGTAAGTGGTCCTGTGTGACTAGAAGCTAGAGCAAAGAGACAGTAGTGTGAGTGGGAAGAGATAAGGTTGAACATCTTGACAAGAAACTCTTTGGTTTGGGTATTTTCACTTCTTGCTTAGAAATTTCAAACTTTTCTTGAGAGCAACAGGTAAACCAATGACAAAGTCATGAGCAGGGTGTTTTAAATGCTTGACTAAGTTTTGCTAGATGAGTCTGGGCTAACTGCCATAAGCCACAGAAAATGGATGATGCCTTTCTTTTTTCAAGAATACTTTCAGTGTATAGGCTGACAGTTTTAAAGTAGGGCAAAAGTGTAAAAAGAGGCAGTTTCAAATCTAAGAACTTTGATTGTTCATTTCTCAGATTTGGAAACAGTATATTGCTCTTTCATTTTAATACTCATAAGGTAGGACCAACATTTTTGGAACATGTAGTTCAATAGTTTATGTACTTGATTAAAAATATGTGGAAATACTTCCAACTATTTGTTAAGTGTGGCCATCTAGTTTTTTGTTTGTTTGTTTGTGTGTTTTTTTTTGTATAAAATCAATTATCTTGCTAATTCTACAAACAGGGTCTAAAGTAGATTAATGAACATAATAAGTACTATTTTATGATAATAATGATGTGATGTTTAATAACTTTACATTTTTTTTACATATGAAGATAAATTCTTTTGATAGATTTCTAGTCTTATCCTTCTTCTTCTTTTTAAAAAATCTACATAAGCAGCAAAGAGGCATTTATTGAGAGCTAGGTGAGTCCTCTGCGCACACAGCCACTGGTGACACTGAGACACCATCCTTCTTTTTTAAGTGAAAGTATTTTAAAATTCTCACTTTAGTATAACTATACACAGAAGTGGTGTTAATTATGAACTATTAAAAGATGCACATAAAATAATTTGATCTTTCTTCCTCCCCAGTTCCATTTTCCTCTCCTTCCTTCACCTTTGGAGGCATTCTGCAGTGATTAAGGAGAGGTGCCTCTATCTTGATAGAGGAGTGCTTTTTAAAGCCTCTCATTATAGTTATCATGATTTGAAAAATTAATCCTCCACAAGGAAATCTACAGACTACTAGATTGAATTTAAAATAAACTAGCCTATAAGGAAGTAAATAACAAACATAACTTTCTCTACAAAAAATAGTTGATCCCCCCAAAATCTTCCTTTGCTTTGTATCTGCATATACACACTCATTCATGATTGTCTTGTAAAAAAAATTACATGATTTTTCTGGTAAGAACTAATGAGGATATCTTATATTTGCATTGTGCTTAATAAATCACAGAAATATTTAACTTTTATTCTCTTTTTGTAGACAGTCATCCAATTTTATGACTCTGAAGCAATTCAGGCCCATTTGTCCCAATTTTTCCAGAAAAAGTAAGCATATAATCTAAGAAAGAGTTAAAAAATACATATCACCTACCTTTGACCTTTAATTTATGTATTCAATGTTCCCTTTTCAAGTATTCTACAGCAATGGTGTCTTATATAACTTAGATGGGCTGTTTCTTTATCAGGAGTCTGCTAGTATTACCCTCCTCTAGGCTCTTTTTGATTCCTATAATTTTTTTTTAAACTCAAAGCCAAACAAAAAGTGAGGCCTCTTTTTAAAATAGGAGTTAAGATCATCAAAATACCATTGAAGCTCTAAAACAAGGTGTGATAAAATTGATATTTTAACAACAATGACTCATAATGAAAACAAGATGCTATCTTTTATTTATATAATTTTCTAACAGATATCTCACTGTTGTAAGAGTCCCCCTAATAAAAAATGGTCAAACATTATAGAAATATCTTAAAATGGGCCCAACATAGTTGAACATTGTTTTTCTTATTAACCCTTAAATAGAGCTCATCATTTTTGGAATAATATTTAAATCTTGCAAAAAGGATTAGGAAATCACATGGTGGGACTGCAAGGTTCCTGTTATAACTCCAGGAAGATGGGATCAGTGTTCAATGTACATAAGATGATAGAAAGATTATAATTGACTCTGTTTTATGGTGGTTGCTTTTCAAAGACTCTTGATATTACTGCCACCTTAGACTGCTTCCAGTCATCAACATTCTTAGATACATAAAAATGGTCTTAGTATAGCACTGCTATACTGCCCATTAATCTGTATGAAAATTACCAGTATATGATTTTTGAGGAATGGCCTTTATCATCTCCATCTTGTCATCCCAGTGCTTGCCATAGTACCTTAGTACATGATTATTGTATTCATAAAGAGGGATGGAAAATCTGAAGCCCTAATACTCATAGTGACAGTTCTGTATGAAACTATGGGCTCCTTGTTTTACAAATTTAAATAAATGCTTATTTAAACTAGTTTAAATATATTATAATAGCAGTAACAGTGAAGCAACAAACATATTTTACAAGAACTAAGATAAAGATTATGTAAGTAAAAACAACTAAGGATATATTTTTATTAAAAAACTGTCAAAACAATTTAGCAAAAGCAGAAATCAAATAATTTTAGTGTTACAAGCTTATTTAATTTATAAAATTATTTTATGATCCTTTACATTATAAACATCCACATTGGTAAAATTTTTGAGCATCAATCATGCACTTTTGACTGAGTGGAAACCTTGGGGGTGGTGCTGGATAAAAGAAAGTGTTAAAAGCACAGACAAACTAAAATCACACAGAAGCGATGTCAATCACTTCAATATTTTTTTTCAATTATGGACAGTGATATTTATTTTAAAAATTAGTTTAAGGAAAGTTCAAATTATAAGTTCAGTTAAATACAGTTAAGAATACAGTTAAGAAGTAACTGTTTCTTGAAAATGAGACCTCCAGTGATTTTTTCAAAAATATGTAAGATATTTTTGTTTTTTTTAATATAGGTTAACATGACCTTTACTTAACATTCATAACTTAACAACTCAGTATTTCACCAAAGCAGAACAAGATTACCAGAAATCAAATCTGAAACCCCAAAGAGAAATATAATGTAACTAATCTCAGTAGTTACTTCTCAATGCTTTGACATGAAGCTACACAGTTTTGGTAGGATTCACTACATTTTCTCTTTGAAACAAATTTTTGTGAGGTAACCAATTATATGTAATCCAAGGGTGCATTGGGACAGAACTTGTTCACAGAGGACAATATGCCATTTGGCACTGCTGTTTCTCCATCAGGAGTCTGTTAGTATTATATTACCCTTCTGTAGGCTCTTTTTGATTCTTTGAGGATTGCACAAGACAATTGTTTAGTATTTCAATCTTTTCCTAAATGACATGCATTTTTTTTAAAAAAAACATCTCATTATTCCTCATACTTTTCCTGCTGTACCTGAATCCTGCCATCCTCATAGTCTAGAAATGGAGATTCAGTTTCAAATTAATGAATCATAGATGAGTACAACTATCTTTGTACTGGATGAGTCTATATCCTTTTCATGATAGCAATTGAGTTTTGAAGAATAGTCTGAGCAAGATATCATGGACATAATCAATAAATTACAGATTTAATCAACCATGGTTTTTCTGCAATTTATCACATTTTTCTCAATTTATGATCATGAGAATTAGATGCTTTTAAATAGTTGAGAGGTCATGAAGATAAATGAAATCTAGACAGCTATTTTTTATTTAAATCAATTTGACATGGATACAATTAAATCTACCAACTAGAAATATATAACATTTAGTGAAGGAAATATATAATGAAATACAGCATCTGCATTTCAGTTTGGCTGGGGAATCAGTAATGAAATGTTAATTGCAATTAGGTATTAGCATTTCCAATTTTCTATTTTCTCATGGTCTTAAAGTATGACAATAGGAAGACATGGGGATGGTGTGTATTCCAGTGGTAGAGCCTGTGATTACCATGTGCAAAGCTTTGGGGTTTCAATTATCAGCAACAAATATAAATATTGTTTCAACATTATTGAGAATATATTATGAATGTCAGCATATATAGCTACTAAAAATCTATAATTCAAGCTCTGAAAACTTTACAATTCTTTACTCAAAATGAAGCATTTATTGGGTCCAAGGTTTTCAATATTTTTTCTTTCTTAAATTTTAAAATCAGTTCTATGTAACTCTAAGTCTTCTGTGTTTAATTGGCTTATAACTGTACACATTTATGAGGTAGAGTGTTATTTCAAGATGGGCACATACTGTATAACAATCAAATCAGGGAAATTGGAAGACTTATCACTTCAATGAGGTCTAAGTTGTATTTGCTGGAAATCAGTTATGTTTCTGTGTTGAGACAGAAAATGTGTTTATAATATTTGAATTTTTACATTCACCTAGATGCAACATTTAGCCATACACAAATATCACTTTGAGTGCTCCTTCAAAGACAATTCAAATAGTTTACTTGCTTGATACTTACTTCATTTTCTGCTTTCTCTTTTCATACTGCTATCTTTTTGTGAAAGATTATTTTCATGGATTAACCTCATATTTCTGCTTTCCAGAAAGTGACGGTATGCTTCATTCTCAGCTTGCAATTGTCTTATAATGTCATAACTTTGGTTTTGGTTATGAGTGAATGTATTGATTTTATATTCAAATTTGTTTTTAAGGTCATGAAATTCCTGTTGAAGCTGTCTAATTTCACTTTGGAGTCTACATATTCTCCTCTCTCTAATAGATTCCTGCTTTCTGATGTGTTCTTCCATTTCCCTTGGTTCATTTTGATATGTATGTCTTTTTTCTTGTTCTGAAACCAAAGTCCTTACTCTGAGAGTATCACTTTTCTGACCAATCTCATTTTCTAGGTCACTGGTTGTCATTTCCAACTGTGAAACCTGTTCGGAAGAAAGATCAAGATACCAGTTATAATATGAGATTTGCACACATTAATAAATGATAAAACTAGGGTCAGCACTTAGAATATATATGTTTATCAATAAACACAGTTCTGGAAAGCAGGGTGGGCCAAAATATAGGCAAGTAGTGAGATTTGTTAAATACCTTTATCTATCTATTTGTTTACTTATGTGGTGCTGAGGAGTAAACCTAAGGCCTCACCTGTGCTAGGTGAACACTCTATTTCTGAGCCACAACCCCAGCCCCAAGTTGTGAGATTTTATCCAAGCCTTCCACCTCTGCTTCTAGTGCTCATCCACCATTCTGTCCTGTGAATGTATAAACATCACAGAAGGCTTGTGTTGCAAGATACTAATGGCAAAAACAATTTCTAAGTTGCTGCTCAGTATTATTTGTTTCTCCTTAGTGAAGTTTGAAGCATAGTAAGTGTGAAATAGAGAAAATAAACTGACACAGTTTATTCTTATACCAGTAAGTTATTACTGTGTACATATCATGGTATATCATTATTTACCAAAGTGTTCTATATAAAATAGGAGATTACTTGATGCAAAGTATTTCTCTTGTCAAAAGTGAGGAAATGATATCCAAAAACCAGGATCTCTGCTAGCCACATTTTTCTTTCTTACTTAAAAGTGGTATAGTAAAAAGCACATCTTCACATTAACACACCAAGGGAGAAAAATCACTTCCCCAAACCAGAAGATTATTGTTAGAATCAAGATTTTGCTATCCTAGAAAAATCATCAAATCCTGTGAAAAATATTAAAAGTCTTTTCTCTGAAACAGGACACTGTGAAAACCACTACTGGAATGCTGCAGACAAACGGAATTGAATAATAACATTACTTAATCCAGTGGGACAAAAATGGCCACACCCTCACTCCCTAAATATGCACCTTATGGTTATACATTTATGTTTTTAATGATGGATACAGTTACTATTCACACACACACACACACACACACACACACACACACACACCCATGAAAACAACAGAGGAAAACAACTGATTTCAGTTTTGTCCATATTTATCACTTTTTGTTTGCAAAGATGTTTTGCTGGAATCCCGTCTTGTAAATTCGGGCAAACTGTTCTAAAGAAAGTTACCTATAGGTGTCATTTTGTTCTGATGAGACCTAGAGATTTCTCAGTAGGTTTTGTCCTTATCTCAGTAGGGAGTAGAAAGTCTAAAAGCTTAATTAACAGTGGTATCTTCAAAATAAATAACCATTCAAAAGAAGTAGATTATTAAAGCACATAAATCTTTATCATACATAAATTACTCAAATTTAAACTGCATAAATGACAGAAAAAAATCCTCAAAGAGTAAAGATATTTATTAAATATAGGTATAAATGCAATTGTGAAAAATTTTTTAAACAAAATATTTAACTAGTTTCAAATCTATTTACTCTATTCCTTAACATTTTAAAAATCTCTTTATTATCTTAATTTACTTTTTCTTTTAATTTGTCCTTATTTTGTTCAAAAAACAGAGAATCATTTCTTCTATTCTCCTCTTTTTTAAAAAAAAACTTTATTTTTTTTTGTAGTTGTAGATGGAAATAATGCCTTTATTTTTTCTGTTTATTTTATTATTATTATTTTTTTGTGGTGCTGAGGATTGATCCCAGTGCCTCACACATGATAGGCAAGTGCTCTGACACTGAGCTATAGCCAAAGCCCCTCCTTTTTTTAAGGCACGTCTTCAGTAAAATTGATAATCATGTCAGTGATTAAACTCAGCAATTATGGAGCATCTACTAGATACCAAGATTTGCAATAATTAGTCTTGCAACAAATGTCATCAATTAATTTTAGGGTGAGATAAAATTTTGTTTTAAACCAAAATAATAGTGTCACACTCCACATACCAATGCTTTGTGAGAATATACACTGCATGTACAATAGAGATCCTGGAAGATTATTTATTCTGGTATTGTGGTAGGTGTCTGAAGTTTGTGCAAGTACACACTTATGATGATTGTATGTTGGTACAATTGCCAAACAGCATATTTCTCAGATCATATACCCTTCATGAAGTGAAACATGGATGGATATAGTATGTTAAAGGGATAGTATAAATAAGTTTGTTGAAATAAAATAAAAAATTAAAATTTACTGAAAGCTCATTTACCTGATTAAATTCATCTGCTGTAATATTTAATTCTGTATCAAATTTTCTTACAGATGTTTCAGGTTTCTTTTTAATTTCTTTATTATCTTCATTTTTTATTTCATTTAACTGGTCCCTATTTGGTTCAAGAAACAGAGAATCATTTCTTTTATTCTCTTCCTTTTTAAGACACATCTGCAGTAAAATATATTTATCTTAAAACTGAATTTTCCTGAGGAAAAAAATAACTTTATTCTACCTTTTATGTTGCTCTTATGGTAGCACTTACCTTGTTAATCATTACTTATTTTGTAAACAAGTCAAAATCCCCTTTGGAACAAGACTGAACCTAATATTTAATCTAATAATTAAGAGTATGGGTCTTTTCAACAAAGAAATAAGAAGAAGTTTTACTTATAAACCAGAGTTAATTTGAAGAAAATAATCAGTAACCCCTTTCCATTTCATTTTTAAATGAATGTTAATATTAAAACTGTAGCAGAGGGTCTAGCTCAGTACTAACATATCTACTTAGTTGAACTAACCCCTGGGTTTGATCCTATATAGCAGAAGAAAAACTATAAATGTTTTAAAATATTTCTGGACAGTGAAAAATTCCCATTTTATTATCTTTGGGAGAATTGTAAATAACATAAACTTTCTTGAGAGGAATTTAGAAATCTATCAAATATCTTTTTCAAAAGTACCTCTAATCAAATAATTCTACATTGAAAATGTATTCAGAGTAAATTAAACAAATAGAGAAAACTGGTTTTCTAAATTTCATTCCTTGAAACATTGATTGTACTCCAAAAGGCAAAAACATAGATACAAACCACCAAAATTTCTATTTGTTATACAAATAGATTCCTATTCATGTATGGTGGTACATGCCTTTAATCTCAGTAACTAGGGCAGGAGTATCTTAAGATTAATGCCAAATTCAGTAACTTAACAGGGACATAAGAAAATAGCGTATCATACCTCAAATGTTGAAGTTCTTGTTTCCATGCTACATTTTCCTTTTTAAGCTCTGATGTTTCTCTTTTTACTTCAGTATATCTCTTTTCAAGTTTATATAGGTCATTTTCCAGTTTTGCAATTTTTTGTAGTAAACACTGTAAGCCGTAACTTTTTTTATGTTTTATTATGTGATGTAAAGAACCTGTATTCAAATGTTTTAATTGGATAACAGAATTTGTATCAGGAAGAAAACAAAATAGAAATAATATGTGAGTAATTTTCATAAGTGAATGACTGTATATTTTCACATGCAGTATTCATACACTATTCAAATGTAGAGTACCTAAAACGTGTGTACTATGTTCTATGGGATAAAACCTCTTTTGTTGTTTAGCTTAAAGTCTAATGGATGTGCTCCACTGTGCCCAATAAATCTTGTCTTCTTTAGGAAGTATTTCTGATTATCCAAACAGAATCTTTTGCTTGACAAATATTTCTTTGTGGAGAAAGTGAATGTCACCAGGTTGAATGCAAATAAATATTTCAAAGATTCATCCACAAATCCACCTACTCAGTATAAATGTACCAATTGTTAGAAACAAAATTTTAAAATAGATAAAAATCATAAATTCACATTGTTCACTATTTTTTACCTCATAAAAATAAATTTTATGCAACTCCTGTTCATCATTAATGGCCTCCAAAGTGAGTGATAATTTTTACACTTTTATCTGTGACCACCCTGTTCCTTATCTGCAATGTTTTATCTGAAATTGTGACAATATTCTTTGCTACTCTAAAGACACAGTGTGCTTCATGCACTTCCAGTTGATTTGGACTCTAGTTATTGCAATAAAATTGTTTCTTTACTCAAGCCAACATTAGTACTTTATCAATTTTTTCTACTATATCCTTTTAACTTAAACAGTAAATTGTTTATTTAGTTGACAGTCCCTTTTGCTTGTGAAGAAGAGATAGTCTTTTCAGTCATCTCTGTGAAAATAGTGTCTATTTATTTGACTCATTAATTATTTTTGAGTTTCCGGTAAGTGCTAATGTAGATAAATTGTATCAGAGATAATGTCTAGCAATAATGCCTGAGCCAGGATATAAAACTGATATTATCAGCCAGCTTAAGGGAAAGGATAAGAGCTTGATAAGCAGTAGCATCTGAGAAAGATGACTATTACATGGGATCTGTACTTGTCTTAATATGTAGGGATCCATGAAGAGTGATACCAGAGGAAAGGGTAGAGGGAGGAAAGAGATAAAGATAATTAGGCAAAAATAATATTATGAAAGATTTATATGTAAATGTAAAATGTTTTGATATTATTGTTCTAAACAATGATTCATGTCATATTTGCATTGGAAGTAGATCACCCAGAATGTGGGCAGGTGAAGATGAAGTCCAAAAAAAAGAATGGAGAACAATAGATAGAAGGCATCAGT
Organism: Callospermophilus lateralis; assembly: GCF_048772815.1. Taxonomy (NCBI): domain Eukaryota; kingdom Metazoa; phylum Chordata; class Mammalia; order Rodentia; family Sciuridae; genus Callospermophilus; species Callospermophilus lateralis. The sequence continues at coordinate 945,476 of NW_027510148.1, forward strand.
GCAAAATAAAGATGACACAGGCCTGAACTAAGGGAATGTTTCTGAGCATTTGGGATACAAAATTTTCACTAACTCAGTAAAGAATAAAGTGTTATTAAATTTAATAAGTAAAAGAAAAATTCTGAGTCTCTGTGGAATGAGACTCTGTCCAAAACAAAAACAAAAGGTGTCAAAGAAGATGTAAAATTAAGCACCTGAACTCTTTAAATTGCTTGTCTTTATCATGTGATTTTTTAAAAAAATTTAACATCTTCCTATTTCAAGTGAAAGAATTTGTGTATTTTCTCTGAACTATTCAAATAAAAAGATTTTACAGGATCATCAACTTTAAAGAGAAGGCTTGCAGCCAGTCTCAATTGTAGAGCAACTGCTCAGCATATTAAAAGGCCTTGTTTCAATTATTCACTCCATGGAAAACAAAACAAAACAAAACAACAACAACAACAAAAAATGTTACCTAAAGTACAACATATGTTCATTGCAATTACTCAATAGTTTGGATCATGCACTGGAAATAAACTAATAAATTATTCAAAGATATGTCTCTCTTATATTTCCTAAACTGAACCCTACCTTCCTGGCTCAAGTAAATTTGTGCCTCAATCTTTTAGGAAGATGGGAATATAGTTTTGCCCCACTGCCTATCTTTGCCATAAGAATTTTAAAACTATATTATTTTAAAAAGATTACATTCTGATAATTTACCTTTGAGAATCCATAAATGGTGAAGGGATTACTTTAAGGAACTTGAGACATAGTAAAATTTGAGAAACAGTTCAAATTTTAAAAATCTTTTTCATATGCAGGAATATATCATTTAAGAAAACTTGAATACCAATATTGAGGTTGATATTTTCGAGTATAAATCCTCTCATTAAATTTTAGAAAAAAATAGAAACAGGGAAATTGCCTGCATTTCCAATGGTTTCCAGGTAACTTTACAGAAAAATTGTACTGCAAAATTTACCTGATTTGAGTGTCCTTCTTTCTTGCTTCTGTTTTGACTTATATGGAAAAGAATCTTTGATTATGATGGCAGGCTTCATGTGCTTAGAGACAAAGACATCATATAAATAATGTGTATTTAATCCAGTACCCAGTTAATACAATGAAATAATCATAGAAGATCAATTACCTTGCCAGAAGCATGTGTGTTCTGAGATACTGAAAAGGAAAGAAAATATATTCTCAAACAAACCCCTGAATATAAAGAGAACTACCCTCATAATCTTACACAATGAATATGAACCCGAGTCCCAATGGTTATGTATCATAAACATGATTTTAACTTTGGTGTGTCTGCTTGTTTGGGACTTTTTTGAATACAGCCACATGTCTAAAATATGCTAAATCAAAATTGGGAATATAGCTTTTGTAAAACTTGCAATTAATGTTCCAATTTTGAGGTCATATTTGCCATGACCATAAATACATAATCAAAGGGTATATGTACCAATGAAAAGATACAGAATGCTAGTGAGCACAGTGATCTGTATTCAGAGGAAAATAGAAGGATCTGAAAATTTCAACATGAAAGCTGAAGGAAAAACACAACTACACATATCTTCCACGAAACTGATCAGAATTACAAGTACAGAACCTCTCTTCATTTGCCCTACAATTTAGTAAGTCCAAATTTGTGATGGGATTCTAGGAGAAGGTTTACTTAATTTCTCCTCAGAGAGTTTTTTGAACTAATTAGCTCAGACATATGCTTTTAGAAGAGCAGCTAATATACATGTCCTTGTTTTTCATACCCATGTGGAGCACTAGTGATTTTTTTCCCCTGAAGCCTCTGATTTAACCAATGTCATTTTTCTTTTTCCATTCTTGCACAAAGATACATGCCCCACAAAGAAAAAATGTAAGATAAGGCATAAAGAATTGAGATATGGCCAACCAATAAAAGAGGTCTAAAAACTGCCAGAATTATCAGACATTAATAAACCTTTGTATTTTAGTCATTGGAATATAACTAAAATGAACAGTACTGTTAGTCAAGGAATAAACTTCATGAAAACTATGAGTTAAAAATGAATCTGATGTGGTATATCTTGACAGATTATCAAGTTGTTTAAAAAAGGGGTTGGCTGATCAAAAAATTAGGTATCTATCAATGAGAAATTTGCTCAGTAATTAAGTGAATTAATGGCATGCTCAAGTTTTATTCCAAATCATCAATAAAATAAAAATGGTAAAAATAATGATGATAATAATAATAATTAAGTAAATAGCTGTCTTGAAAACAAACAATGTTTCAGAAATTTTAAAATTCTCATATGAATGACTCAAATTGATGCCACATACATCATGGAAGCTGGTAGGAGTGGAGAAGAGAAGTTTAATTTGAGGTTGATACACTGAAAAGAGATGAATTGCATTATCCCAGTATTATCATTGTTTTATCCAAAATTACCTAGGCAATTCTTTGGTTTCTCTCTAAAATTGCCTCCCACTAAGCTTTAACCAAGAAACCTCTAGAGCAGGAGATTTGATTATTTTTATTCTTATTTACTTTCCATGTATTATTCCATCACGTTGTCTTGAGAAATTTCCATAATTATTCCTGATGTTCATGACATAAACTGTTTTTTTCTTTCACTGGGGCTACCTCATACATTTTATAGCTTCCAAACTAGGTAATAAGCATGTGACTTATAAATTATTCCTTTTTCTGTCTACTCCATCAGTTCCGGGACTTAAAGAGGCCACTTTTGCATCGCATTGTAATCAACAGCTTGGTTTATTCCACCCACAATTGAGTTTGTGGTAAGATCTTGAGAAGAAAACAGGTGCCAGGGATGATTTATTTTCTAGAGATGGAAATAATGGAGACTTCAAAAGTGAGGTTATGTGCCAGAGGCTAGAAATGCTGAGTATGAAATGCTGTACATAGAGAAACAGGGTTTCAAAGGTAACATGAATGAATGAATGAATGAATGAATGAATGAATGAATAGAACATGTTTTCATGGAGATATAGTGATTTGTAAGAGAAGAATCAGAGGACATTGCAAGCAGAGAGAGGGATCAATATACACAGTGAGGAAAAATTTGTATTATGAAAGATTCCTAGGAAAGTTAAGGTGCTTGGACATCCATGATCTAAAGAGGGCTGATAGTCATATGTGCAGTATATGCATAAATAACAGGACCATCCTCAGTGCTATAGCAGGTTAACATGAAAAATATGCGCACAAATGGAGATACATAATGAGAAGGCCACAGTGCACTGGAAGCTGATGCCAGCGTGAATGGAGGGAATGTTTCTGGAAATACAGAGGATAGAACAATTTCAGTGAACTGTGTAGAATGAAGACTAATTACAGAAACAAAGAAAGAAGCTGGGTCACAGGAATGTGTGATTCTGCTCCTACTATAACTCAAGGATTCAAATAACATGTGTAGTAAGTGCAGCTACTGTGAATGTTGATTTCCTTTATCATGTAGTTTCTTCATGGCACTATCTTTCTATATTGAGGAAAATTCTTTAAGAAGAAGATGGGCATTTTTCTGAAGCTTGGATACACAAAACACACCAGAGAAACAGAGAGGTCTGTGGGAAAGGATCACTGGGAGATTAAATGCCTAGCATGCAAAAGGATCTCATTAGTGCCCACTGAGAATAACCTAAACAAACAAACCATGTCATAGAAATATGAGCAAGTGCTACTTTGGTATGTGGAAGTACATTTTTGATTTACAACTTTTAGTCAAAATTTCTGGAAAGAAGGTTCTCCAGCAATAATGGATTCATTTTACAGGAAAGGAGTAAAATAAATTACATATGATCATACATTGCATGCTTTCATGCTATAAACTGGCCACATCAGTGGTGAAGGGAACAAACAAAAGTATAGCATAAAACAAAACACAAGTTCTTGGAATTAGTCCATAAACATGGTGTCATAGTAGAGTTGACTTTCTCTTGTCAATTAGTTTCTCCTGTGTCACAGATTGGCACTGATCTCCTGGGTTCAAGCAAAAACCATATCTTCATTCTCTTAGGCTTCTCAGTTCTAGCACTGCCCCTTTAAGCTCTTTTTAAATTTAGGAGGGATAGAAAATCAGCCTCATATTCCAACTAACCACTGTAATGACTCCAATGTGGGACACATAATTTTAGAGACATATATGATATAAACTCTTTTTAATATATTTTCCTCATGAATTTACAGAAATATTTTGAAACATGGGTGCAAGCATCAACATCCAATGTTGTGGCAAATCCTCCTGACACATTGTGGAAAAACTATATATATCATGTGTGAATAGTTTGCTATCCTTTCTAATGTTTCACTATATGCTTTTTAGAGAAGTTGTACAATAAGACTTACCTGTTTTGATTTTCCATGTTTTCATTCTGCATTTTTCTTTCTTTTGGAATTTTCCACCCTCTCCTGACTATCACTGATTTTTTTCTATTTTTTTGACTATGTGTACTCAACACCTTTCTCAGCCTTCACTTCCCCTTCTTCTATCCTTTGCCTTATTTCAGACTTACCTGTGACAGAAGCGTGTGTCAAATGCAACTAACAATACAATTCCTTTAACAAATACACTCAATTCAACCTGTGGCTGAAACCCAATGAGATACACCAGTTCTTATATTTGTTTGTCCCTACTAGTTATTTAATAGGCACATTCTTTGAACAAGTACTGTATACCAGTGCTCATATTTTTGGGCCATTCTCTTTCCAATACAGTTTGTATCCTGTGTTTCTTACCTTGTCCATGTCCATTTATTATCTTTGTGCTTGGATTGAACTTACTGGATACGCCAGCAGCACACTCCTCTCGAAGTTGCTCAGAATCACTCTGGTAAAAAATAATGACAATAATGAGTTTTATATAGATTTCTGTTCCTCTCTGTGAAAATCATTCTATTCATAGTTATGAAGTCACTGCAATTGCAGATTAGACCATTACATTTTCTGCATTGATATTTCCACATGAGACTCAATTTCACATGCAGTCCAGGTGAAACTAAATTCTGCTCTTTATCTGGCTACTGATGGGGAAAATCAGGAAGAAAGAAAGAGGAAATTTGTTCCCTTACAACAAACTAACTGATATGCATATATCCAAAACAACTAACACCAGTGCTTAATTAGTAAACTCTGCATTCTCCCATAAAATAAATATAAAATGTGTTTAAAATGTTTTCTTGAATTAGATTTGATGTTATAGAGATACAACATTTTGAACAATGAAAGACCAATTTTTTGTTTGCTTTAATATGATAGTTGATATGATAAGAGACTTTCAAATGGGTCATCTTGAATAGAAAGAAAATATTCTTGCACTTGTTTTATTTGAGTCTCCAGAGCCTTCCAAATATGCATCTCATTGAGCAAAATATTCACATAGTCAAAAATTCATTTTAAAAGAACAGTGATTCAGTAAGAAGATGTGTCTGTATTTTATGCACACAAATGAGCACACTCTATTTTTTTAGAGAATGAACACATTTCATTGCAGAAAAAACTAAAAGAAATTTCAAAGAAGTAAGGCAGTAGCACAGCATCACGCTATGTTTCTTGACTAACTACTTTCAGAGTTTGGACCCAGAGGTATGAGATACAGGTGTATGGCTGCATAATGAATAAGTCAGGCTGTATGGAAACACTGGAAAGCCACGACAGAGAACCAGTGACCACTTGAAACATAGAAATTATGTCTTTTAAAACAGAATATGCATTCCTAGAAGAAATAGACTGCAGCTGTGCCAGCAAAACTAGCAGAGTGTAAGCAGAAGCTCCTCTTCTCCTATTTTGTCTCTCTTTAGTCCCACCACTAAACTTCCTTTTAAAAATACATTCCAATAATTGTATTATGACCAAGGCATCTTTTTTTTTTTTTGGTGGTTATCCTTGTTATTTTCTACTCCATCTCTTCATTTAGCTCTGTTCTAGAGATAATTTAAAACATACATTTTATGTACAGTTAATACATGTTTTTTTTTTTATGCTGTGATGGTTTTTGGAATTTACTCTCTCCTGACAGGAACAAACTATAAATTTTATGAGAATCAAATAGACATAGAAGCCACTGGGTAGGAAAATCTGGTATCTGGGAATTTTCATAAGCAATTTTGCTGGTTTGAGACTGCCCCCTACATGTGACTTCTTATACAGCGTTTTTCAGGTTCAGCACTGCACTGGAGATGGGTTGACAAGGTGAAGCCACACAGCCACACAGCCAGAGTTGGGTGTGGCCACTCTGCTAATCAACCTCTTTGCTGCAAGACA